>NC_133130.1:96209269-96518158 GCF_048418815.1 Hemitrygon akajei | reverse complement strand
TTCTTCAAACAGTTCTGCCAAACCAGACAGATCATCCGTGTCCAATCCTGGACCTTTTAACAGCCTTATCTGTTTCTCATCTTTACTTCGTGCCTCTATAAATTTTCTCCTCGCTAAGGGACTACCTCCTCTCCCTTACTCTCTTTCACTTCACTACTCTCCGTTTTACCACCCTCTAAACCCTCTTGGTACAGGGTCGGTAAAAACGTCTCGGCCAAATCGATACTGGCCAGATTTAAACTGGTCTCTTTCTCAGCTGCCTTTCTCGACATGCTGCGAGTGATCGCGCATGCGGGATAGATCTTGGAATCTAGGGGCGGGACCTCAACACTCACAGGCTGGCTCGTCAGCTTCATTGCTGACTAAACCTTACCACTGGCTAAATCATTACCAAGAAGGACGTCCACGTCAGTTCTCGGGAATTCTGATCGCACCGCTATTTCAACTGGTCCAGATACCAGATCACAATTTATAATGATCCTATGCAAGGGCACCACTTCTGTCCCTTTTCCTATTCCTCTCAAAGCTACCATTCCCATCTTGCGCCCAAAATCCAGTACCTTACTGCTAATCAATGACAGTTCAGCTCCCGTGTCTCTCCAGATCCGCACTGGAACTGGTGTGTCTCCCTCTCTCATAGACATGGTTCCTTTTGAAATACATTTCTCAGACCCTTCTCATACTCTGTCTACCTGGGGCTCTCTCGTCGATTTACTGATTACCACAGCACATCCTATAGGGACTGCTGCTTTCCATTTTCCTGTCTCCTTCCTCAGAGCAAGGCACCTAGATGCAATATGTCCCCCCTTTCCACAATTAAAACAGGTCAAGCCAGGACTTCTCCTGCCGTCTTGCCTCTCCTCCTCAATCTTACCGCTAGCTCCCGGCGGGACCTCTGCCTCAGCCGGCGGGCTTTCTCTACCGTTCCCACAGTCTCTCTGGTAACTTTTATTCGAGGAAAACTTTGTCTTGTGGGTTAGGGCATATTCATCTGCGAACCTAGCAAATTCGGAGATGGACTTATTCGGCTTCACATTCAGATACATCCGGATATCTTCCGAAACACAACCTTTAAATTCCTCAATCAGAATTAACTCCCTGAGACGCCAAAAATCTTTGTCCACTATTTCTGCTGCACACCAGCGATCCAAGAGCACACCCTTCTCATAGGCAAACTCGGTATACGTCTGATTCCACCCTTTCTTTAAATTTCTGAACTTTTGTCTATAGGCCTCAGGTACCAATTCATAGGTCTGAAGAATGGCCTCCTTTACTTTCTCATAATTCTCCGACTCTTCCTCCTCCATGGACGACGCCGCATATGCCCGTTGTGCCTTCCCTTTTAACACACTTTGTAACAACGCCACCCACTGCTCTTTGGGGCCACTTCTGATTCACTGCCACCTTTTCAAAATGCAAGAAATAACTATCAACATCTGTGTCCTCGAACGGAGGTACTAACCTAAACTCCCGACTAACATTAAACTGCTCCTCTCGGTCTGACCCTTGAGCTCTTCGCTCTTGCCTTAACTTCTCCATATCCAAGTCATGTTGCCTCTGTTTCTCTGCCTTCCTCTCCTTCTTGGCCCTTTCCTTTTCTTTCTCAGCTCTCTCCCTCTCTTTTTCAGCTGCTTCCAGCTGTTTTAACTGAATTTCATGCTGCCTTTGTTTCTCAGCTCTTTCCTGCTCTCTCTTCACCTCTAACTCCTTTAGCTGGAGCTCATGCTCCCTTTGTTTCTCAGCTCTGTCCTGCTCTTTTTCCTTTTCGGCTCTTTCCTTTTCCTTTTCAGCTGCTTCCAGCTGTTTTAACTTAATTTCATGTTCCTACCTTAATTTCTCCAACTCTAACTGAGCCGTCCCACTAGCTGGTGCCTTTTCAGGGATATTTTCCAATACCTCAGCAGAAAACACATTCTTCACAATATAATACTGAGTTATGGCCCTCCGCACCTCCCGCTTTTTCATTGACAACCTCACCTCTGTGAGGTTTAGTCCTTTCGCAATATTTATCAATTCCGACTTTGTGGCCGCCTCTAGCGCCTCCAGAGTCGGGTTTTCTCTAAATTCATCCACGTCCATCTTTGCTGGTTTCCCGTCTGGCTACCCGCGTAACCAGATCCAAGTTTGGACTTACAAGCCCAATTCACTGGCCCTCCAATTTGGTATCAAATCTCGAGACGAGATCCCCAAGTTGTTACGAACCCCGTAACTGGGTCACTTACCAGCAAAGATAGAGAGGTCCATTGAAGTCTGATGGTACTATTTTTAACAGCATTTATTGGTAAAAATACACAAAAATAATATCAATGCAAACATACAGATACTATACATCGTCAATACTAAATCTAAACGTGCGGGTATAATAATAATCAATAAGAAATAGCTCTATCGTTGTCTAGGGGATAATGTATTGTCCGATGGAAAGATAAAAGTCACTCAGTTCATTCAGGCTGCAGCCTTTGGTTGGAGTCAAGAGAGAGATTTTAGAAACTTGCCAGCTTTTCCTTTTTATGATTTCGATCCTTGGTGTTTCGTTGGTGTGGCCTCTTCTTTAGCTAAGCCGTTCTTCCGTAGCGATCCCGCCAATTCCCCAGGCAAGGGAAAAGGACGCACGCAAGCCCCACCGGCTGTTGCTATTAAACGCTGTCACGGGATTTCTAGCGTTTCTCCTGGTGCATCTGAAGGGGTTGTTCCCCAGACCCTCTTTTATCCTTACTCACGGGGTCTCAGATGTCAATCAGGTTGGGATGATGCAATCCCTCAACCAGCCCACTCGGGTCACTCCCTGAGGGCTTCAAGGAATAGTACAGTACTCAATACACAATTCCGTCTCCAAGAGACAATAGTCGTTATCAATGGTTCCGCCTTGCTGAGGCCAGGACACATTCCAAAACCTGTGTATTCTGGACGTCTCTCTCTCATTTCCTGGGTCCCAGACCCGAATTAATAGCGATCTTGCGATTCTCAAAAAGGAGGGGGCTACTTTGTACCCTTCGGCCCCTCAGAGTTGTGGCACATTTGTAACAGCATCATGTGGTAAACTATGTATACCTGTCTGGACATGCCCTTGCTGACTGCTCCTGTCCCACAGACCCCTGTATAAAGGCGATTGGGACACTGCTCCTCCCTCAGTCTTCAACATGGTCGTGCTCCCTTTTTCGCTGTTAATAAAAGCCTATCGTTCACTTCCAGTCTCCTAGAGTTATAGATGGTGCATCAATTTTATTAACAGTGATTTTAAAACATGGAGTGGATTTTATGACCCGTCAAATTGGATATCGACCCTCAATCCCAGGAAGCCAGCAACGCTTTCAAACTCTGGCTAGCATGCTTCGAATCGTACCTGGAGGAGATTCGAGTGACCGAGCCTGCTATCATGCACAGAGTTCTCTTCTCTAGGGTCAGTCCACGGGTCTACTCGATGATCAGGGACCAGCTGAGCTACCAGGATGCGGTGGACGCCCTCAAAAGACAATACCTGCGGCTGGTGAACACCGTCTATGCAAGACATCGCTTAGCGACACGGCAGCAGCGGGCAGGGGAGTCGAGCGCTGAGTTTGTCCAGGCCCTACAGACACACGTGCGGGCCTGCGACTGCAGGGGACTGACGGCAGAACAGCATGCGGAGCTCCTGGTACAAGACACCTTCGTCACAGGGATCAGGTCAGTGTACGTGCGCCAGCGGCTGCTGGAACACGCCGATCTTACCTTACGTTCAGCGATTGAGCTGGCCGACACGCTGGAGGCTGCTCTGCACAACTCTGACGCTCTCCAGGCGCGCGATCTCCCGCCGGCCTCGTGGACACCGCAGACCCCGCAACCCGCCTGCGAATCAACCACGGCTGCTGCCACTCATGAGTCGGCGAAGTGTTACTTCTGCGGATTTGAGGAGCACCCCCGAAAACGCTGCCCAGCACGAGATGCTACCTGCTCCAGCTGCGGAAAGAAGGGCCACTTTGCCAAGGCCTGTAAGTCCAAACCGCGAGCGGGGTCGAGCAGCGCCGCGTGCAAGGCATAAGGCATGGGGGTGGCCATCTTGCCTGCCCGCCGCTGCGTGTGAGGCATGAGGGTCGCCATCTTGGTCGCCGCCATCTTGCCTGCCCGCCGCGTGTGAGGCATGGGGGCAGCCATCTTGGTTGCCGCCACCTCGCATCGCCTCCGACCCACGGGTGCTTACTGGGCACCAAGACAGCGATTCAACTCTGGCCTCCGTGACCCTCGACCAAAGCGCTCCACACCAGCTCGCAAGGTCAATGACGGACATCCTGGTGGAGGGCACAGGACTAGCTGCCTGTTTGACACGGGCAGCACTGAGAGTTTTATTAACCCGGACACGGTGCAACGCTGAGGACCTGTGACACAGCCAGTAAGCCAGAGGGTCACCATGGCTTCTGGGTCGCATTCCACAGACATCCAGCGGGGTTGTGTAGCGACATTGGTGGTGCAAGGCACAGAATATCAGGACTTGATCTTACTGGTCATGCCTTAACTGTGTGCCCCTGTGCTATTGGGGCTCGACTTCCAGAGCCACCTGAAAAGTGTGACAATGGAGTATGACGGGCCCCTCCCACCAATCACTGTCAGAAATCCCCAGTACTGTAGGACTTCATCACATACCCCGCTGCTGACCACACACACACACCGACCCGCACATCACACACAACACCATGCCAACAGCCGCACTACGGACACCACTTGCAGCCTCTCCACCCTCAAGATCCCTCCCCCACCGCTGTTCACCAACCTGACCCCCGACTGTAAACCTGTGGCAACTAAAAGCAGGAGGTACAGCGTGGGGGACAGGGCCTTCATTAAGTCGGAGGTGCAGCGGCTGCTCAGGGAGGGGATCATTGAGCCAAGCACAACCGCCAGGAGTAAGATATGTTAAAGTGCCGGGGTTAGGACTCAATGTATTTAAGTAAACTACTTAAGAACTTTTTAAAAGCTATTTATTAATGCTTTTTGAGAGGGTGAGTTTAGATGCATATCATATTTTTACTGAGTTAAGTATTGTATGTAATTAGTTTTGCTACAATAAGTGTATGGGACATTGGAAAAAATGTTGAATTTCCCCATGGGGATGAATAAAGTATCTATCTATCTATCTATCTATCTAAGTCCTTGGAGGGCCCAGGTGGTCGTTGTTTGGAACGGGGAGAAAAATAGGATGGTCGTGGACTATAGCCAGACCATCAATAGGTTCACGCAGCTTGACGCATATTCCAACCCTGCATCGCGGATATGGTCAATCAGATAGCTCAGTACAAGGTGTACTCGACCACAGACCTAAAATCTGCTTACCATCAGCTCCCCATCTGCCCAGAGGACCATCCCTACACTGCTTTCGAGGTAGGTGGCAGGCTTTATCACTTCCTGCACGTCCCCTTCGGTGTCACGAATGGTGTCTGTCTTCCAGAGGGAAATAGACCAGATGGTGGACCAGTGCCAACTGAAGGCCACGTTCTCATATCTGGATCACCATCTGTGGTCATGACCGGCAGGATCACGACACCAACCTCCAACAATTTTTCCAAGCGGCCAAAAGCTTTTAACCTTACCTATAACAGGGACAAGTGTGTGTTCGGAACCACCCGACTTGCTATCCTTGGGTATGTCGTGGAGAACGGAGTCATTGGCCCTGACCCCGACAGTATACGCCCCCTGTTAGAACTCCCTCTTCCCACCACCCTCAGAGCCCTCAAACGGTGCCTGGGCTTCTTTTCCTATTACACCCAATGGGTCCCTCACTACGCAGACAAGGCCCGCCCCCTGGTCAAGTCCACCACATTTCCCCTCTCAGCCAAGACCTGCGCAGCCTTCAGCCGCATTAAGGGGGACATTACCAAAGCAACGATGCATGCAGTGGACGAGACCATTCCCTTCCAAGTAGAGAGTGACGCCTCCGACTTTGCGCTGGCTGTTACCCTCAATCAGGCAGGAAGGCCGGTAGCATTCTTCTCTCGTACCCTTCCAGGCCCTGAAATTTGGCACTCCGCGGTGGAGAAAGAAGCCCAGGCCATAGTGGAAGCTATTAGACACTGGAGGCACTATCTCGCCAGCAAAAAGTTCACCTTGCTGACCGACCAGCGCTCAGTTGTGTTAATGTTTAGCAACCAACAGCGGGGCAAAATCAAAAATGATAAAATTTTGAGGTGGAGAATCGAACTCTCCACCTATAACTATGACATCCTGTACTGGCCTGGAAGGTTCAATGAGCCCCCTGATGCCCTATCACGGGGAGCGTGTGCCAGCGCGCAGATCGACCGACTATACGCCCTCTATGCAGATCTTTGTCACCCGGGGGTCACCCGATTTTACCATTTTGTGAAAGCCCGGAACCTGCCTTACTCCCTTGAAGAAATCAGGACTATGACCAGGGACTGCCAAGTCTGTGCTGAGTGCAAACCGCATTTCTACCGTCCTGAAAAGGCGCAACTTATCAAGGCCACCCGCCCCTTTGAGCAACTGAGTGTTGACTTTAAGGGCCCCCTTACCTCCACCGACCACAATGTGTACTTTCTTAACGTAATCGACGAGTACTCACGGTTTCCCTTTGTCATCCCCTGCCCTGATACCACTGCCCCGTCCGTCATAAAGGCCCTGCACCAGCTCTTCACTCTGTTCGGATATCCCTGCTGTGTTCACAGTGACAGAGGGTCCTCGTTTATGAGTGACGAGCTGCGCCAATACCTGCTGGCTAGGGGTATTGCTACTAGTAGGACCACGAGCTATAATCCCCGGGGAAATGGACAGGTGGAGAGGGAGAATGCCACGGTGTGGAAGGCCACACTCTTAGCCCTTAGGTCAAAGGGACTGCCGGTCTCTCGCTGGCAGGAGGTCCTCCCCGAGGCACTCCACTCCATCCGCTCCCTGTTATGCACGTCCACCAATGCCACCCCTCATGAGGGACTCTTTTCTTTTCCCAGGAAGTCGGCCACTGGGACCACCCTACCAGCTTGGTTGACGTCCCCAGGGCCAGTGCTGCTCCGGAAACATGCGAGGAGCAATAAATACTCCCCGATGGTCGAGAGGGTTCACCTACTTCATGCGAACCCCCAGTATGCCTACGTGGTCTTACCTGATGGGCGGGAGGACACGGTCTCCGTCCGTGACCTGGCGCCCGCAGGAGCACCAGACCCCTACCCCGAACACTCCACGGTGACTATGAACCCCGTACCCACTGAGGTGTATACCCACGAGACACCGCGCACACCAAGCCCTACACAGACTCCTCACAACACTCCCATACCGGGCGCCACACATGCACGAGGGGTTACTGATGCCTAACGGGCTGGCACCTCAAGTCAGGCCAGAGCCAGCACAACCATCGTCACCGGTGCAATCACCACCGGTGCTACGTAGATCGCAGCGACAGACTTGACCGCCTGATAGTCTTGACCTGTAAATATACTTGTCAGAAACTTTGCCCTGTGGAGACTCTCTTTTAAAACAAAGGAGGGGTGAATGTGGTAAACTATGTATACCTGTCTGGACATGCCCCCCCTGCTGACTGCTCTTGTGGCTCCTCCCACAGACCCCTGGATAAAGGCGATTGGGGGCACTGCTCCTTCCTCAGTCTTCAACATTGTCGTGCTCCCTTTTTCGCTGTTAATAAAAGCCTATCGTTCACTTCCAGTCTCCGAGAGGTATTGATGGTGCATCACATCAACAATCCACACAGTCCGAGGATTGTGCGTGGTGCGGGTGGTGGGGGGGATGGTGAACCACAAGTATTGCAACGCTTCCAGTGTCACCATAGCATGCCCACAACTTGCTACCGCTAACTGTACACCTTTGGAATGTGGGGCGGAGCTGGAACATCTGGAGGTAACCCTCATGGCCACAGAAAAAACATACAGGCTCCTTACAGAGAGCGGCGGGAACGGAACCCTGTGAACCACTGCAGCCAAGATCCGTTTTAACACTCCAGGAGTTCGGTGACACCATAGCTGTTGGGATCAGCTGCTGTAGTCTAAGAAGGGAAATGGCTGGATTCCAGTCGGTATGGTGAAGAATTCCCTGGAGTGATTCCTGAAGTCATGAGGACATGAGTTGGAGATGAAAAGGGAACAAGGAGGTAAAAGGCACGTAGAGGAAAGGGCATGTTGGGGACGTGAGGGTGAGGCCGTTCGTACCGAATAACCTCTGAGTACAGGACCAAAACAATGTTCGGACATATAACTCCTGTGTCATTTTCTGAATGGCATGGACAAGTTGAACGTGTTGTGTATGGTCTGGAATTAGGTGAATTGTAGATCTGGTCGCCACAACTTAGATGCATTTCATTTGGCTTTGTATCTGTACTTGGCACAATGACAATAAAGTTGAATCTAATCTAATCTAATGTGTCCATCACTGGTGTCGGTCAGTAATTGGTATTTTGTTTATTATTTTGACACGCAGCAAGGGACAGTGAAAAACTTTGTTTCTCCTGCCTGTCCATACTGATCATTTCATTCCAGGCTGATAACTGTGGGAATCAGTAGGTGCACATGTATACAGCTAAAGGAAACATCGCCAAGGTGTAAGACACAGTGCATTGTGTTACACACAGCTCACAGCACATATGGTTGCTATTGCACGTACAGTCACAAAATACATTAGCACAAGTTCCTGAGTGAAGACTGACAGGTTGACTAAGTGTGAGGTGCATGTTTATGTAAGACAGTATAATGTTACTGGCACTATTATAATAAAACAAATAGTTGTCTAAATATGTGAAGCAGCAGCAATAAGAGATGAAAAGTGACGAGTGCAGGGTGTTAGTGGGGGAGTGTGGAGGAGCAGGGCCAGCATGGCATTTAGATGGTGGGGGAGGGTGGCAGCAGGGTTTTAAAAACATCCAACAGCCTGGGGAAAGAAACTGTTTCTCAGCCTAACACATCTGGTTCTTATGCTGTGGTGCATTCTGCCTTATGGCCGGATGCCAAAGAAATTGTGGGAAGAATGGAGGAGGTTTTTGTCAATGCTTCATTGCAGTAATCACAATTACCCTTCCTACTCGGCAGCGCTGATTTACTTTGTCAAGTAAGTTATTGAAGTATCAAGTACTTTAATAAGTGTCAAACAAGCTGTAAAGTAAGAAATCTCATGATGGAAATAGCCCTGTCCCCTCAGCTCAACATGATCAGCAGTCCCTCATACAACTGGCCATGTTAAAGGCAGCACTCACATAGAATGGAGTTCCTCTGTGCTACTGGCAACACATTTGGTGGAAGAAAAAATTCACTTGTTTTTTTTCTTCTTATGTTAAAAGTGATTCTTTTTTCAATCTGACCGAGGTGTGTGGGACAGAATAATTTACAGGGAGACAGGGAAATGTGGAGGGGGTAGTGGGACTTTTCCAGGATATTTTAACTAGATTTTAAAAAGTCACTGATACCTCTTTGTAACAGAATCAATGGTCTACCTTCCATCTTCAATCGCCCCTCAGAATCCACAACCTGTGTCCCTCCCTTATTTGTTGCATCTCAGTTTAAAGTTCAAAGTAAGTTTTATTGTCATAATTACATACTGTATATCCCACCGTATACTACCCAGGGATTCATCTTCTTGCGGGCATTCACACTAAATACAAAGCAGCACAATAGAATCAATGAAAAGCTGCCACTCACTTGTGGCTTTGACGCCTGGTGGGATGACCTGATATACAAGTAACACTTAAACAGTGTTTCTGAACAGAGCAATCAGTCACTTCCTTTCTCACTTAAACCTCCTGGCAAGCAGCCATTATAACTCCCCAGGAAAGACAAATCTCATTTTAATTGTCTCTATGTAAAGTCAAATGTCTCCTGACATCAGCATTGCATAATTGTGTTCACGATCATGCTGGAAGGAGGTAGCAGGGCAGTGTAGTGACTAGCTCAACACTTTACAGCACTAGCGGACCCAAGTTCAATTCCTGCCGCTGTCTGTAAGGGGTTTGTACGTGCTCCCTGTGACTGTGTGGGTTTCCTCTGGGTGCTCTGGTTTCCTCCCACAATCCAAAAACCTGTCGGTTGGTAGGTTATTTGTTCAGAATCAGAATCAGGTTTATTATCACCAGCATGTTGTGAAATATGTTAACTTAGTGGCAGCAGTTCAATGCCACACATGATAATAGAGAGGAAAAAATGATGAATTGCAGTAAATATTTAAAATAGTTAATTGAGTGTTGTGTTTTTTTTCTCTGTGTTGTTTTTTACGTAGTTCAGTCTAGTTTTTGTACAGTGTCATGTAACACCATGGTCCTGAAAAATGTCTCATTTTTACTATGTACTGTACCAGCAGTTATGGTCAATATGACAATAAAAGTGACTTGACTAAATAAAAAAAAGTGAGGAATCAGATGGCAGAGGGGAAGGGGCTGTTCCTGAATCGCTGAGTGTGTGCCTTCAGGCTCCTTCTCAATGACAGCAACGAGAAGAGGGCGTGTCCTGGGTGACAGGGAACCTTAGTAATGGATGCCACCTTTCTGAGGCACTGCTCGTTGAAGCGTTGTAAACTATAAATTGTAAATCAGGGGTTGCTGGGCTGCACAGCTTGAAGGGCTGGTAGGGCCTTCTCTGTGCTGTATCTCAATAAAAAAATAGCCACTCTTATAACTTGAGTTCTCCCCCTCGAGTCTTGCCCTTGGCTTTGGAAAGGATGTGGGGGGATTAGAGGACGCCAGAGCCTTAAGTCTCTGCTCGGCGATTGAAGGACACCAAAGTGGATGTGGGATATCTGCAAACTGGACTGGGATGTCCAGCCAACGGATCAGCATGGACAAAGGCTGGTGGCTGTTCCAGGGGCAGCAAGTTGTTAACGGGTTTCAGAGTTGGAGTTCCATGCAGGCAGGAGGAGTGAGGTCCGATAGGCCTCTTGGTTTGTGAATGAGTGAGAGCAGAGTTCGAGGCCTGGTGCTTGGCGTCCCATCATTGGTAGGTCCAGGTTTCAAGGCCTGGTGTTCGGCATCCCAACATCGGCAGGTCCAGAGGTCGAGGCCTGGTGTTTGGCATCCCAGCATTGGCAGGTCCAGAGGTCGAGGCCTGGTGTTCGGCGTCCCATCATTGGTAGGTCCAGGTTTCAAGGCCTGGTGTTCGGCATCCCAACATCTGCAGGTCCAGAGGTCGAGGCCTGGTGTTCGGCATCCCAGCATTGGCAGGTCCAGAGGTCGAGGCCTGGTGCTTGGTGATCGGTGGGTATTTGAGTCAGTGCAAAGGATCGAGGCCTAAGGGTTAAATTGGAAGTGAAGAAATCAAGGCCCATTGTGCGGACCCCTGGGTCAGTGAATCTCTGTGAGTCTGCTGGAGTAGTCAAAGGCCCAGTGTCTGTGTCTAAATCCGGATATAAATCCGAGTCCGAATCCGGGTCTGCTGGAAGCTGGAGAATACGTTCTATCCTGGAGTTAGAGGACTGTGTACGTGCAGAGGTGGGAGGGAGGAACAGGGACCTTTTTTGTTGTTGCTTGCTGTGTCCTGTGTCGTTCTGTCGAGCATTATGGGCATTCTATGTTGGTGCCAAAGTGTGCAGCGATACTTGTGGGCTGTCCCAAGCACACCCTTGTGCCTGATGGTTGTTAACGCAAACAATGCATTCCACTGTATGACTCAATATACATGTGATAAATAAACTTACATCTTGAATGATTTATCTCTTGCCCTTCCTGTGGCTGCACCTGGCGGTGCCTTGATAGAGGAGTCGGTGTTGGAGGAGAGAGAATGGGCCATAGTGTCCTGGATGGAAAAATCTCTGCAATACCAGTAGGGGAGGGAGAAATCTCACTGGCGTTGCTTTGCCTAGATGTTGTTAGAAATTACAGAGGAGGAGGTGGAATAGGCAGTGAAGTCCCAAGGGAAGGTCTTGGCCCATACATCGACTGTTCATTCCTCTCCATAGATGCTGCCTGCCCGCTGAGTTCCTCCAGTATTTTTGTGGGTGTTACAGGAGGAAACCTTTTCCTATTCTGGCTGAGAGAAGAGGGGGTGGGCAATGGAACAAATATCCCTGGAAATTGGCTGCACAGTTAGGACCACGGGCGACTTCATCCAAACAGATGTGATGGAGATGGGGAAATTGGGAGAACAGAGTAGGGCCTCTACAGGAAGTGCAGTGGGAGGAAGTGCAGTTCAGGTGGCTGAGGGAGTCATTGGGCTCGTACCCAACAGTTGCACAAATAATCTGCTAGAGGAGACCAGCAGGTCGAGCAGGGAAGATGGGAATTGCTGATATTTCAACTCCTCCCAGATTCTTTCACCCACCCATACAATTTAGAGGCAATTTACCAGAGGCCAATTAACCTGCTAGCTGGAACATCTTTGAGATGTGAGAGGAAACAGGAGCACTCGGAGGAAACTGACGTGATCACAGGAAACCTGCAGCAGTAGCTCCAAATGTCAACGACTCCTGTCTCCCCACAGACACTGCCCGGCCCGCTGAGATTCTCCAGCAGACTGATCGCTGCTCCAGCTTCCAGCATCTGCAAGAAAGGGTCGGAGATGGACTGAGTGAGTCGTGGTACAGGATCACCGAATGGTGGAAGCTCGGGGAAGCTATTTTCAGCAGGATTTCTGCCGGTCAGCAAACTGAGTGATACTGTGGGGTGTATGCCAGCCTCCAGCCGTTTCGGAAGGAGCAGGCAGCTGGTGCATCATCTCTGCCAGAATGTTCATCCACACGCCATATGCTGATCACTCTGTGGGAAACTTAGCAACAAGAAGGAAGGTTCTGAACTCCTCCCCCACCCCCAGCCCACTAAAGAAATACTCATCGGATGTGTGACCGTGAATAATTCAGTTGGGGATTGAGTCAAAGTTCAAAGTGCATTTATTATCAAAGTATGTATACAACCTTGTCTGCTTATCCAGTTTTCGTCTAGTTTTTCCAGTTTTTTTTCTTTTGGGCTGATTTAAAACTACTAAAATGTCCACTGTGTCGTCACTTTCTGTTCCTCCCTGTATTTTTGTTCCTCTTCTGGGTTCATGAATTCATACTTTGGTTAACTCTTTACACACCAAAGGGTTGATCCTAAGAAATATGGCTCAGGCTATTAATTTTGCCTCTTGGAATACTAATGGTTTAAACCATCTGATTAAACGGAAAAAGATTTTTAAAGTATTCCAAAGACTGAACACGCATATTATTTTTGCACAAGAAACTCATGTGAGGAAAGAGGACAATCAATGTTTTTTTAGGTTTTGGAAGAGATAACAGTACCATTTGAGCTCGAATGCCAAAGTAAAAGGAGTTTCAATCTTTATTGACTCCTCTACTACATTTGTTCAACATGATATTATTTTGGATTCGAATGGTAGATTTTTGTTAATTACTGAGTTACTTTTTAATAACAAGGTTGCTATGGTTAATGTTTATGCTCCAAACGTGGACTATCCTGAATTTTTTAGGTCTTTATTCTCTTCTCTACCTAATCTAAATGAATATATGTTGATAATGGGTGGTGACTTTAATTGTTGTGTAAATCCCTTGCTGGATAGATCTACGTCCACTCAGACTTTACCAAATAAGTCCGCTGCTTTTATCAACTCTGTTTTGAGTGATTCTGGAATTTTAGATATTTGGAGATTTCTACACCCTAAGGACAAAGAGTTTTCATTTTTCTCACATGCTTATCATTCTTATTCAAGAATTGACTACTTTTTTTATTGACTCTTGTTTTATTCCATCTGTAATTGGTTGTAATTATGACATTATCACCATCTCTGATCATGCTCCAATGAAACTTTCTATTAAATTGATGGACACAGCTCCTAACAGTAGACAATGGCGATTTGATTTTACTTTGCTTCAAAATCTGGATTTCATTAAATTTGTGAAGGAACAGATTGATTTCTTCTTTTCAACTAATACAACGGAAGAAATTTCCTGCAGAACACTTTGGGACACTTTTAAAGCATATATACGTGGACAGATTTTCTCCTATTCTGTTGGTTTGAGAAAACATATTAAGAATGAAACTCTTTTATTGGTTGATAAGATCAAAGAAATTGATAAGAAGTATTCTATTGCTCCTAGTAAGGAGTTTTATAAACAAAGAGTTGAGTTTCAAATGGAACACAGCTTATTACTTATGTCCTCAATCGAAAATCAATTAATGAAAACTAGAAGTGAATTTATATACTCAGTGATAAATTGTGTAAATTGTTAGCTCACCAGCTGAAGACTGCTTCGGTTAAATGTCAAATTATTAAGATTCGTAAACAGAATGGTGATTTGACAGTTAATCATGATGAGATAAATAAAACTTTTCAAGAATTTTATACTTCTCTGTATCACTCTGAATTTCCTCATGATCTCAATGCCATGTATGATTTTCTAGGGAAATTGAATTTTCCGAAACTATCACCTGAAGAACATTTAACATTAGAAACTCCCATTACAGATGCAGAAATAAAAGGTGTTATTTCCTCAATTAATTCTGGGAAAGCACCAGGTCCAGATTGGTATACAGTTAAATTCTTCAAGTTTTTTTCTTCTACTCTTTCTCCTTGGTTATGTAGGGTTTTTGAAGAAGCAATTAGATTAGGTAAATTACCACAATCATTTTATAGAGCTTCTATTTAATTTTTAAAAAAGATAAAGATCCTACTGATTGTGCATCCTATAGACCAATATCCCTGTTGAATGTAGATTCTAAGATCTTTTCCAAGATACCGGCGACCAGGTTGGAGAAGGTTATACCGCAAATTATCTCTGACGACCAAACTGGATTTATTAAAAACCATTATTCATTTTTTAATATTAGGAGATTAATGAATATTGTTTATACTCCTTCATGTAGCACCCCAGAATGTGCCATTTCAGCTGAGAAAGCATTTGATAGAGTTGAATGGCCATATTTATTTACCGTGCTTGAGAAATTTAACTTTAGTCCGACATTTATATCTTGGATTAAATTAATATATCTCACTCCAGTAGCCTCGGTTCTTACTAATAACCAAAGATCTCCCTTTTTTCGCTTATTTCGGGGTACCAGGCAAGGTTGTCCTCTTAGTCCATTACTATTTGATATTGCCCTGGAACCTTTAGCAATTGCTATTCGAAAATCACCTAACATTTTTGGCATTACTCGTGGGATGGATATACATAAGTTATCATTATATGCAGACGACTTGTTATTATATATTTCTAATCCTGAGAAATCCATTCCTGCAGTTATATCACTGTTGGCTCAGTTTAGTAATTTTTCTGATTACAAATTGAACCTTAATAAGAGTGAACTGTTTCCCCCTAAATATGCTGGTTCCTATTTATGGAAATTTACCTTTTAGCTTAGTTACTGATCACTTTATATACTTAAAGGTTAAAATTACAAAAAAAACATAAGGACTTATTTAAGGCTAATTTTTTACCTTTAATTGATCAGATTAAACATTTGTTTACTAAAGGGTCACCACTGTCTCTGTCACTCATAGGTCGGATCAATGCTATTAAGATGATTATTTTACCTAAATTTTTATATATATTTCAAGTGGTACCAGTCTTTATTCCAAAATCCTTTTTTGATAATGTTGATTCAAAAATCTCTTCATATATATGGCAGAATAAAAATCCTAGGTTAGGTAAAAGATATTTACAGAAGTCTAAAAAGGAAGGTGGACTGGCATTGCTGAATTTTTGATTTTATTATTGGGCAATTAATACCCGATATTTGAAATGTTGGTTATGGGATTTGGATTTATCTTTTAGTCCTTAATGGGTAAATTTGGAAACCAAATCGGTACAAGGGTTTTCACTGGGTTCTATTTTAGGGACTTCTCTTTCCTTTGCTTTTTCTAAATTGCATAAACAAATTGACAATCCGATAGTTAAATACACTCTACGCATATGGTTTCAATTTTGGAAATTCTTTGGATTGCATCAATTTGTTTTAGCAATTCCTATTATATCTAATTTCTTTTTTCACCCCTCTATTATGGACCAAGCCTATTTAGCTTGGAAGACTAAAGGTATATTACGATTTTCTGATTTATTTTTGGATACTTTTTTTTCCTTTTCAAATCTTTTTATTAATTTTAAGAAAAACATAAGTAAAATATGAGTACAAAACATTTGAGAGTACACAATTAATAGTTTAAATAAACAATCAGATATGTATTAATCAATATATAAAGTCTCCCAAACTCATAGTATTAATGTAAAGGAATTAAAAAAAAGAGAAAAAAGAGAAACCCCCCCCCCAAAAAACTAAGAGAATTAAAAAAAAAACTAATTAAAAAAAAACAAAAACTAACCAACATGGGCAATTGCATAATGTTAAATACATACAGTAGTGCCTATAACTCCGAACCTCCATCCACACAATTCAGGATAGTAGCAATAAGGTTCAGGATCAGATCATTTAATTCATATGAAAATGTTGAATAAATGGTCTCCAAGTTTCCTCAAATTTAACTGAAAATTTTTGGATAATTGTTTCATGTCTTTTGAACAATTATCTAATAAATATAATTTGCCCAGATCCCATTTTTTTTAGATATTTACAGATTAGGAACTTTTTAAACACTGTACTTCCTACCTTTCCAAATCTGGATTCTATGGGTATTTTGGAGAAAATTTTAGAATTAAATCCCTTTCAGAAAGGTGTAATAGCAAATGTTTACAATATAATTATGAAAATACGTTCAGAGGTTTCTTATAAAATTAAGAATGATTGGGAAAGGGAACTTGAGTTTACTATTCCTATTGAGAAATGGGGAAAAAATTCTTCAATTAGTTAATTCATCCTCTATATGTTCCAAACATTCGTTGATACAGTTTAAAGTTGTGCACAGGGCTCATATGTCCAAGGATAAATTAGCTCGTTTTTATTCCCATATAAATCCTATATGTGACAGATGTCATTCTGAGACAGCCTCACTAACTCATATGTTTTGGTTAATTTTGTTGAATTGGAAAGAGATTAATACCCCTACCACATTTCATTGGTTTTCTCAAACTATGTTATGTTTAAATTTGGAAAAAATTAGAAGCGTCACATATGATCTTTCTATTAAATTTGAAAAGACTTGCAGGTCATTTATTCAATATTTTCATCTGATGTAATTTGACCTTTTTCCAAACCTATTTCTTTCTGTTTCTGATTACATGCATGTAGAGAGTATTGGAGTTGATGACATTTATGATTCTTTTTCTTTTCTCAGATATTATAAACAGCCCATGTTTCTTTTCTTTTCTTTAGTTAGTGGTTAGCTTGTTAGAGTAGTTTTTTTTCTAGTTTGTTTGGGGTATAAGTTTTTTCTTCTTTTTCTGTTTTTTTCATATTGTTATACCTAGTTTTCTTGTCTTGTACACATTATATTTGTATCATGTATGATTTTGGGAGACAATTTTTTGTACCTATTGTTTATATATCCTTTCATGTTAACTTTTAATTTTGTAATCCCAATAATTATGTATTAATTATGTATCAATTTTTGTTATCTTAATATGTTGATATTAATAAAAAGATTGAAAAAGGAAAAGAAATGAGATTTGTCTGCTTAGAGGCAGCCATGAAACAGAGAAACCCAGTAGAACCCATTGAGAAAAGGACTGTCAAGCACCCAGTGCGCAGAGAGAAAAAAACATGGAAATGATTAGAGTAAGCAATTAGCATTCAGAACTGAAGTTTTACAAGTACAGGCAGCCCCCGGGTTACGAATAACTTCCGTTCCTGAGTCCATCTTTAAGTTGGATTTGTATGTAAGTCAGAACAGGTACATCCGCTATTATTTAGCGTTAGTTAGTCAAATGTTTGTCTTAGTATATAGTATATATTTTACCTTTCTAGGCATATGAAACACTTAAGAAATGTATGTATTTCAATAATTAAACCACTGCATTGCTTAGTAATAATTATAGCTTTCTTCAGGGCAGGGCCTTATACATGCTCCATTATTCTCATTTTATCCTTTGAAATTGTTCTGATCATTGACCAACTGTAGCCTAACACTTTTCCAATGACTGATGGCGTTTCACCTCTTTCCGATAGCTTTATTATTTCCACTTCATTTTCAATTGTGATCATTTTCCGTCAATGGAACAGAAAACTGCAGATTCAGCAGCAGCCGTGGGTCCTCTGCTCCCCTGGGTACTAAAGTCCACCTGCACTGAGACAG
Organism: Hemitrygon akajei; assembly: GCF_048418815.1. NCBI lineage: Eukaryota > Metazoa > Chordata > Chondrichthyes > Myliobatiformes > Dasyatidae > Hemitrygon > Hemitrygon akajei. The sequence continues at coordinate 96,500,081 of NC_133130.1, read as the reverse complement.
GTTAAATGGGACAAGCAGGGGCGGTGCTGACTGGAAAAGTGGGGGGTGTCAGGGTGAATCTTGCTAAGAAATATTTAAGCCAAATACAAAGTTACACACTCAACACAGTATTAACGGCAATGACTTAAAATGATGGACGGTGTCGTGATCCGACTTAAAATGGCGGACGGAATTCTCCTCCCTCCGTTCGTAAGTATGAGTTGTTAATAAGTTAGACGTTCGTAACTCGGGGACTGCCTGTAACATGAAGCCAGGCACCACTGCAGCCGGAGCAGGCCACGGCCTCGGTTCAGTGCACAGCTGGGCAAGTGTCGCGGGGCAATGGGCAGAATCAGCCTGTCCCTCACCTCCAGTCCCGACCCCCTGAACTTTTCAATCTGCCCCAGCGCTTAAATCATCCAAGCACATCACTCTCAGAGAGCTCTGGGGCCCAGACTCCACAGCCATGATCCGGCCCATACCCGACCTTTCCAAATCGGAAATACACTCCAACTCGCCTGAGTGTATTTATCAGTTTGGGGTAGAGGTAAGTTTTGTGCCTGTACGCAGTGGCTTGTCTGAATTGTTGAGGGATGCCTTTGCTTGGCATTGATGCGTCTGCTGGACTCCAGCACTAGAGGGAGTAAGGGAGCAGCCCAGACTCCTGAGGAACCAGGACAACCGAGTTTGACTCAGTCATAAAGGGCCTTGGCCCAAAACCTATCGAACGGTGAATGGCCTTGATAGAGTCGATGTGGAGAGGATGTTTCCTATGGTGGAAGAGTCTAACACCAGAGGACACAGCCTCAGAATAGAGGAGCATCCTTTTAGAACGATGAGGAGGAATTTCTTTAGCCAGAGAGCGGTGAATCTGTGGAATTCTTTGCCACAGGCAGCTGTGGAGACCAAGTCTTTATGTGTATTTTAGGCAGAGGTTGATAGATTCTTGATTTGTCAGGGCTTGAAGGGATACAGGGAGAAGGCAGGAGATTGGGACTGAGAGGAAAATTGGATCAGCCATGATGAAATGGTGGAGCAGACTTGATGGGCCAAATGGCCTAATTCTGCTCCTATATCTTAAAATGATGTCCTTTTATTCCTCTCCATGGATGCTGTCTGACCCTGCTGGCTTTGTGTTGGCTACTCTGGATTTTCAGCATCTGCAGAATCTCTTGTGTTAGGGAAATTTAAGAAACTCTTAGATAAGCACATGGGTGATAGAAAAATGGAGGGCCACATAGGAGGGAGGGGTTAGATTGATCTTGGAGCAGGTTAAAAGGTGAGCTGAAGGGCCTGTACTCTGCTATAATGTTGTTTGTGACCATCTCTGTGCAGCCACTGATGGCCATCGGACTCCATAGCAGCTGCTTGGCCTCTCTCCTGCAACCTGCTGAGACAGGTTATTCCTGACTGGATTGAAATGCCGATGGCAAATATGTGACACTTCATTCTTAAATGTAGCGGGGGCTGCTTCAGAGAATGGTGCAGACCAGTGCCGCCCCCACCTCCTCGGGTCAGAGGTCAGAGAGTTGTCGGCGGCTCTGGAGTCAGAGTTCTGTGCGGGCAGGTGAAACGAGGTCCGATGACTCCCTGGGTTCACCAATCAGTGAGATTGAAGTTCGGGGCCTAGTGTTTAGGGCCCCATCATCGGCGGAGTCTGAAATTCAAGGCCTAGTGTTCAGTGATCAGTGGATCCTGGGATGCTGATGCTGAGGGTTGAATTGGAAATTTGGAAGTTGAGGCCTGTTGGCTGGAGCCCTGGGAACAAGAATGTCTGTGAGAATGTAGTTGAAGGCCCAATGTCTGTGTGTCCAAGTCTGCTGGAGGCTGAAGAAAATGGCCTGCCCTGAGGTTAGGAGACTGTGTGTGTGGGTGGCGGGAGGGAGGGAGGGAGGAGCAGACCTTGTGCAGGAAGGCACAGAGTCGACTGTACTTCCTTAGAAGATTGGCGTCATTCAATGTCTGTAGTGAGATGCTGAAGATGTTCTATAGGTCAGTTGTGGAGAGTGCCCTCTTCTTTGTGGTGGCGTGTTGGGGAGGCAGCATTAAGAAGAGGGACGCCTCACGTCTTAATAAGCTGGTAAGGAAGGCGGGCTCTGTCGTGGGCAAAGTACTGGAGAGTATAACATCGGTAGCTGAGCGAAGGGCGTTGAGTAGGCTACGGTCAATTATGGAAAACCCTGGACATCCTCTACATAGCACCATCCAGAGACAGAGAAGCAGTTTCAGCGACAGGTTGCTATCGATGCAATGCTCCTCAGACAGGATGAAGAGGTCAATACTCCCCAATGCCATTAGGCTTTACAATTCAACCGCCAGGAGTAAGATATGTTAAAGTGCCGGGGTTGATTGTATTTAATGTATTTAAGTAAACTACTTAAGAACTTTTTAAAAGCTATTATTAATGCTTTTTGAGAGAGTGATTTAGATGCATATCATATTTTTACTGAGTTAAGTATTGTATGTAATTAGTTTTGCTACAACAAGTGTATGGGACATTGGAAAAAATGTTGAATTTCCCCATGGGGATGAATAAAGTATCTATCTATCTAGACCTTGCTTTACTGTTGTTAACTTGCCGCTTCTTGTTGCTTCTCTGCTGAGCATCGTGGGCATGTCAGAATGTGTGCTGTCCCCAGCTCACCCTTGCCTGTGTTGGTTGCTAATGCAAACGATGCACTTCACTGTATATTTCAATGTAAACATGGTAAATAAACTTCAATCTTTTATGTTGAATCTTGATCATGAGTGTCCTGAACTTAGTTTAATTGGCCAGTGGCAGTGTGTGCAGCCCGTGTGAGACAGATCTCTACAAAGTGATCTAAATTAATTACAAATATAAAGCACAAAATAACTGATCGGAAAAGTATTCACCCTCTTTAATATGACACACCAAATCATCACTGCAACAGCCAATTGGTTTTAGAAGTCTCATAATTAGTTAAATGGAGATCACCTGTGTGCAGTCATGGTGTTTCAACTGATTTTAGTAAAAATACACCTGTACATGGAAGGGCTAACTGCTGGTGAGTCAGTATCCTGGTAAAAATGACACCACAAAGGCAAAAGAACTTTCCAAGCAACTCTGCGAAAAGGTTATTAAAAAGCACAAGTCAGGAGATGGATACAAGAAAATTTCCAAGTCACTGAATATCCCTTGGAGTACAGTCAAGTCAATCAGTAAGAAATGGCACAGCTGTAGATCTGCCTGGAGCAGACCATCCTCAAAAGCTGATTGACCGTGTAAGAAGGGGTCTAGTGAGGGAGGACACCAAGAGACCTATGTCAACTCTGGAGGAGTTACAACTGTGCCATATTCTTCAGTGGCTGAGATGGGAGAGACTGTACTGTGGTAAACTATGTATACCTGTCTGGACACGCCCCTCTGCTGACTGCTCTTGTGGCTCCTCCCACAGACCCCGGTATAAAGGCGATTGGAGGCACTGCTCCCCCCCCTCAGTCTCCGAGATGCCGTGCTCCATTTTGCTGCTAATAAAAGCCTATCGTTCACCTCCGTCTCTGAGAGTTATTGATGGTGCATCAATTTTATTAGCAGCAATTTTAAAACATGGACAGCTTTTTACAACTCGACAGACTGGATCTCAACCCTCAATCCCAGGAAGCCGACGACGCTTTCGAACTCTGGCTAGCATGCTTCGAATCGTACCTGGAGGAGATTCATATGACTGACCCTGCCACAAAGCACAGGGTTCTCCTCTCCAGGGTCAGTGCAAGGGTCTACTCCATGATCAGAGACCAAATGGACTACCAGGGTGCGATGGATGCCCTCAAAAGACAATACTGGCGGCCAGTGAACAACGTCTACGCAAGACATCGCTTAGCAACACGGCGGCAGCGGGCCAGAGAGTCGAGCGCTGAGTTTGTCCGGGCCCTACAGACACTTGTGCAGGCCTGAGACTGCAGGGGACTGATGGCGGAACAACATGCGGAGCTCCTGGTACGAGACACCTTTGTTACGGGGATCAGGTCAGTGTACGTGCGCCAGCGGCTGCTGGAAAACACCGATCTTACCTTACAGTCGGCGATCGAGCTGGCCAACACGCTGGAGGCTGCTCTGCACAACGCTGACGCTGTCCAGCCGCGCGATCTCCCGCTGGCCTCGTGGACACCGCAGACCCCGCAACCCGCCGGCGAGTCCACCTCGGCTGCTGCCAGTAGCAAGTCCGTGAACTCCCCGCAACCCGCCAGCGAATCAACCAGTCCGTGAAGTCCCTGCAATCGACCACGGCTGCTGCCAGTCGCAAGTCCATGCAGTGTTACTTCTGCAGACTTGAAAAGCACCCCCGAAAACGCTGCCCGGCCTGAGAAACTACCTGCTCCAGCTGTGGAAAGAAGGGCCACTTTGCCAAGGCCTGTAAGTCCAAACCATGAGTGGGGTCGAGCAGCGCTGTGTGCAAGGCATGGTGGTCGCCATCTTGATCGCCACCATCTTGCCTGCCCGCCGCGTGCGAGGCATGGGGGTGGCCATCTTTGTCGACGCCACCTCGCCCCGCCTCCGACCCATGGGTGCCAAGACGGCGATTCAACTCTCCATCAAAGCACTCCACACCAGCTCGCAAGGTCAATGATGGACATCCTGGTGGAGGGGCACAGGACTAGCTGTCTGTTTGACACGGGCAGCACTGAGAGTTTATTCACCCGGACACGGTGCAACGCTGCGGACTCGTGACACAGCCGGTAAGCCAGAAGGTCACCATGGCTTCTGGATCGCATTCTACAGACATCCGAGGGGGGTTGTGTAGCGACATTGGTGGTGCAGGGCACAGAATATCAGGACTTTGCGTTACTGGTCATGCCTCAACTGTGTGCCCCTGTGCTACTGGGGCTCGACTTCCAGAGCCACCTGAAAAGTGTGACAATAGAGTATGACGGGCCCCTCCCACCATTCACTGTCAGAAATCTTCAGTTTTGTGGGACTTCGTCATATACCCCGCTACTGACCACACACACACACCCACCCGCACATCCCACCCAGCACCATGCCGACAGCCGCGCTACTGACACCATTTGCAGCCTCTCCACCCTCAAGATCCCTCCCCCACCGCTGTTCGCCAACCTGACCCCCGACTGTAAACCTGTGGCAACTAAAAGCAGGAGGTACAGTGCGGGGGACAGGGCCTTCATTAAATCAGAGGTGCAGCGGCTGCTCAGGGAGGGGATCATTGAGCCAAGCACAAGTCCTTGGAGGGCCCAGGTGGTTTTTGTTCGGAATGGACAGAAAAACAGGATGGTCGTGGACTATAGCCAGACCATCAATAGGTTCACGCAGCTTGACGCGTACCCCCTACCCCGCATCGCGGATATGGTCAATCAGATAGCTCAGTACAAGGTGTACTCGACCATAGACCTAAAATCCGCTTACCATCAGCTCCCTATCCGCCCGGAGGACCGCCCCTACACCGCCTTCGAGGCGAGCGGCAGGCTCTATCACTTCCTGCACGTCCCCTTCAGTGTCCCGAATGGTGTCTCTGTCTTCCAGAGGAAAATGGACCGGATGGTGGACCAGTGCCAACTGAAGGCCACGTTCCCATTCCTCTTGTTATAAAAGCCGGTTGTTCCGGTTCACGAGACCAGGAATAGCTGTAGGCTCCTCTCCAGGTCACTATGCCAGGCGCAGATACAGCCCCACCCTTCAACACCACTGTTTCAGGTGCGCAGGACTCCTGGTGATTTCTCCCCCTCCCCTTCTTTCATTCTCCATTCTAAGAATTGAGTATAGGAGTAAAGAGGTCCTTCTGCAGCTGTACAGGGCCCTGGTGAGACCCCACCTGGAGTATTGCATGCAGTTTTGGTCTCCAAATTTGAGGAAGGACATTCCTGCTATTGAGGGAGTGCAGCGTAGGTTCACGAGGTTAATTCCTGGAATGGTGGGACTGTCATATGTTGAAAGATTGGAGCGACTGGGCTTGTATACACTGGAATTTAGAAGGATGAGAGGGGATCTGATTAAAACATATAAGATTATTAAGGGATTGGACACACTGGAGGCAGGAAGCATGATCCTGCTGATGGGTGAGTCGAGAACTAGAGGCCACAGTTTAAGAATAAGGGGCAGGACATTTAGAACAGAGGGTTCAGCTCGCTATTCTGTGGTGTTTACTCATCTCTGCACTGAACTGAGGCTGTGGCCTGCAATGGGCTCCTGAATCGCTTCAGTGAAGACCGGCTTTGTGCCAGTGGACTCACTTCCATGAACTTCGTCTCTGAATGTTATTCACTTACTCTCACAGTTTGCACGATTTGTTTCTTTTTCAGCACACTGGCCATTTGACCATCTTTTTAATGGGTTCTACTGGGTTTCTTTGTTTTTTTGGCTGCCTGTTAGGAGATGAACCTCACGGTTGTTTGTAGTTTAATAATAAATGTACTTTGAACTTTGAGTTCTTCCAGCATTTTGTGTGTGTTACTCTGGATTTCCAGCAGCTGCAGAATCTCTTGTGTTTAAGGTGACAGGTGAAGCCCAGGTAGGGAAATGGGGGGAGGGAGCGCGGGGAACTGATGAAGTGAGAAGCTGGGAGGTGATTGGTAGGAAAAGTAAAGGGCTGAAGAAGGAGGAATCTGATAGGAGAGGAGAGTGGACTGTGGGAGAGAGGGAAGGAGAAAGAGCACCAAAGGGAGGTGATAGGCAGGAGAGGAGAAGAGAATAGAACTTTATTGTTATTGCTCAATACAATGAGATTGGGGTGCTACTCCAGTCCGTGAAAAACAGACGCTTACAATGCCTGTGGCACGGCTTAATTAAAAGAAAAGTTCCCGTGTTTGCATGCAGCAAGTGACTTTGATAGTCCATAACTCTCAAAGGTCTTGGGCAAGCTGGGGTGTGGCATTACTCAGCTGCACAAAAACCCTCAGGAAGAAGCTGTTTTTCAGTCCCGCTGTCTTGGCTAAGATGTTTCTGTATCTGTGACCTGATGGCAGGAGAAGAGAAGGGGTAAGAGAGGGACCAGAATGGAGAATGAAAGAAGGAGAGGGGGAGAAATCACCAGGAGTCCTGCGCACCTGAAACAGTGGTGTTGAAGGGTGGGGCTGTATCTGCGCCTGGCATAGTGACCTGGAGAGGAGCCTACAGCTATTCCTGGTCTCGTGTTTGTGGTCTTTCAGATTCAGATTAGCTTATTGTCATACACCCCAGCATGGAATGGAATTCCTTGGTTGCACGAAGTCTTAAGGAAGAGTATTTATCTGTACAAATAAGTAGAACAATAAATGTGTTGAGTGCAAATCATGGAATGGTGCGAAGATTGCCGTGCAGTCTGAGGCAGGGCAAAAGGGAGATGTCACAATCATGGAATAACTGGGGGAGGTGGCATTAGGAGACTCGGAACATGGCAGCATCACGGGGGGGGGGGGGCGTTCAGATGTCTGGCTTCAGTGGGGAAGGAGCTATCCTTGTACAGGCTTTCAAGCTCCTGTATCATCTCTCCAAAGTTAGGAAAGAGAGAAGGGAATGGCCAGGGCATCAGGCATCCATCCTGGAGATGGAGGTTGCAGACCTGAAAGTCATTCACGCACTGGCCACTTTATTAGGTACACCTGCTCATTCATTATCTAATCAACCAATCATGTGGCGGCAATTCAATGCATAAATGTGTGCCGACAAGGTCAAGAGGTTCAGTTGTTGTTCAGAACAAATATCAAAATGGAGAAGACTTGTGATCTAAATGACTTTCACAGTGGAATGATAGTTGGTGGCAGACAGGGTGGCTGAGTATTTCAGAAGCTGCTGATCTGTTAGGAATTTCATGTACAACAGTCTCTGGACTTTACCAAGAATGGTGCAAAAAACAAAAAAGATCCAGTGTTGGCAGTGCTGTGGTCAAAAAGCTTTGTTAATGGGAGAGGTCAGAGGAGAATGACCAGACTGGTTCAAGCTGACAGGAAGGTGACAGTAACTCAAATAACAACGCGTTACAACAGCGGTGTGCAGAAGAGCGTCTCTGAATGCACAACACATTGATCCTTGAAGTGGATGGGCTACAGCAGCTGAAGACCACGAACATACACTCAGTGGCCACTTTATTAGATCTTGTGTTCACATGCAGATGAAGGTTTCACGTTGTTTGCAGCAGCACAGTGTGTAGCAGGTACAACCGCTACCTCGCCACTCCACAGACCGGGTTCGATCCTGAATCCGGGTGCATGTTCTCCCTGTGACCACAGGACTTTTCCCCAGAGGCTCCGGTTTCCTCCTGAATCCCAAAGATGTGCGGGTTAATTAGCCAGCGTAAATCACCCTTGGTGCGTAGGTGAGAGGTAGGATCTGGGACTGGAGAATAAACTAGCACAAGTATAGGATTAGTGTGGGTGGGTACTCAGTGCTCGGGATGGGCTCAGCCTGGTTTCTGAGCTGCATCCTGTAATTGTCATAAAATCTACAGCCAAAGCCAGTCCTTGTTTATAATCTGCCAGGCACTGAATAGTAATCCTCTGTTGGCCTATATTCATTGTTTGCTTCTGAAAATGCCATTGCCACATGTTACTCTGTATGCATTAAGAGTCCTTTCCCCCAGTTGTCTGTCTCCTCTGCTGACATCAATGGCTCGGCCCATTGTGCAGGTGTGAGTTCCACCAGCTGCAGAGCCCCTGTCCCTGTCAGACTCACCTGACGCCAGTCTTCCACCTGGGAACTGTCACCGGCAGAATTATCAGTCGGCCTTTTACACTCAGACTCCGGGCGACCAAATTTCATCTGCCGTCGTGTGCCATTCTGGTCACCTGCCTACAGGATGGAGAGCAGTAAGATTAAAAGAGCACAGAGAGAATTTATAAGGAAGTTGCCAGGGTTTGAGGACCTGAGGTATAGGGAAGGTTGATAGGTTAGGACTTTATTCCCGGGAGTATAAGAGAATGAGGGAAGAGTTCGTAGAGGATATACAAAATTAAAATGTGTACAGACAGGGTAAATACAATCAGGCTTTTTCCACTGTGGTTGGGTGAGACCAGAACTAGAGGTTTTAGGTTAAAGGTGAAAGATGAAATATTTAAGGGCAAACTGAGGAACAGCTTCTCCAATCAGGATGGGAACAAGCTGTCAACAGAAGTGGTGAATGTGGGTTCAATTTCAATCAGAAAGATTTACTATCGCCGAATATGTTGTGAAATTTGTTGTTACGTGTTGCAGAAACAGTGCAATGTGTAATAAAACATAAATCACAATATGAAATCTATACTATATACAGACAAGAGAAAACCTGCAGATGCTGGAAATCCAAGCAACACACACAAAGTGCTGGAGGAACTCAGCAGGCCAGGCAGCATCTATAGAAAAGAGTACTGTCGACATTTTGGGCTGAGACCCTCTAGAACAGTGGTTCCCAACCTTTTTTTGGCCATGCCCCACCTAATCACCTCTAAAATCCTGATGCCCCCGGTGGTGATATATAATTCTTATTATTCAAAAAGTGAACTCCTATTCACCTGGAGGAAGCCTAAAAGACCATTAACTTGGTTTAAACAAGCTTCCAAAGAACATGGCATTCATGAAAGAGAAAAATAAAAGAACCAAAGGACTGTTAAAGTTCTGAGGAAGAAATTACTAAGAAATTGTAAAAAAAAGAACATTAAGTGATATTAAAATAATAATAATAATAATAAATAAACCAATGCCGATTCGTTTCTACAGCATACAAAGACAGATACACCGTTTAAAAGAGATGACGCAATGTACACACCTTCACACCACCAAGAACCGAAAGCTACTGCAAAAAGCAGCATTGGCGCGACCTCGTACGAGTTTCTTACGCGTTTGGACTTGTTCATTCATTCCTTCCTACATCAGTCAATTCATTAATTTAATTATGAAAGCCATTTGATGGTTGTAATGATGGTGATACACTATATATACAGTACATACGCAATTACACATGTACATACACACAAGTATTTTTATGTATGCATACTGTATATACACATATGTATTAACTCGCACACACACTCATACTCACACAGACTTACTAGAAAAAATTCACTGTTAATAACTCATTCTTGAATTGCCCCCCTTAAAAATCAAATTACCCCCCCCATGGGGCGTACGCCCCACGTTGGGAACCACTGCTCTAGAAGGACTGGAGAAAAAAAAGATAAGGAGTCAGAGTTAAATGATGGGGAGAGGGGAGAGAGAGCCAACAGGTTATAGGTGAAACCGGGAGGGGGAGGAATGAAGTAAAGAGCTGGGACGTTGATTGGTGAAAGAGATACAGGGCTGGAAAAGGGGGAATCTGATAGGAGAGACAATAGACAATAGGTTCAGAAGTAGACCATTCGGCCCTTCGAGCCTGCACCGCCATTTTGAGATCATGGCTGATCAACTACTATCAATACCCGGTTCCTGCCTTGCCCCCATATCCCTTTATTCCCCTATCCACAAGATACCTATCTAGCTCCTTCTTGAAAGCATCCAGAGAATTGGCCTCCACTACCTTCCTAGGCAGTGCATTCCAGACCCCCACAACTCTCTGGGAGAAGAAGTTTTTCTTTAACTCTGTCCTAAATGACCTACCCCTTATTCTCAAACCATGCCCTCTGGTACTGGACCCTCCCAGCATCTGGAACATATTTCCTGCCTCTATCTTGTCCAATCCCTTAATAATCTTATATGTTTCAATCAGATCCCCTCTCAATCTCCTTAATTCCAGCGTGTACAAGCCCAGTCTCTCTAACCTCTCTGCGTAAGACAGTCCAGACATCCCAGGAATTAACCTCGTGAATCTACGCTGCACTTCCTCTACAGCCAGGATGTCCTTCCTTAACCCTGGAGACCAAAACTGTGCACAATACTCCAGGTGTGGTCTCACCAGGGCTCTGCACAAATGCAAGAGGATTTCCTTGCTCTTGTACTCAATTCCCTTTGTAATAAAGGCCAACATTCCATTAGCCTTCTTCACTGCCTGCTGCACTTGCTCATTCACCTTCAGTGACTGATGAACAAGGACTCCTAGATCTCTTTGTATTTCTCCCTTACCTAACTCTACACCGTTCAGATAATAATCTGCCTTCCTGTTCTTACTCACAGAGTGGATAACCTCACACTTATTCACATTAAACGTCATCTGCCAAGTATCTGCCCACTCACCCAGCCTATCCAAGTCACCCTGAATTCTCCTAACATCCTCATCACATGTCACACTGCCACCCAGCTTAGTATCATCAGCAAATTTGCTGATGTTATTTTCAATGCCTTCATCCAAATCGTTGACGTAAATTGTAAACAGCTGTGGTCCCAATACCGAGCCCTGTGGCACCCCACTAGTCACCACCTGCCATTCTGAGAAACACCCATTCACCGCTACCCTTTGCTTTCTATCTGCCAACCAGTTTTCTATCCATGTCAATGTCTTCCCCCCAATGCCCTGAGCTTTGATTTTACCCACCAATCTCCTATGTGGGACCTTATCAAATGCCTTCTGAAAATCGAGGTACACTACATCCACTGGATCTCCCCCGTCTAACTTCTTGGTTACATCCTCGAAAAACTCCAACAGATTAGTCAAGCATGATTTACCCTTGGTAAATCCATGCTGGCTTGGCCCAATCCTATCTGTTATCTAGATATGCCACTATTTCATCCTTAATAATGGACTCTAGCATCTTCCCCACCACCGATGTCAGGCTGACAGGTCGATAGTTCTCTGTTTTCTCCCTCCCTCCTTTCTTAAAAAGTGGGATAACATTAGCCATTCTCCAATCCTCAGGAACTGATCCTGAATCTAAGGAACATTGGAAAATGATTACCAATGCATCCACAATTTCCAGGGCCACCTCCTTTAGTACCCTAGGATGCAGACCATCTGGACCTGGGGATTTGTCAGTCTTCAGTCCCATCAGTCTTCTCATCACCGTTTCCTTCCTAATGTCAATCTGTTTCATTTCCTCTGTTACCCTATGTCCTTGGCCCATCCATACATCTGGGAGATTGCTTGTGTCTTCCTTAGTGAAAACAGATCTAAAGTATTCATTAAATTCTTCTGCCATTTCTCTGTTTCCCATAACAATTTCACCCAATTCATTCTTCAAGGGCCCAACATTGTTCTTAACTATCTTCTTTCTCTTCACATACCTAAAAAAGCTTTTGCTATCTTCCTTTATATTCCTGGCTAGCTTGCGTTCATACCTCATTTTTTCACCCCATATTGTCTTTTTAGTTAAGTTCTGTTGTTCCTTAAAAACTTCCCAATCATCTGTCCTCCCACTCACCTTAGCTCTATCATACTTCCTTTTTTTTAATGCTATGCAATCTCTGACTTCCTTTGTCAACCATTGTAGCCCCTTTCCTCCCTTTGAATCCTTCCTTCTCTGGGGGATGAACTGATTTTGCACCTTGTGCATTATTCCCAAGAATACCTGCCATTGCTGTTCCACTGTCTTTTCTGCTAGGCTATCCATCCAGTCGACTGGTCTGACCAGTTCCTGGAACCAGTCACGGCAGAGATTGTGGAAGAAAGAACAGGAGGAAGGGGCATCAGAAGGAGATGATGGACAGGGAAGGAGATGAGGTGAGACAGGGAAAAGGGGATGGGGAATGGTGAAAGTGGGGGGCATTCCCGGAAGTTAGAGAAATTGATGTTGATGCCATCAGGTTGGAGGCTACTCAAATGGAATACAAGGTGTTGTTCCTCCAGCCCAGGGGTGGCCTCATTGCGACAGTAGAGGAGGCCATGGATGGACATATCGGAATGGCAATGGGAAGTGGAATTAAAATGGGTGGCTACTGGGAAATCCCGATTCTTCTGGTGGATGGAGTGTAAGTGCTCGGTGAAGTGGTCTCCCAATCTACATCGGGTCTCACCGATATATGGAGGCCGCACCGGACACAGTAAATGACTCCAACAGACTCATAGGTGAAGTGTTGCCTCACCTGGAAGGACTGTTTGGGGCCCGGAATGGTAATGAAGGAGGAGGTGTAGGGGCAGGGGTAGCACTTGTTCTGCTTGCAAGGATAAGTGCCAGGAAGGAGATCAGTGAGGAAAGACAAATCCTCCTGCCACCCTACTCCGGGATAGGGTTCCTCTGGTCTTCACCTACCACCCCACCAGCCTCCATGTCCAACACATAATTCTCTGAAACTTCTGCCATCTCCAACGAGATCCCACATTTATCCCTCTGCCCCCCACTTTCTGCTTTCCACAGGGATCGCTCCCTACGTGACTCCCTTGTCCACTTGCCCCTCCCCACTGTATGTACACATGGGTGGGAGAGGTGTGGAGGGCTATGGTCCTGAGGCAGGTTAATGGGACCATGCAGAATTACAGTTCAGCGTGGACTAGATGGACCAAAGGGTCTGCGTTTGAGTTGTGTGCGGAGAAACAGGATTGATATAACCGAGGTAGCAGGAAGATGTTGCAAAGGAATGCTGAAAGTGTGAAAAATATCCCAAATTCAAAACTGCAAATATCTCTCCTGTTGTGTTCTTTATATTAATATGTACCGTGGGTTCCTGGATCAGATAATGAACGAGATGCATATGTCACTGGTAGCCATTCCTTATCATGTTTCTGGAGTAATACTGCCCCTAAGCCTGCATCACATGAGATTTTGATGGGTCTCTCAGCATCATAGAATTTCAACACAGGTTCTTTAGTGAACACTTCCTTGAGATGTTGCCATGCCTTCTCCTGCTCATGATTCTAGCTCCATTTGTTTCTCTTTTCTGTTAGCTGCCTCAATGGAGCAAGCTGTTCTGAAAGATTGGGTATGAATTTTCCCATGTAGTTGACCATTCCCATGAACCCTTGAACATCCTTTTTACATTGCAGTCTTGGCATGTTCTCAATAGCAGAAACCTTCAATCTCTCATCACTGATGATATCACCCACAAATGTCAGTTCAGTCACTCCTAGCTGCCAGAATCCAGAGGATGCATCTAATTTACTAAAGTACTTTGCATTAGCAAACTGACATAATTTCTTCACGAGTAGGCAATTTGAAATGTTCTCTTTTAATGGCTTGATTCAAGTCTCTTGGATCTAAGCAAATCCTCAGTTTTCCATTTTTCTTATCAACAATGACAAGTGAATTGACCCCTTCAGTCGGTTCATCAATTTTTTTATGACTCCTAGCTGTTCCACTCTGTTTTCAGTTGATGATATAATGCAAAGGTACTTTTCTACATGGATGTACTACAGGTGGCACTGTGTTCTCAATTTTAATCGTGTGCTCTCTTGGAAGACAACCAAGCCCTTTGAACAAGTCCTCATACTCTTTCATCAAGTCACTATATTCTGACTCTGTGTCACTGTCCAGGACTAACACTCTTGTCACATACCCCGTAACCGGGTTACCAAACCAGCAGAAATGGAATAATACGTTGGAGTCTGGTATTACCATAACTAAAAGTGTTTATTAGTAAACTAAGTAATACAGTACTATAAAATGCAAATATACATATAAAACAGGTTAGCAATGATGTATACAGAAATGTGGAAATAGGAATCAAAACCAAGCTCTATTGAAGTCTAGGGGTAAATGAATAGTTTTATGATGGTGCAGAGTTCAGTTTAGTTTAAGTCGAGGTAGTTGCTGTTGTATCGTTGGGGGGAGGGGGAGAGAGAGTGCGAGCGAGAGGTGAGCAGTTGCAGCAGGCAAACCTTCCGTTGTCTTCTTGTCCTGTTGTGGTCACCGACTGTGACCCCTCCGTACCAGGCCAGACCAGGCCTTCAGTGTCACCCAGGCGAGGGTGGACACACACACAAGCCCCCACCGGTCTGCCTTCACACACTGTGAGCCTCTGATTGATACCTCCGAATCGATCCTCCAAGCCCCCACCTTCCTGTGGGTGCACAATGCTCTTTCAGTGTCCCGTGGTGTGTCTGCCTGTGTCTGGCAGACTTGCTTTTTATCTCCCCTGACAGGGTACCAGCCATCCATCAACTGTCCATCACCTGGCATCGCTTTGCTGTCTCAGCAGGAATGCTCACAAGCAGGCAAAGTGTCCTTGGAGTAAAGTAAACAATTATCGAAGAAGCCATAACTAAGTCATCCTTCTCTCTCTCATTATCAGCATCTGCAGCAGGATGCCTCCCCCCTCTTCTTCTCTCTCTCTCTCTCTCTCTCATTAGCAGCATAGTTCACAGGGGGTTCAACTCTGGACCCCATCTCAGCCTGGTTTGCTCATCGCACATCACACTCTTTTCACCAAATGCAGTCTCTCACAGGTAGATAAACCTGTACATTCCTTGTAACCACCACAAATGAAAGTGTGTGCTCAATATGTTTGTGTGATACTTTTGCCACACATGTTCCTTTAACTGGAATATCTGCACCTGAGTACCCAGTCACTTTTATATTTGTCTGATGTAAACTTGGTCTTGGCTTTAATGCATTAAACTCAGATTCTGCAAGAACATTTACTTGTGCTGCAGTATCAAGTTTAAACAGAATATTGTTTTGGTTCATTTGCAATGGCATAGTCCAGTCATTCTTACTTTGTTTTCACAAAGCATATCTATATAAAACTTCTCACATTCATTTTCAAGCACTGCATTTACTTGTTTTATTTTCTCTCTACTTCTACAACAGCATGAAAAAGTGATTACTCTTACGGCAATCATTGCATATTTTCCCATATGCTGGACACTGTTTTGGCTGATGCTGCCGCCCACAACGATCACATAGCTTTTTTCACTCAGATGACGTCTTGCTCTCTGTCGGTTTTGTTGTCGTTTTATTATTTTTTCTAGTATGTTCGCGCTTTTTCACAGCGTCTACATTACAGCTCTCAATTAAAAGTTCTTTAGCCTGTGACGCCATGGTTTCTGAAGCTTTGCTGAGCATCAAAGCTTTTTCCAAGTCTAAGTCTTGTTCTCTTAACAGTCTTTCTCTCAGACCATTATCCAGAATGCCGCAAACAATCCTGTCTTTAATGAGAGAGTCTGTCAGTTCTCCAAACTCACATGTTTTACTCCAGTGTCTCAACTCAGTAACATATTGATCAATAGTTTCATCAGCTCTCTGCTTACATGTAAAAAATTTGTACCGCTTGTACCTCACATTATGCTTCGGTATACAAAATGCTTCAAATTTGCCCATTATCGATTTTAGATTTAAATTATCTCCATTTTCAAAAGTAAAATGGTTATATACCTCAATTGTGTTGTCACCTATTACGTGGAGTAGAAGCGCAGCTTTCGTTTTTTCCAGTTTTTTATCCACTTCAATTGCTGATAGATACAATTCAAAACATTGCTTAAAATTTCTCCAGTTCTCAGCTACGTTCCCAGACAATTGAAATGTCGGTGAAAGTTGCAGCCTTCCATTTGTAAAACTGTTAGTACACCAAAACAGTTTGAACTCTTTTTGATTATCTTCAATTCTCCCGTGTTAGATAACTTATTATTCTTCCAGACTGGTTTCTGACACTACGTTGTGCTCTTTATATTAATACGTACCGTGGGTTTCTAATAATGAAGCATATTCTGAAAGAAATAGAACATTTATTTAACAACTACAACCACACGTGTCTTCCATGCTTCCAGATCTTTCTCTCATTTCTGCGCATGCTTGGAACTCTCTCCAATCACGTTCTTACGTGTGATATCACCACATCTCCCTTCTGCAGCTCATTGTGGTTGGAAGATCTCACTGTTTACAGTGGCTGATTTAAATATAATTTTTATATTTAGATTATTTTTGCTTTTTTGATATTAGTTCTTTTCCATTTTGCATTTTTCGTTAAGCATCACTAATTTGACTAGGAAATGTATCGATCGACTGAGCAAATAGACTTTGGAATTCTTGATTGGCTTAGCTCAGTTCCACACGGTGCAGTTTATTTAACCTACTATACTGTAGGTCAGAAGTTCAATTTGTAGTTTCGAGTGAATCACCTCCTGACATTCCAAGGCCTTTCAGCAGTGCATAGAACATAGCAAATTACAGCACAGTACAGGCCCTTCAGCTCACGGTGTTGGGATCATTCTAACCTTCCCTCCTCCACAGCCCTCCACTTTTCTATCATCCGTGTGCCTGTCCAAAAGCCTCTTAAATACCTCTAATATTTCTGCCTCTACCACCACCCTTGGCCACATGTTCTACACACCCACCACTCTGTGTGTAAAATAGGTACTTCTAACATCCACCCTATACTTTACTCCAAACATCTTAAAGTTATGCCCCCTCATATTAGCATTTCCATCCTGAGAAAAGTCTCTGGCTGTTCACTCTATCAATGCCTCTTATTAACTTGTACACCTCTATCAAGTCACCTCTCATTCTCCTTCTCTCCAGCTTGTCCTCATTAGACATGCCCTCCAATCCAGGCGGCATCCTGGTAACTCTCCTCTGCACCCTCTCTAAAGCTTCTGCATCATAACTGAGCACAATATTCCAAGTGTGGTCAAACCAGAGTTTTATAAAGCTACAACATTACTTCACGGCTCTTGAACTCAAGACTAATGAAGGCCAGCACACCATACACCTTCTTAATAACCCTATCAACCTACACAGCAGATTTGAGGGGTCTACAGGCATGGACCCCTTTTCCTCCACACTGCTAAGAATCCTGCGGTTCACTCTGTACTCCGCCTGCAATGGAAAACTCTCCAGTTTGCCTGGACAACTCTGCAACTCCAACAGCTCTCAGAAGACTTGACACTATCCAGGAAACAGAGGCTCTTTTGAACGTCAGCCCGCCTCCTCAAGCAGAATGCCCTCCATCACCAGTGCGCTGGGGCTGCAGTTTTAGTATCTACGAAACATACCCCAGTTACTCATCCAGCACTAAAAGCCCATGAGCTCTTCCACAAAGAGGGACAAGGGCAGCAGGCAAGTGGGAACACCAGCACCCCGAGGTTCCCCTCCAAGTCATCAGCGTTCCTTCATCATTGCTGGGACTAAATCCAGAAACTCTCTCTACGAAAACTCTGAGGGAGTTTCAGATTCAATTCCGATCCATTTATTTATCAATCACATGTTCATTTCATGTTCTCCTTATTTATTTATATTTGCATTTGCACAGTTTGTTGTCTTCTGCAACAATCTGGTTGTTCTCTCAATGATCCTGTTATAGGTACTATTCTATAGAGTTGCTGAGAATACTGGCAGGAAAATGAATCTCAGGGTGGTATGTAGTGGCACATATATAATAAAATTTACTTTGAACTTTGAAGCATTCAGTGAAATGCATCATTTGCGACAACCTCAGGCTGTGCTGGGGGCAGCCCGCAAGTGGTGCCAATATAGCAGGACAGCACAGAACGCAACAAAACTAGACACGAGAAGCAGCAAAGTAACACCAGCAAAACAAGCCCCTTTCTTCCCTCTCACACACGGACAGTCCTCCAACCCAAGAACAGGCCGCTGGGCCTCCAGGCTTTGGCCATCAGGCATCTCAAAATTAAGAATGCATAGTATAAATGGGTTATTCATTGGTAATTTGCTGTTGCAAATTTAAAAATTACGATGATAATCTCTTTTTTGCGTGATGTTTAAGTTATTTACCTCCATAATTCATTATTTTTGTTACACTTTCATTTTCCCATCGCTAGCTTAAAGTGTGTCTGAAAGAGATGTGCCAGAGATACTCAGACGCACTCTTTCTGAAGATCTGATTCTTTCTGAAGCTGTCGGAATTAGCGTTAGGGGGATCACCGAGGTAAAATCCAATGAAGGGGCACCAGGTTGTGACATCTCACCCCCACTATTCAATCGGATCATTTCATCGGAGTGCATTGAGCAATGACAGGATGCAGACTGAAGTGTTACCGCTCAGAGAAAATACAGTGCAGGCAGACTATAAGGCGCAAGGCCATAGTGAAGTAGATCGAGGTCAAGGCTCCATTTTATAACAGCAGTGTAGAACTTGTCCTTGAGCCTGGTGGTGCACGTTTTCAGGCCTTCTGCCCGATGGTCGGGCATCAGTTTCAGGGGGTTAAAATGCTGCTGTAAGGAATGAATTGTCTCACCTTTCCAGTCTGATTGGGGAGGGGGGGAGGGGCAGCATGATAGCATAATGGTTAGCATAACGTTAGTACAGCGTTAGTGACCCGGGTCCAATTCCCACCACTGCCTGTAAGGAGTTTCTACATTATCCCTGTGATTATGTGGGTGCTCCGATTTCCTCCCACATTCCAAAACGTACCGGTAGTATAGTTATTGACCACATGGATATAATTAGCTCTGCAGGTCCGTGGGGCTGGGAGGGCCTGTTACTTTTGTATCTCTATGCAAAATAAGAAAAAGATTAAAAAACAAAGTAGATACATCTGGTCTGTTGCAGTTGTGGGAGAAGACATTTTTTACTGTGAGAAACAACTGAAAAATTATTAGAAATTTTAATTTAGACTGATGGTGTGAACCTTAGAGCAGCTGATAATTGCCAGATTGTCTTTGGCTGCAAGTGGAAGCTTTTTTTTGCACATTTTTAATTATTCCACCAACAGCATTCTGCAAATTTGCAGGAAATCAGACAAGAATTAGCAAAGCGTTCTGATGCATACATTCATACTGAGGGAAAACAGAAAAATCTGATATTTACACCTGTTGAGAAATACAAATGAATTGAATGCAGATGAACATCCAGTCTGTGTACCTGTTGTGTGGAAAATCATTACTATTCCTTGTCACAACAATGCACTGTCTCTGCCAGGCGCAGTATTTCTGGATGTGAACTCATAATGACAATCTCAACACAATCCCACTAAAAGTCAGTCTCATCACCAAACAGCTGACCTGGTTGTGTAATAAGTTATTTTTATTACACAACCAGGTCATTTATTTCAGAACCATAAAATTAAGATGCTTTAAATGCTTAGTTGTACACCTGTACACCTGCTTATTAATGCAAATATCTGATCAGCCAATCATGCAGCAGCAATCCTAAACACAAAAGCATCCAGAAATGGTCAAGAGGTTCAGTTGTTGTTCAGACCAAACATCAGAATAGGGAAGAAATGTGATCTAAGTGACTTTGATTGTGGAATGATTGTTGGTGCCAGATGGGGTAGTTTGAGTATATCAGAAGCTGCTGATCTCCTGGGATATTCAGTCACAACAGTCTCTAGAGTTTACAGAGAATGGTGCAAGAAACAAATAACATCCAGTGAGTGGCAATTCTGTGGGCAAAAGCACCTTGTTATTGAGAGAGGTCAGAGAAGAATGGCCAGACCGGTTCAAGCTGATAGGAAGGTGACAGTAACTCAAGTAACAAGTAGGATGGATAAAGGGGATGCAGTGAATGTTGTATATTTAGAATTTCAGAAGGCCTTTGACAAGGTGCCACACGTGAGACTGCTTACCAGGTTAAGAGCCCATGGTATTACAGGAAAGTTACTGGCATGGTTAGAGCACTGGCTGATCAGTAGGAGGCAGTGAATGAGAATAAAAGGATCCTTTTCTGGTTGGCTGCCAGTGACTAGTGGTGTACCACAGGGGTCAGTGTTGGGACCACTTCTTTTTATGCTGTAAATAAATGATTTAGATGCTGGAATAGATGGCTTTGTTGCCAAGTTTGCAGATGATACCATGATGGTGAAGGAGCAGGTAGTGTTGAGGAAACAGGTAGGATCCAGAAGGACTTAGACAGATCAGGGGAATGGGCAAGAAAGTGGCAAGAAGGTGTAGAATACAAGAACAGGGATGTGACGCTAAGGTTTTATAAGGCACTGGTGAGGCCTCACCTTGAATATTGTGAACAATTTTGGGCTCTTCATCTAAGAAAAGGCATTGGAGAGGGTTCAGAGGAGGTTCACAAGGATGATTCTGGGAATGAAAGGGTGATCATACGAAGAACTTTTGATGGCTCTGGGTCTGTACTCACTGGAACTTAGAAGGATGCGGGGGGAATCTCATTGAAACCTTTCGAATGTTGAAAGGCCTAGAGAGAGATGTTTCCGATGGTGGAGGAGTCTAGGACAAGAGGGCACAGCCTCAGGATACAGGGGCATCCATTTAAAACAGAGATGTGGAGACATTTCTTTAGCCAGAGGGTGGTGAACTGTGGAATTTGTCACCACTGGCAGCTGTGGAAGCCAGGTAATTGGGTGTACTTAAGATAGAGATTGATAGGTTCTTGATTGGACATGGCATCAAATATTGCGGAGAATTGTGCTAATGAGGGAAAAATGGATCAGCCATGATTAAATGGTGGAGGAGACTTGATGAGCCAAATGGCCTAATTCTACTCCTATGCTGTGTGGTCTAAAAATG
Organism: Hemitrygon akajei; assembly: GCF_048418815.1. Taxonomy (NCBI): domain Eukaryota; kingdom Metazoa; phylum Chordata; class Chondrichthyes; order Myliobatiformes; family Dasyatidae; genus Hemitrygon; species Hemitrygon akajei. The sequence continues at coordinate 96,478,943 of NC_133130.1, read as the reverse complement.
ATAGATTTTAGGTGCAAGGGATATGGGTTAGTGAGATAAGTAACACTGAAAAGAACCACATGATACAACAGGCCAAAGTCAGCATGGTGGTTTGAAGATCAGAGGTGGTTTGTTAAATTGCAGAGGAGAGGTCTGTAGTCTATTTCATCTATCTATGGTCAAGACAACCAGGGCCCATCCCTGGCATCTGCTGCCACCTGTAACATCTACCAGTGTGCCAGCCAGTTGAATCTGAAGCTCAATGCAACTTGTGAACGAGAGTGGCACTGATTTTGAGGGAGTCAGTAGGTTGTGGAGTGCAGGTAAGGTTCTTCCATGTCTTACACCAGCTGGGCTTGATTTGTCAATGGATCTAAATCCAACCTCACAGTCTACCTCTTTATGGACCTGCCCCGATTGTCTGCCTGCACTGCACTTTCTGTGGCTGTAACACTTTATTCTGCATCTGTTACTGTTATCTCAATGCAAGGAAATGACTTGTATTGATGGCATGCAGGACATTACGGTGAGTGGGGGGAAGTATAAGGAGGGATGCCTGAGGTAAATTCTTTAAAACAGAGTGTGGTGGGTGCATTGAACAGGCAGATGCACTAAGATATGCAATGGACGATAGAAAACTGCAGGGCTGTGTTGGAGAAAGGGTTAAAATGATCTTAGAGTTGTTTGACACAACATCATGGGCTGAAGGGCCTGTGCTGTGCTGTAATGTCCTGTGTTCAATGAAATATGAGAAATAATGAACCAAATTAACAGTTTATCAACCAGCAATCTGTTAGAAGAAGCACAATTGTCTTAATGAAGAGTGGAACAGGCTGGAATACCGAAGATGAGAAAATCTGCCTGTGCTGGAAATCCAAGCAACACGCACAAAATGCTGGAGGAACTCAGCAGGCCAGACAGCATCTGTGGAAAAGAGTAAACAGTTGACGTTTCAGGCTGAGATCCTTCAACAGGAGTGGATAAAAAAGATGAGAAGTTAGAGCAAGAAGGTGTGGGTAAGAAGTATAAGGTGGTGGGTGATAGGTGAAACTGGGAGAGAGGGAAGGTGAAGTAAGGAGCTGGGATGTCGATTGATGAAAGAGGTAAAGGGCTGGAGAAGGGAGAATCTGACAGGAGAGGGTAGAAGACCATGAAAGAAAGGGAAGGGGGAGGACCACCCGAGGGAGGTGATGGGGAGGTAAGGAGATAAGGTGAGAGAGGGAGAAGGAAATAGCAGAAAGTTTGACTATCATTTCTGAATCCTTCCTGCTGTGGCTTAGAAGTCTGCTAACTTGGTGTCATCATTTAAAAGCTGCAACACAAGTTTGATTGGGTGGTTAAAGAGGTGTATAGTATGTTGGCTTTCATTAGTTTGGAGAATAAGTTCAAGATCCATAAGGTAATGTTACCCCTGTATAAAACCCTGGTTAGACCCCACTTGGAATATTGGATTAAGTTCTGCGTTCTTCATTATACGAAAGATATGAATGCTTTAGAAGGGTGGAGAATCTTGGTGGCCAAACTTTGCCAAAAAGCTTGTATGAGATGATTTTATTTACTACAGTGGAATTTATGGGGTCATTTAACTGAAGTTTATATAACTGGGAGAGGTTGAATCAAAAGAACCAATTAGGATTAGAATTAGAGTATCATATTGTAAAGGGAGTGGAGCTAAAATATTTGCGTTCAAAGATTATTTGAGATACTGGAAGAGGATGGAGCTGAGTGATGATGATGCTATACGGCAACTCCTTTTCTTGATCTTCAGAAACAGCTCTATTTCTAGCTTTGATATCCCTTTTCTTCCCTGACCTGGAGTTAGTTAGTCTGACTTTGGTTATTTGTGGGTCTCAGGGCCTCACGACTGGCTGTTTTTTGATATCCCAAGGACATGGCCTGGAAGACTAGTGCGCCTTCAGGGTGCCGGATTTTCGTGACTCTGCAGACGGGCTGACCCAAGGCTGGTGCTGCCACCGACTGATGCATCGTGGGAGAACACGGAGCACTGTGTCCAGTTCTGGTCGCCTCACTATAGGAAGGATGTGGAAGCATTGGAAAGGGTACAGAGGAGATTTACCAGGATGCTGTCTGGTTTAGAGAGTATGGATTATGATCAGAGATTAAGGGAGCTAGGGCTTTACTCTTTGACAAGAAGGAGGATGAGAGGAGACATGATAGAGGTGTACAAGATATTAAGAGGAATAGACAGAGTGGACAGCCAGCGCCTCTTCCCCAGGGCACCACTGCTCAGTACAAGAGGACATGGCTTTAAGGTAAGGGGAGGGAAGTTCAAGGGGGATATTAGAGGAAGGTTTTTCACTCAGAGTGGTTGGTGCGTGGAATGCACTGTCTGAGTCAGTGGTGGAGGCAGATATACTAGTGAAATTGAAGAGACTACTAGACAGGTATATGGAGGAATTTAAGGTGGGGGGTTATATGGGAGGCAGGGTTTGAGGGTCAGCACAACATTGTGGGCCAAAGGGCCTGTAATGTGCTGTACTATTCTATAAAAAAAAGATCGGAAGTAGCAGGCTTGGGTGTTGGCTGTGTGCCCAGAGACATGAGTTCTTTGGGCACAGAGCTCAGAAAAAGCAAAGCGGCAATCTTTTGACATCATAAATCAATGAGTTGTTTTGTTATGACACCTCTTTTTCCCTTATTAGGGAGAGAGAGAACCTGTGGTATGCCAAATACCAGGTGAACGAGTAATGTTTGGGGTTCTGCAAGTCTGTGTCTTTATTGATGCTTTGCTGCACGCTGGAGTGCTCGGTGGGGTCGCCGATGTGTCTTTGCTGGTGGGGGAAGGGGGGGTTGTTGCTTTGCTGCTGCTTACGTGTGGGAGGGGAGAGTGGGGGGGCTTTGGGGTTCTAACATTTAACTGTCATTTATTCTTTGGGGAACTCCTCTGTTTTCATGGATGGTTGCAAAGAAAAGGTATTTCAGGATGCATATTGTATACGTTTCTCTGGCATTAAAAAATGTAACTATTGAACCTATTGAGTCATTGCCAGAGGCAAAGACCTTGTTTTTAAGGTACTTGATGAGGATTTCCTACGTCTTGAACTTCTGGGTCTCAGCTAGAGAGAAAACAGTGAATAGTTGGAACGGAGCAGATTCCAAACAGGATTACTGTGCAAAACTTCTGATGGATTCTATGGCTGGGATAGGAATGAATAGGTGGATGAAGATTTTCATCTAATATCATGAAAAACCAGAGACACACGAGAGACTGCTGATGCTGGAATTTGGAGCAACACACAAAAGCACTTGTTGAGCACCTTCTGTTGTGCCAGCTGGGATCTCCTGGTGGTCAGCCATCTGTAATTCTCTTCCCATTCCCACTCCAACATTATCCTATCAACACCCTCAGCTGACCCACCTACCACTTACCTCACCCCTCCCACTTCTTTTAATACCGACTGTCTTTCTTCTTTCTGTCCTGTCCTGATGAAGGGTCTCTGCCTGAAATGGCGACTGTCAATCTTGCTCCATAGATGCTGAGTTCCTCCAGGTCTTTTTGTGCTTTTCATCATAAAGAAACGAGCCCTAAGCACAAGAGGTTCTGCAGACGCTGGAAATCCAGAGCAACGCAAACAAAATGGTGGACTGCCTCAGCAGGTCAGGCAGCATCTATGGAGGGATATAAGGGTCTCAGCTCTTTATTCCTCCCCATAGATGCTGCCTGACCTGCTGAGTTCCTCCAGTATTTTGTATGCTACGCTGGATTTCCAGCATCTGCAGAATCTCTTGTGTTGAGGAATAAGCAGCGGACGTTTCGGACCGAGACCTTTCATTAGGACAAAAAGCAAACCTGTTTGTGATCACCTTGCTGCTTGTGGAAGCGTGCTGTGTCGTTTACCTCACCACAGTGCTGGCGGCGTCACTGGCTGTAAAGGGGTGAAAGGAAGTAGTCTGTTGTTCCTCCTGCAGTTGCAGTGGTTTGACTGAAGATGGAGCTGAGGTACAGTAAGTACATAGGGAGGGGCAGGGGCCAGGCTGAACTGTTTGGCTCTTCATTAAGATTGTGGCTGCTCAGCCCCATTCTCCTGCCCAGTCTCCACAACTTTAGCTATTCCTGTCCATTTAAATGACAGAGCAACGAAAAACTCAGCTATCGAAACAGAGACACACAACAAGTCGGGCAGCACCTGTGGAAAGAGAATCTGTGATCCTTTGTCAGAATCAGGAAAGAGACTCTCACAGATCTAAAGCATCGGCTGTTCCTCTTTCCACGGAAGCTACCTGACCTGCTGCTGTTCCAGTGTTTTCTATTCTTTACTTCAGATCTCCAGTGTCTGCAGTATTTTTTTGTGATTTTCACAGAACTCCGGGTTTCCAATTCCATTGTGAGCTTCCCAGCTCCGCCTTAGAAGCTCAACGCTCTTTGAGACACAGCAGCCCGTTTGATAGGCACCCTGTCTGCAATCGTTCACTCGCTCCAGTGAAATCGGTACCATTTACAGGATACTCTGTAGCAGACCCCTTCAGCTGCACTTTCCAAACCTGTGACCTCTCCCAGCTAGCAAAAACACAGGGAACACCACTCCCTGGAAGCTGCCTTCCAAGCCGGACATCCTGATTTCCGTCACTGAAGCAATGTCCTGGAATTTCCTCCTAGACAGTGCTGTGGGTCTACCCACACTCAAGAAAACAGCTCACTGGCGCTTTATCAAGGGTGGGGCAATTAAATGCTGGCTCAGTCTGTGAAGCCCACATCCCCTGAAAGAATAACAAAAAATTGAAGTACGTAGTTATCATAAACACAAGAGATTCTGCAGATACTGGAAATCCAGAGCAACACACACACACAAAATGCTGGAGAAACTCAGCAAGGTCAGGCAGCAACTATGGAGACGTTTTGGGCCGAGACCCTTCATCACCAGAATCTGTTACTAGCGCTGTGAGGCAACGATGTTGGTTCTGCATTGTTGTTCCACAAAATAAAAGAGGCCCTGTGTAGCAAAAGGTGTTATTGCTTTTACCCCTGCTTAGTTATCTAATGTAATCAAGCCCAGATAATATTGACCTAAGGTGCACTGTAATGTATAGGATAGAGTTACACCAACTCTGATGGACAGGTCAGGTCATCTGGAATCCTAGCTCACATCTCCCCAAACATAATCTTTAGTCCCAGTTGAAGGAAGGTTAGCGAGCCCCTGGTGGGCAAAGGAAACACTTTAAAGATAACATCAGAATCAGCCTGAAGAAAGTCAACATTGCTGCTAAGATCTGGGAAAACATCGCACTCTAGAGATATACTTGGAGGAAATCTAAACAAGAGTGAGTTGAGCAACTCACATACAAAATGCTGGAGGAACTCAGCATGCCAGGCAGATCGAAGTCCTGCCGAAGGGTCTCGGCCTGAAACGGTGCCTGTACTTCTTTCCATCGATGCTGCTTGGCCTGTTGAATCCCTCCAGCATTTTGCATTGGATTTCCCGATTTCTCTCTGGTGCCTGAAGAGTGAGCTGAGCTCACGAGAGTGACCTTCGCTGTACTGCAGGGAACAAGCAGCAACAGTGAAAGGAGAGAATGAACCATCAAAAGATCTGGCCACTAACCACAGACACCACTTACCTGTATCCATACTGTACCAGAATATGTGGATCCTGGATCAGTCTCTACAGACACCAGAGGACCCACCAAAAATAAACCCCTTGAGAAATCCCCCAACCCATGTCTTTGGGATGTGGCAGAAAACTGGATCCGCTGGCAGAAGCCCTCAAACTTACAGGGAAAACATGAAAACTCCACTCAGTCAGCACCCTGAGTCAGGATCAAACCTCGGTCTCTGGAGATGTCAGGCAGGGCTTCCACTTGCCCGGTTTTTATTATCATCCAGAAGAGGATTACTAACTTGTTTTTTTATATGTAACTTTTGAGGTTGCAGATTCTTGACTGAATTGAAATTCCATAGTAGTTGTAGCTGGATTTGAGCCAGGTGTCGAGACCCTTCGGCTATGCCTCTGCATTACTAATCTGGTAATCTAACTACTGGCGCGTGGCGAAGTGGCTAAGGCATTGGTCTAGTGATCTGAGGGTCGCTAGTTCGAGCCTCAGCTGAGACAGCATGTTGTGTCCTTGAGCAAGGCACTTAACCACACATTGCTCTGCGACGACACCGGTGCCCAGCTGTATTGGCCTAGTGTCCTTCCCTTGGACAACATTGGTGGCGTGGAGAGGGGAGACTTGCAGCATGGGCAACTGCTGGTCTTCCATACAACCCTGCCCAGGCCTCAGACAACATTGAAATCGATGGACAGCCGAAGAAGAAGAGAAGAAGAATCTAACCACTGTGCCATCACCAAATCACCATGATGTGCAGAAAATGTCAAGTGATCTACATTAATTTAAACGTACTGCACATGTTGGGGGTGTACATGTACTGCATACGAGTGCGTGTGTTGGGGGTGGGGGCTCGTATAATTCTGATCAAATTATTCTTTCAGTGTTTATTTCAAGAAAGCATTGACAAAATGTCCTCAGATCCAAATTAAACCGCAGTAGTAGTAGTAATGGTTGTGATTTTGTATCAGTCTACAATTGGATTCAAAACATACTTAACTTATCTGAGAAAGAATGCCCCTCAGGATTGAGGGTGACTCGCTCCCCCTGGTTCACAGGTCAGCATGGGATTAACAAACTCTTTTTTGCAGGTGAAGCAGGATGTGTTTGTCAGTGGCTGCTGAGGTGGAGAAAGTCAGTAACTTTGAATTCCTCAGAATTATCGTATCAGAGTATCTTAAGTGCCATCGCAAAGAAGGGACAACCGTTCCTCTACTTTCTTAGAAGTTTGTGTAGATCTGGCACGCCATCCAAAACTTTGACAGGCATCTATATGTGCTTGGTGGATCATAACCAAAGTGACTGCATCACAAACAAGAGAAAACCTGCAGATGCTGGAAATCCAATCAGTCCTGCCAAAGGGTTTCGCCTTGAAACATTGACTGTACTTTTTTCCATAGATGCCTGGCCATGCTGAGTTCCTCCAGCACTTTTTTGTGGTTGCATCGCAGCCTGGTAAGGAAACAGCAATGCCTAGGTATGGAAAAGTCTACTGAAAGGGATGGATGCAGGCCAATCTATCACAGGCAAAGCCCTCCCCACAACTGAGCACATCGACAAGGAGTGCTGCCACAAGAGAGCAGCATCCGTCATCAAAGACTCCTGTCATCCAGGCCATGCTCTCTTCTCGTCACTGTCACTGGGTGATAGTAGGTTCAGGAGGCTTATGGAAGCGACACACTTTTTCCTGGGTCTAACGTGAACCTTTATTGACAAAGGGCAGCGTGGTGTATCTAGGGCAGGTTGGTAGGGGTATTTTGCTCTGTGGATATTGAGTTAAAGGCCATCTCCTATAAGTTCCAGTAAATGAGTTGGTGATGCTTTGAAGCCTGGCCTCTGACTGTACACAAACCTTGCAGGTCAGCTCCTGAGGTTCAGGGCACCTGTCACTATAGTGTCCTAATGGTTCTGAAGCTTGGCTCTACTTCCCCAAGAAGCTTGTCCGAGCTGAGAAATGGTGACAAAGACTGATCAATAATGCTGCCTTGTTTATACCAGGTCTTTCCTGAGCCTGGCTGCATGAGACCCTTTAGTTAGGATCCTAGCTCATGTGCCATCATGAAGTAAAGGTAACATGGATTCTAATTCTTGTGGTCTGCTAAGTCTGAGAAGGATATCCAAAAGTACACTCAAAAATATACTGTGGTAAACACAGTATACAATGTACTCTGTGTTGAAGTATTTGTATTTTAGTGAAAGAAAGTTAAGTGTCTATCTTATAAATATATAGAACACTGTCAAAGCACAGGATTGGAAAAAGCTGCAAAACTCTGTCATGGAGACTAGCCAACCCACTATCAAGGACATCTTCACTAGGTGATGCCTCAGAAAGGTGGCATCCATCAGTAAAGGCCTCCATCACCCAGGACATGCCCTCTTCTCATTGCTATCATCAGGGAGGAGGTACAGGAGCCTGAAGACACACGTTCAATGTTTTAGGAACAGCTTCTTCGCCTCTGCCTTCAGATTTCTGAATGGTCCATGAACCTTTGAATACTACCTTGGTTTTTGCTCTCTCTATTTGCTACTCATTTTTCAAATATTTCTTATTGTAAATGTTTAGTATTTTTTACGGATTGCACTGTACTGCTGTGGCAAAACCACAAATTTTATGACATATGTCAGTGATAATAAACCTGATTCTGGGCCATAGAATTATAGAGCATGGAAACAGGTCCTTTGGCCAGCTTGTACAGTGTGTACGGTTTTCCTTTGGTTCATCTCTGCCATAATAGGGAGACTTCCGATTTGCGTTAGGGAGAATACGTCAAGAGGAGTGTCCTCTTTTTTCAGGTATTTTCTTTCCTATCCAGCAGAATTTCCATGATTTGTCACCTTCTTGAATTCAGTTTTAGTTGTGTCCACCAAGAAGCAGAGCCCATCTCTGCATTGGTGCTGCTGCTGGTCGTGGAACATCCTTCTGTACGTAGAAAATGGACTCTAGTGGTTGATGATCAGTAACGAGGGTAAACTCTCTCCCATACAAGTACAGGTTGAAATGTTTTACACCCCAAACCAGACTCAAGACGTCTCTGTTAATCTGTGCATAGTTTTTCTCTGCCGTGGTAAGGGAACGTGATGCACAGGCTATGGGCTATGGGGCTTCTATCACTCATAACGTGTGACATGACTGCACCCATACTATAAGGAGAGGTATCAAAGGCAGCTTCACTGGGAGATGTGGTTCATAATGTTTGAGCACAGTGTCCGGCATCACCATTTCCTTTTTCGTTTGCAAAGACACCTCACGTTGCTCTGCCCATTGCTGTTTCTTCCCAATCTGTAATAATGAGTTCAAGGAGTGGAACACAGTAGTCAGATCTGGCAGGAACCTGTTATACTAATTGACAGATCCTAAAATATAAAGCAATTGTGACATGTCTTTTGGTCTTGGAAATCCACCACTGCTTGACTTTTCTCAGCACATTTGTGTGATTCTTACGCATCAATGGTGTGAACACAGTAACTGATACTTGGTTTAAAGTGCTCACACTTGTTGCATTGTGCTCTGAGCCCATAATCTTTTCACCTTCTTAGCACAGTCCTGAGATTCTGGGCATGTTCCTTGTCATCCTCATCCTCTCTTGCAGCACCTGCTCCGTAGCTTTCTGCCAGAGTGCAGCTGTAGAGGCTGCTCCAAAAATAAGCCTATTATAGTGATGAAGCCCTTTGTGAGTGTTCATGGTGAGAAACACTTTGGACTCTTCTTCCATCTCCATTGGTAAATATTCCTCAACTAAGTCCTCTTTGCTGAAGTGCTTCCTTCCAGAAAGGTTTGCAAAGTTATCTCTTGCCCAGGCAGAGAGTATTGATCTAATTTCAGCACTGAGTTGATGGTGACCTTAAAATCACCACGGATTCTGACAGACCCATTCTTCTTGGCTACTGCAGTCACTGGTGTTGCCTATGGGCTGCACTCAACCTTGGAAAGAACTCCTTCAGCCTCCATCTGATCTAGCTCACTAGCTACTTTAACACTGATGGTATGAGGAATTGGGCAGGCTTTGTAAAACATGGGTGTGGCATTTTCATCTAACACTACTTTACCCTGGATATGTTTGAGTTTTCCAGTGCATTACTTGAACACTGCTTTGACATCATCCAGTACTTTTCTTAATTCACTTTCAATTTACTCTATTGCAGGGATGTGGCATGCAAATGTTGGATGGATCTCCAATTAAGTTGTAGTTGTCTCAGCCAATCATGTCCCCACAATGCTGGCCCTCCTGTTTTTACCACATGCAAGTGCAATGTGGCTTGCTGATGGTTGTATTTCATTATTACAAATGTCATTCCCACAGGAGTTATCTTTTCTCCAGTATAAGTTCTTAGTTGGACATCTGCAGGCTTCAGTTCAGCATTTTTGAAATGCCATTCAAACTCATTTTGTGAAATGACTGAAACAGCTGAGCCAAACCAATGTCCAATTTCATTTTAATTAATTTACCGTTCATATTGCTCGTCTCTTTGTAAATCTCAAGGCCATCCAGTCCTATGTCACTCTCACCACAACATGCAGATTAGTGTTCTGTCTACAACTTAACTTTCTATCTTTTCCTTTTCCCTGTGCATTCCATTTATTTTAAAGTTGTATTGGTCTGGTGTATGTGAGCCCCTGCCACAATAGTAACACAATTTATTTGGCCAAGCAGGTTTCTGTTTCATGCTTCAGGTTTCACACTCACCTTAATTCCTGACTGAAATTCATTTGCATCTCTGGCTGCAGTTTACATTGATAGAGCAATTTCAACTGGTCTTTTAAATGTGAGTTGTGCTTCAGTTAGGAGCCATTTTTAAATGACTTATTGTAAGATTCCACACACTAAACAATCTCTTTGTGCATCATTAAGCCCATCACCAAACTGGCAATGCTCCCACAATCTCTTCAATTCAGCCACATGTGCTGAAGTGGACTTCTCTTCTTTTTGATTCCACTTATGAAATCTAAAGCATTCTGCAATCAACATTGGTTTCAGTTCTAAATATTCTGCATTACTTTCACAATATCAGCAAAATCCATTCTGGCTGGTTTGGTTGGAGTAGGCAAACTTCAAAGCAAACTGGCTGCTTTTCAATGTATTACTCTCAGCAAAACTGGCATTCGCCATTTTTTTGGCAATTTCATTTGCTTCAAAATACTGCTCAATTCATTCAGTATAGCTCAACTAGTTATCTGTTGTGCAATCAAACACATCCATCTTTCCAATGTAGCCAGCCATTTCCGCTTTTTAAAAAAAATTTATTATTATTATTATTATCAGCCAGTACTCACTGTTTATGAACCCATGAACTTCATCCATTTTCTGCCTTTTTTTTTAAACTTGGCCATCTTCCTTACCTTCTGAAGAATCATTGCTGCACTTTTTAAAACTTAAACATCTCTCTCTTCCCTTTCAAAAGAAAACTTGATGTGCTTCAACAGGTTGTCTTGGGTACATTTGAGAACTTACTCTTTGCCACTGTTATGTTTTATAACTTTAGAGATGTATTGAAAGAAAAACACAGGGGTCAAGGATAATGCACCTACTTTGTTTTACTTTGGTGAGGCGCACACATATGATGTGGTGGAGTGATGATGTAAGCCATTCATGTACTTCTTACATATAACCTGTAATGAGTTATGTAAACAGACAAAGAGTGCTTAATCAAACAATATATTTACAATATTGCTCAAATATTGCTGAAATATTAAATAAACTACATGTTAATTCTGTTTCTCTTTCCACAGAAGCTACCTGACCTACTGAGTGTTTCCAGTACTTTGATTTTATTTCAGATTCCAACTTTGGTAATTCCACTTCTAAAGAGTTTATTTTAGTTTATTGGGGTGGTGGAAGACACTCTCTCTCTCTCCATTTAGGGTGTTTCTGGTATTTTCTTGCTTTTATAACCTGATTACTTGACTCTCTGATTGTGTTGGTTTATTGGTATTAATATCAGAAAACTGTGAAATATTTTTTCAAATCACATGACTTGAAGCTGCTCTGCTGCTGGTAGCAAAGTAAAGCTTCCAACCCTGCTGGTGCTTGAGGTTGTCCTGGAAACGGTGGGTGAAAGCCTGTTTCTGTGTTGTATTACACCATAGTCCTATGACCCTGGCTCAGATCTGCTCACTTTCTTTATCTGCTTACAGGAGGCTCTTGGAACTCCCTACAAACAGCAGCATATAAAAAGCAGCTTCTCAGATACAACTCAGATTTTCTCTGTGCATCCAGAACTGAAAACTTCAACCAGGTGTTATTTGTTATGAGTTGTAGTGGGTGGTGTGGCTCGAAGTATCAGAAGGGCCTACTCCACACTGTATCTCAATGAATGAATTAAATAAATCTGCAGGAATATGCCCCATGGAAACCTGAACCCTTTACCTACGAAGACAGAGTTCTGCTAAAGAGGTTTTGACATGCAACATTAACACTGTTGCCCCTCCCACAGATGCTGACTGAATTGTGGAATGGTTCTGTTTCCGTTTCAAAGTTCAATGTCAATTTATTAACAAAGTACTTACTGTGTGTGTTAAAATATACTACTTTGAGAGTAATTTCCTTACAGGCATTTACAGGAAAATATAGAGCAAAACTATACATAAGCAGACAGAAATAGACAAAGAACCAACATAGAAAGGAAGACAAACAGCGCAAATACAAATAATACTGATAACACGAGGTTATAAGGAGTCCTTGAAGGTGAGTCTGTGGGATGTGGAGTCAGTTCAGTGTTGAGGTGAGGAAAGTTATCCACACTGGTTCAGGAGCCTGGTGGTTGTAGGGTACGAACTGTTCCTGAACCTGTTGGTGAGGGACTATTTCAGCTTTCCAGTATCTGCAGGTATTTTCAATGCAAGGAGTTCATTGGAATTATTTTGACATAAAAATGAACAGAGTTATTATTTGTTGCAATATTACTTACAAAAATATACTTTATTTAACATCATCACCATTATGAGCTGTGTCGTATGATGTGGGCAATCGTGGTCCATGACCATGATAGTTTTTGCCAAATTTTTCTACAGAAGTGGTTTTCCATTGCCTTCTTCTGAGCAGTGTCTTTACAAGACGGGTGACCTCAGCCATTATCAATACTATTCAGAGGTTGTCTGTCTGGCGCCAGTGGTCACATAACCAGGATTTGTGATAGGCACCAGCTGCTCATATGACCATCTCCCATGGCTTCACGTGACCCTGATCTTGTGTGTGTGTGTGTGTGTGTGTGTGTGTGTGTGTGTGTGTGTGTGTGTGTGTGTGTGTGTGTGTGTGTGTGTGTGTGTGTGTGTGTGTGTGTGTGTGTGTGTGTAAAAAAGCAGGTGCTACACTTTGCACAAGGGAGACCTGCAGGCCAGCAGAGGGAAGGAGCACTTTACACCTCCCTTGGTAGAGACATATCTCCACCCCACCACACAATTTATTCATAATATATACAGTAAATGTAATTGGGGCACATCATTCCCTATGTTCATTGTATCTATTTATTCATTTAGCGATACAGTGCGGAGCAGGTCCTTCTGGCCCTTTGAAGCACACCACCCGGTAACCCCAGGTATAACCTGATTAACCCTAACCTCATCAGGGACAATATACAATGACCAATTAGCCTAGGTGATACATCTTTGGACTGTGGAAAGAAATCAGAGCACCCGGAGAAAACCCGGCCATTCTGCAGGGAGGACGTACAGAGACCCCTTACAGAACAGCACCAGAACTGAACTCTGAACTCCGGAACACCCCAAACTGTAATAGCATTGCATTAACGTTACACTACCCTGGCACCGTGATTCTTTACGTTCTCCTTCAAGGCATTAACACCTTCCTTGCTCCCTCCTCATACAATGCACTGACAAAGTGTTAAGAGAAGTAATATTGACTCTTTATTCCTCTCCACAGATGCTGCCTGGCCTGCTGAGTTCCTCCAGCATTTTGTGTGTGTTACTCTGGATTCTTAAGGTTCCTTAAGGTTGTTTTAGCCGGGGGTGGTAATGGGGACAAGCCCCCCACTACCTATTAAATGCTCCCAAAGGCGTGCGCCTCAAATAGCCTCTGACAACCATGCCCAGTTCCTGGCCTTCACGTGTGGCTTAACTACTAAGTCCAGTGGAACCATTTCTTCTGATGGGAGAAGGGACAAAGGCAGGTTGCTGGTGCCTTAAAACTAGTCATTTCGGGCAGATGGGGTTTATCAACCATGCAGCTCATCTAGGAGAAGGAAAACTCTGATCTCACACCTCCACTGCCTTGCAACTATATACACTCATGGGGAAGGCTTTGGGAACAAATCCAGAGGCAAAATTTTGGAGCTGGAGACCCTAGGCAGTCTTACATTGAGTTCCACGCTGACTGGCAACTGCTGTGACTTTGCTGGTGCCAAACTGTATCGGTCTCTGCCATTCCTTTGGGTTCATCAGATGTGTGGAGAGGGGGAGCTTGCTACATGGGCAGCAGTTTGCTCTCCATATCGTACTGCCCAGGCTTGCGTATCTACACAGCTAGGACACAATATCCATGGTCAACTCTGACTTCAGAGCTCAGCTCTGGATTTCCAGCACCTGCAGAATCTCGTGTGTTTCCTCTAGGCTTTTAGAACTTGTTGGATTCTTATTAAACAGCTGAGGGGTAGCCGCTAACAGCTGAGAACAAGCTGTTTGAGAACGAATGGCAACTGCAGTGCCCTGTCCGATGAAGGCAGTCATCTGATACTGTTGTATATGCAAAAGTTTTCGTTGGTGTAATATGTCAGCATAAGGCACAGCATACAAGAGTAACGGTGACCAGTAAATGCAGCTGCTTAACAAAGATTATCAATACCACATTGATACGCTGGGACGTCTTCAGCCCTACTATAAATTATAACATTTCATTTGCAGTATCTCCCAATTGATCATTCTGAGGATACCCAGATCTGCAGACGCCTTGGGTTATTTTAAGAGTTATTGCAGTTCCTTGCTACTGGAGTCAGCAGTACTTCCTCGAGACCACAGATGGGCTGAGTTTTGAGTTTCACTTGCCCTCAGCTTTCATAGATCCTCCTGGGTCAGCACTAACAGGCTTCACCCTTGGTCCTAATGCCTGGTCATTACATCACTAGCCTTTAAAATACAAAATGCATGACAGCCAAACTTGTGTTCAGCTTAGTTTTGTTACCCATTTTTAAATTAACTTAGAAATGCTTAATTATGGTAGCAGTTAGCAGATCATTTTACAGGGCCAGCGATCACAGATTGATGCCCACTGCTGTCTGTGAGGAGTTTCTTCATTCTCCTGGTGACTGTGTGAGTTGCATCTGAGTGCTCCAGTTTCCTCCCACTTCCAAACACATACAGTTGGGGTTAGTAAGTTGTGGGCATGCTATGTTGTTACCGGAAGCGTGGCAATACTTGTGGCTCCACCCCCACCACGCACAGTCCTTGGACTGTGTGGATCATTGGCGCAAGTTAATGAATTTCATTGTGTGTTTCGATGTTCATGTGACAAATAAAGCTAATCGTGTAGAAAACTGAACCTTCTCTTATGTATACGGCACGAGGTTCCTCATCTTTGGTCGTTTGATTTTCTAACCTCCTGTTTTGAGGTGAGTTATTGGAGGATGGTATCATGGGAATTGTCCTTGCCAGCAGAATCTTCAAGTTCTTCCAGCTTAGACAAAAAGAGAAATTCACCTCAACTGCCAACAGGCCCTCAGCCTCAGCCCACCACCGAATTCTTCCTCATAGTTCACCTACTTAATATTTTGTGCTTTATATACAAACAACCTCCATTAATTTCCTACAGCAAAAATGCTTTTTGATAGACTGAATTGATTACAGCTGAGTACTCCTATTGCCCGTGTAGTGCCGTAGACACAGGAATTTCTATGTTTCCTTCTACGCCTGTGTACTCTCACCGACCCCCCTCCCAAAATAACTCTACCAGGTATTGATGTTACTCAAGGTGTACAAGATGATAAGGGGATAAATCGAGTGGACACCTGGAAGAAACGGCTAATATGAAGGAACAGAATTTTAAGGTGATTGCAGGAAAGTACAGCGGGATGCCAGAGGTAAAGTTTTTACACAGGGAGTGGTGGGTGCATGAAATGCCCTGCCATGGGTGGTGGTAGAGGTAGATCTTCTTGTGATCAGTCTAGTCAAGTACGATCTTCTCCTAAGGGGTTGCCTATTGGTGGGTCTTCGGGTGTCTGACTGATCTGGGACCCACGTATTCCGGTGCAGTGTGGGCGATGTTTGTGGTCAGTCATTGAGTCTTCTGGTTGCTCAGTCTCTGCTGTCACAACTGCCCCTTGTTCTCTGTGGCACAGCGAAAGTTGCTCTCTCGTAGCTCAGGTCTCTCTTGAACAGATTCCCTCCAGTTGAGTTCAATGTCTTCCTAGTTTTTAGGTGTAATGTTGAATTTCTCCAGGCTCATTTTGATGTTTTTTTGCCCACTTGGGGGTTCACTGATCTTCCTTCAACAGGGAGCTCAGTGACGTTTGGAGGATGTGTATAGCCTGGAGGCCTGAAAGCCAGCAGATAGGGCGCAAGCCCATGATCAACTCCATTGCTCCTCTCTGATTGAGGAATCGAGCAAAGCTGAAGTCAACGAGGACGAGAGCGGAGGATGGGGAGGTGTTCGGAACCGTTTGACCGGCCCTCCTCTCCCTCTTACTTGCTGCTGTCAGAGGAAAGTGCAGGAGTCTTGGCATCCACTTAGCAAGGCTAAGGACTCGTTTTGGGGAACTTTGGGGTTCCTGTTGTATGTGTTCCTGGATTCTGATGATCCTTTTTTTAATATTGCTGTTTCTGAGTGGTTTGATCAGGGCAATCACTGGGATCTGAGCTGCTTCAGCGAAGAATGCTTTGCCCTGTGGTCTGCAGCGGGCTAACGGCAAGACGCTAGCCCACTGAAATAAACTGAATATTACTGGACTCCAGGTTTGATGTTTGATATTCTATGCATTGTCCCTTTAATTTTTGTCATCTGCACAATTTGTTCTTTTTTCACACTTTGAACGGGCTCCATGGTGTTCCTTTGCTTCATGACTGCCTGCGGGAGGAGAAACCTCAGAGTTGTATTCTGTATGCACACTTTGATAATAAATGTACTTTGAATCTTTGATTGGCAACTTGAAGTTTTTGGACTTTGTTTTATGTTCGATTAGGAAATTGCTCTATTGGCCAAATCACTTATTTGTTATACATAAATAAAAATTAAAATAAAAACTGTCTGTATTTTATGGTCTCAGATTAGAACAAATCAAAGTAGCAACAAAGTCATGGTTATGGGCACTGATTCCACAAGCCTTTCCAGGAACTGAAATCTATCTACAGTGATTCACCATTTGGATCATTCTGTTCAGCTCTGGTCGCCTCATTATAGGAAGGATGTGGAAATTTTGGAGAGGGTGCGGAGTAGATTTACTGGGATGCTGTTTGGATTAGACAGTGTGTCTTATGAAGTTAGAGTGAGTGAGCTGTGGCTTTCTCTTTGGAACAAAGGAGGATGAGAGGTGACTTGATAGAGTTGTACCAGACGATAAGAGGCATAGACCAAGTAGATAGAGTCATAGAAAAATACAGCACAGAAACAGGCCTTTCAGCCCATCTAGTCCATGCTGAACTATTTAAACTAGCTAGTCACATCGACTTGTACCAGGACCACAGCCCTACATACCCCTCCCATCCATGTACCTATTCAAACTTCTCTTAAACATTGAAGTTGAAACCGCACCCTTCACTTGCGCTGCCAGCTCATTTCACACTCTCACCACCCTCTGACTGAAGTTTCCCTTCATGTTCCCCTTAAACATTTCAACCTCCACCCTTAACCCATGGCATTGCATTTACCCTGTCCATACCCTTCATAATTTTGTATAACTCTATCAAGTCTCCCCTCAAAAGGGTCCAAAGGATCATTGGGGACCCGAGTCACCCCAACCACAAACTGTTCCAGCTGCTGCCATCTGGGAAATGGTACCGCAGCATAAAAGCCAGGACCAACAGACTCCAGGACAGCTTCTTCCACCAGGCTGTCAGACTACTTAATTTATGCTGATACAATTGTATTTCTATGTTATACTCACTGTCCTGTTGTACATATTATTTATTACAAATTACTATAAATTGCTCTTTCCACATTTAGACGGAGACGTAACGTAAAGATTTTTAGTCCTCATGTATGTGAAGGATGTAAGAAATAAAGTCAATTCAATTCAATCTTCTACAGTCCACAGAATAAAGTTCTAACCTTTTTGATCTTTCCTTATAACTCAAGTCCTCTAACAACATTCTTGTAAATTTTCTCAGTACTCTTTCAGAACTTATTGACATCTTTCCTACAGGTAGATTATCAAAACTGCACACAATACTCTAAATTAGGCCTCACCAATGTCTTATACAACTTCATCATAACATCCCATCTCCTGTACTCAGTACTGTGATTTATGAAGGCCAATGTGCCAAAAGCTTTCTTTGCAACCCTATCTACTTGACGCCACTTCCAATGAATTATGTACCTGTATTCTCAAAACCATTTGTTCTATCACACTCCTCAGTGCCCTACCACTCACTGTGTAAGACCTACCTTGATTTGGTCTTCCCAAAGTGCAACACCTCCTGCTTGGCTGCATTAAATTCCATCTGCCATTTCTCTGCCTATTTTTCCAGCTGATCTAGATCCCGCTCCACTTCCTCGCTGCCCACTACACCCCCAATTTTGGTGTCACCCTCAAAACTATGATCCAGTTAACCACATTGTCATCCAGATTGTTGATTTACTGTAGATGACAAACAACAATGGAGCCAGTACCAATCCCCGTAGCACACCACTAGCCACAGGCCTCCAGTCAGAGAAGCAAACATATACTACCACTCTCTGGCTTCTCCCACAAAGACAATGTCTAATCCAATTTACTACCTCATCTTGAATGGCAAGTGATTAAACGGCCCTGACCAAGCCCTCCCCACCCCCCACGCGGGACCTTGTCAAATGCCTTGCTGAAGTGCATATAGACAACATCCACTGCCTTGCCTTCATCAACTTTCCTGGTAACTTCCTTAAAAGACTCTATAAGATTGGTTAGACATGACCCACCATGCACATAGCCATGCTGACTATCCTTAATCAGTCCATGTCTATCCAAATACTTATATATCTGGTCCCTCAGAATACCTACTAATAACTTTCTCACTACTAAGGTCAGGTTCACTGGCCTATAATTTCCTGGTTTATTCTTAGAGCTTTTCTTCAAGAGCAAAACAACATTAGGTATCCTCCAATCTTCCAGTACCTTACCTGCTGCTAAGGATGATTTAAATATCTCTGATAGGACCAGGCAGTTTCTGCACACACCTCCCACAGGGCCTGAGGAAACACCTTGTCAGGCCCTGGGGATTTGTCCACCCTAATTTACTTCAAGACTGTAAATATCTCCTCCTCTGTAATCTGTATAGAGCCCATTACCTCACTGTTACTTTGCCTCACTTCTATAGACACTGTGTCTGTCTCCTGATTAAATACAGATGCAAAAACATCTATTTAAGATCACCCCCATCTCTTTTGACTCCACACCTGGATTATCATTCTGGTCTTCTAGAGGACCAATTTTGGCCCTAGCAAACCTTTTGCTCATAACATATCTGTGGCTCTCTTAGGATCCTCCTTTACTTTGTCTGTTAGGGCAACCTCATGCCTTCTTTTAGCCTTCCAATTTCCTTCTTAAGTGTTCTTGTGCATCTTCTTATACTCCATAAGCACCTCATTTGTTCTTATCTGCCTACACCTGCTATGCACATCCTTTTTTTCTTAACCATGCCTCAATATCTCTTGCAAACGAAGATTCTCTAAACCTGTTGTCTTTACCTTTTTAAATCTGGTAGGCACATAGAAACCACGTACTCTCAAAATTTCAAGGCCTCCCACTAATGAAGCACACCTTTGCCGGAAAACAGCCTGTCCCAATCCACACTTGCCAGATCTTTTCCGACACCATCAAAGTTGGCCTCTTTCCAATTTAGTATCTCAAAACCCGGACCAGACTTATCTATTTTTGTGTTTACTTAGAAACTAATAGCATTATAGTCACTAGATGCAAATGTTCCCTTACACAAATTCTGTCACCTTCCCTGTCTCATTCTCTAATGGAAGATCAAGTATTGCACAATTTCTCAATGAGTTTTTTATGTACTGATTAAGGAAATTTTCCTGAACACACTTGACAAGCTCTATCCCATCTAGTCCTTCTACATTATTGGGAGTCCCAATCAATATGTGGAAAGTTAAAAATCACTTGCTATAACAACCTTATGTTTCTTGCAAGTCTGTGATCTCTCAGCAAATTTGCTCCTCTAAATCCTGTGGACTGTTGGGTGGTCTGTAATGTAGCCCCATTAACATGGTCATACCTTTCTCATTTCTCAGTTCCACCCATAAAGCCTAATTAGACGAGTTCTTAAATCTGTCCTGATTGAGCACTGCCATGGCATTTTCCCTGACTAGTAACACCTCCACCCCCCCCCCCCCAACTCTATCACATCTAAAACAACCGAACACTGGAGTATTGAGCTCCCCGTCTTGCCCCTCCTGCAACCAAGGCTCACTAATGGCTCCAATTTCACAATTCCAGGTGCTGATCCATGCCCTGGGAGAATTTTTCCCAGGCAAGAAATGACTAATACAAGGGGTCATAATTTTAAGGTGATTGGAAGAAAGTATAGAAGGAATGTCAAAGGTATGTTTTTTTAACAGAACGGTAGGTGTGTGAAATGCACTGTCAGGGGTGGTGGTAGAGGCAATTACACTAGCAGCATTTAAGAAACTCTTAGATAGGCATGTGGATGATAGATAAATGAAGGGCTTTGTCAGAGGGAACAGAGCAGGTTAAAAGGTTGCTGAAGGGCCTGTAATGTTTTATGTTCTAAATGGTTTATTAGAGACAGTGACCTTGGTTGGCTTTTAACTCTGCTACTTTTATTGAGGCTGCAGACTTTGTCATTCTTGGTTGTTCTTTATTCAAACTTGGCAGCAGGGTCTTGAGACTACGTGGAGCAGAGTTGGAGGCGGGGTGCAAAACAGAGAGTAAAGTTTAACTTGAAGGATATACGTGGCCACGGTTGTTTCCAGAGCTCAGTGCTGGAAAGTGATGTCATAGGTCAGCAAATTGGTAACTGGTAAACATGAGGTTCTGCAGATGCCAAGAGTCTTGAGTAACGCCCTCAAAATGGAGGACTGGTGAAGTGTCTTTGCCTGAAACATGGCGTATTTATTCCCCTTTATAAAAGCTACCTGACTTGCTGATTTCCTCCAGCAAATTAGTAATTGGGTTGTGTTTCTTGCAGGACAATATCTCCTTGTCCAATTGGATCCTTGATTTCGTCACTTACAGACTCCTGTCAATTCAGATTGGCAACAACATCTATTTAAAATCACCATCAGCAAAGGTGTGCTTAGCCTCCTGCTCTACTCACTTTATACTTATGACTGAGAGACAAAGTACAGCTCCAGTGCCATGAGTCAGTTTGCCGACAACATAACTTTAGTTGGCCAAATCAAAGGTGAAGATGAATCAGCACACAGGAGGGAGATTGACAATCTGATTGAATGGTGCCACAACCTCTTACTCAACATCTGCAAAACCAAAGAGCTGATTACCAACTATAGGAGGTCCACAAGCCAGTCCTCATCAGGCAATCAGAGGTGGAGAGGGTCAGTAACTTTAAAATTCCTTAGTGTTATCATTTCCGAGGATCTGTCCTGGTTTCAGCACCTAAGTGCCATTACAAAGAAGGCACAGCAGGAGCTCTAATTTCTTAGAAGTTTGCGAAGATTCGGCATGTCATCTAAAACTTTGACAAATTTCTATAGATACATGGTGGAGATTATATTGACTCCCTGCATCATGGCCTGGTATGGAAACACTAATACTGTTAAACAGGAAAGCCTACAAAAGGGAGTCAGTACAACCTAGTCCATCACAGTTAAAGCCCTCCCCACCACTGAGCACATTTACAAGAAGTGCTGTCAGAGGAAAGCAGCATCCACCATCAGGGACCCCACCATCCAGGTGCTGCCATTGGGAAGGAGGTACAGGAGCCTCAGGTCCAACACCACCAGGTTCAGTAAAAGTTATTACCCCTCAACCATCAGAGTCCCGAACCAGCATGGATAACTTCACACCTCCCTACACTGAACTGATTCCACAACCTTTTGACTGACTTTCAAGGACTCTGCAGCTCATGATCTCAGTGTTAATTATTTACTTTTTAACTATTATTATTTTGTTTTTCTTTTAGTATTTGCACACTTTGTTGTCTTTTGCACATTGGTTGTTTGTACGCTGTGATTCTATTGTGTTTATTTGAATTTACTGTGAATGTCTGCAGGAAAATGAATCTCAGGGTTGTATATGGTGACATGTGTACTACGATAATAAATTTACTTTGAACTTTGGTCACTTCTGATTGGTCAGCTGTTTTAAATCAGGGATACCATATCAAAATCAGAGATATTAATTTTGCCAATGAATGTGGCAAGTTAAATTAACTAAATCAATTTGAAGTAATCCAATTCAATTAATTACATGGGACAGGAATGTCTTGGCAGGCATTGTGTTGTAGTTGCAACTGGTGCACTGCATTAGGTTCATGGTATCAGCAAGTATTGGCAGTTCAAAGAATTTCAGCTCAAGATTGACAAGCTGGACTCTGAGCTGCAGACAGCGTGGCGCATTGGGGAGGGGGCCAATAGCCTGGGCTTTGTGTTCCAGGAAATGATCACACCCCCACAGACTAATGTCCTCAAATCTGATCAGTGATCAGTGACAGGAGGATGATACTGCAAGAGGCAGGTGAAGATAGCCAGAGGGTAATCCTTGAGGAGACCCCGCCATTAACCCTGACTGACAAGTAGAAGGTCCTTGGACCCTGCATGGACAGGGTCCAGGAGTGCAGGGAGGATGTGCAAGCTGTCCACAGGATGCCATTCAAGTTTGGGGAGAAAAGCGTAATGTGGTATTGTGAGTGTTGCGATCACTCAAGTTGAGTATGCTTTCCCAAGGGGTTATTCCCTTAAAGGCGAATACCTGTGTGTGACTTTGTTTAATGCGGGGAGGCTGATGCATGGGCAGCCAACACCAGGTCCTTGGCAGATCAGGGTCAGTGTCCAGTGGCATGGCATCCAAGACGACTGGGGACCCTTCCCTGCTGTGATCTTTCACCCACTCCACCACTGAGGTCTTGGTTGGATTGCTCTTTGTCTGGAACCTTACCGCTATGGGTGATCCTACCAGGAGCTAAGCTCCAGGCAGCATCACTCTTGGGATCTCAGGAACTCACAAGCCTCTGCACCACGATAAGGTGATGATCCTTGGAGAAGGATAACGTAGTGGTGATAGAGCATCGCACTGTTAGGGGAGCAGACACTGTTTTCTGCAGCATAGAGTCCTGATGGTTGTACTGCCTGCCTGTTGCCAGAAGAGAGGACATCTCTTCAGTTGTGGCGGTCCACGTTTGCACTAACAACATTGTGAGCAAACTGTGGCTAAAGTTTTAGAAGAAAGTTTAGTTTTATTTGTTATATGTACTGTACTTCAAAACATCAAAACGTGCAGTAAAATGCATTATTATGTGTCAAATCAAACCAGCGTAGATTGTGTTGGGAGCAGCCTGCGAGTGCTGCCACACTTTCTGGCACCAGCATAGCATGCCCACAACTCACTAACCCTAAGCATACATCTTTGGAATGCAGGAGCAATCCGGGGCTCCCGGAGAAAAATCCAGGAAGAAGGTACAAACTCCTTACAGACAATGGCATGAATCATACCCCAATGAGTAATTGCTGGCACGATAAAGTGATTACACTAACCACTAGGCTACTATGCTGCCCACAATGGGCCAAAGAGCAAAGGAGGTTGTATCAGAGGCATGTCAAAATAATTAAGTGATGTCATTAATCAAATTGACAAGGGTAAAGGGGAAGAGGAATTTTCAGATTGTGTCAGGCCAGGTCGTTTGCATAACCTACCTGGGAACAGGTTATTTTAGATTTGCTCAGAAGCAAAGAGGTAGAATTAATCAAAGATGTGGTTTAAGGACCCCAAGAGAGTAGTAATGGTGGAATTCCTCATACAGTTCAATTACTAGCACCCATGGTCTACTAACAATATAATTAAGTTAAATGGGGGCAGTTACTAATGTATGAAGATAGAGTTGCCTGGAGTGTACTGGATAGATAGGCTGAGGGATTCGTCAGTGCATGAGCTGTTCTAGGTATCTAATATGGTCAACCATGCAGAGGATTGTAAACACTTCCAGCTCCATCATGGGCTCTAGCCTCCTCATAATCGAGGACACATCCAGAAGGTAATGCTTCAAAAAGGCGGCATCCATCAATAAGGGCCCCCATTACCCAGGACATGGCCTCTTCTCATTACTACCATCAAGGAGGGGGTACAGGAACCTGAAGACACACATTCAACTTTTTAGGAATAGCTTCTTCCCCTCTGCCGTCAGATTTCTGAATGGACAATGAACTCATGAACACTACCTCACTATTTTTGCTCTCATTTTGCACTACTTCTTTCGTATATTTTTAAATGCATATTTCTTAGTGTAATTGGTTGTATTTTTATGTATTGCGCTGTACTGCTGCTGTAAAACATTACATTTTATGACCCATGTCAGTGATATTAAATCTGATTCTGATTCTAGTGCGTAACACTCAACAGAACTTTATCCCAGTTAGAAAGCAGGATCCCAGGAGAAAGTTGAATGAACCATTCGTGATTAACAAAGGAGATCATGGAAAATCCATTAAATCAAAGACTGGGAGAACATAAAATAGCAAGGCCTGATCGTAGTTCAGAGGATCAGAGAATTTTACAGAAACAAGCAGCAAGAAACTAAAAAGGAGAGAGAAATTTGATTATGAAAAGAAACTGGGAAGAAGTATCAGAACAGACAGAAAGGGTTTCTGTGGACATGAAAAAAAAGGGAGAGGATAGCTAGTGTAAATGTGGATCCCTAGAGAGTGTTTCTAAGGAATTAATAATGGAAAATAAGGAAACCGCAGTACGGTAAATCAATACTGACACTAAATAAATGATAAAGAAACTAATCAACAAGGAATCTCATGGGCTACTAGAGGGACTAAAGCAGACAAATCACCAGGCCCTGATAGTTTGTACCAAAGGGTTTTCAAGAAAACAATTCCAACAATAGTGGAGACATTGGTTAACAGTTTTTAGTCTCCTCCAAGTTCCCGGAAAAGTACCAGCATATTGGAAAATGGCAGGTATTGCTCCAGCTTTGAAGAAGGGACAAAGACAATAGAACTTTGGAGACAGCATTTGGAGTATTGTGAACAGTTTTGGGTCCCTTATCTAAGAAAGGATGTGGTAGCATTGGAGAGGATCTCACGAGAATGATTCTAGGAAAGTAAGGTTAACATATGAGGAGCATTTGAAGGCTCTGGGGCTGTACTTGCTGGGGCTTAGAAGAATGAGAGAGATCTCATTGAAACTTATCGAATATTAAAAGGCATAGATAGAATGGACATGGAGAGAATGTTTCCTATAGTGATGCAATCTAGGACCAGAAGACACAGCCACAGAATACCAGGATGAGCCTTTAGAACAGAGACGAGGAGGAATTTCTTTAGCAGGAGGGTGGTAAATCTGTGGAAGGCAAGTCATTGGGTATATTTAAAGGAGAGGGAGATAGGTTCTTGATTAGTAAGGGTGTCAAAGGTTACAGGGAGAAGGCAAGGGAATGGGGTTGAATGAATCTGACATGACAGAATGGTGGAGCAGACTCGATGGGCTGAATAGTTGGTTCTGCTCCTATGTCTTATGGTCTTAATGGCATGTTAGATTAATCTTGGCAAGATGCCGGTTTCTATCATTAAGGAAGACATTTTGTGTCATTTAGGGAACTAGGCTGTAATCAAATGAAGTCAACATATTTTTATGGAAGGAAAATCACGTTTGATGAATTTGGTGGAGTTCAAAGGTTCATAGGCCCAACTTAATGTCAGAGAAATGTATACAATATACATCCTGAAATGCTTTTTCTTCACAAACATCCATGAAAACAGAGAAGTGCCCCAAAGAATGAATGACAGTTAAATGTAAGATCCCCAAAGAACCCCTCCAGCTCCCCTCCCTCCTGTGCATAAGTAGCAGCGAGCAACAATACCCCCCTTCCCCCGGCAAAAAAATCAAGCATCAGTACCACCACCAAGCACTCAAGTGTGAGCAAAGCAATAGCAAAGGCACAGACTTGTACATGCCCCAAAGATTCACGTTTCACCTGGCATAAAACATACCACAGGTTCTCTCTCTCCCTAATAAGGGAGAAAGAGGTGGCTCCATTTTCCCAACGAGCAGGGAGACATAACAAACAACTCGCTGGTTTGCGATGTTAAAAGTCTTTCGTTCTTTGAGGATATAGCAAGCAGAATCGATAGAGGGGATCCTGTAGATGTGGTACATTGGGATTTCCAGAAGGCATTTGACAAGGTGCAAAGTAAAAGGCTGGAACAACAGATAAAGATCTCATGGTATTGGGGAAAATGTGTTAGCATGGATAGAAGATTGGTTGTGATGTAGAGAGCAGAAAGTTGGAATAAACAGGTCTTTTTCAAGCTGAAAGGTGCCTCAAGCATCTGTTCTTGGTCCTCAGCTATTTGTAAGTCATGTTAATGACCTGGAGGAGGGTGCAGAGTGTAAAGTATCCAAGCTTACTGATGATACAAAAACAGGTGAAAGAGCATGTTGCGACAAAGACTTTTGGACTCTGTAACTGGATATAAATAGGCTGAGTGTGTGGGAAAAATCCTGGCAAACAGAACTTAATGCAGGAAAATATGAGATCATAGCTTCAAGAGTGAAGTAGAGTGGAGAAAGGGCCCTCTCATTCCACCCAGACCATGCTGACCATGATGCCTATCTGCATTAGACCCTCATCCCTCTATATCTTTCCTATCTAAGTACCCATCCAAATGCCACTTAGGTATTAAAACTGCAAAACATCTGCCCCTTCCTCTGGCAGCTTGTTCCATCTAACCACCTCTCTCTGTGTGAAAAACCAACCTCTCAGATCCCCTTTAAATATTTTTTCTCTCACCTTAAATCTCTATCCTCTAGTTCTAGACTCTACTGCCCTGAGGAAAGACTCTATATCTCCTATATACCCCAATATGATGTTATAATCCTCTAAGAGATCACTCCTCAGCCTACTAGTTTCCATAGAGAATACACTCAGCCAATCCAATCTCCCCTTATTACTAAAACCCTCCATTCCAGGCACCATCCTGGTGAGTGTCTTCTGCACTCTCTCTGTGTTACCACTTCCTGTAGTGTAGTGATCAGAACTGTACCCAATGCTCAACGACTGCAGTGGTGCTGCTTCCTGCACCCATGGATTTTATCATCTTCATCACCACCTTCCACCCTACTCTCAAATTCATGTGAACGATTTCTGACCTTCATCTCCCTTTTCCAGATCTCACTGTCTGCATCTCGGGAAATAAACTAAATTACTATAAACCCATCAAGTCCCACAGATACGTAATCTTCACCTCTTCCCACCCTGTCTCTTGTCCTTGCTCCTGGTTTCTCTGTCTCTGCTATATCTGTACTCAAGACTGAAATGGCTACCTTTTTCTCCACTCTCACACTTCCTTTGTTTCTCAGTCTGCCTTCTCCCAGACACCTTCTCTCCTGTATTCGGTGCCACCAAAATGGCCCCCTCTACATTGAGTAGCACAAGCACAGAGTCAGTAACAGCTTTGCAGTGCACCGATGCTCTGACCTCAAAGGCCATCCAAAGCTCCCCAACTCATATCATTTCAACTCCCCTTCCCATACCCACACTGACCTGTCCGTCCTCAGTCCTCTCCATCATCAGGATGAGGCCTAACTCTGACTGGAGGAACATATCTTCTGGGTCGTCTACAACTCAATATTGTACCTAATATCTCCAATTTTAGGTAAACCCACTTTTACTTTTCTCCCTCCTCCCCTTTCCCTCTCCTTCTGATCTTCTGATTCTCCCATTTTTGTCATCCTTCTCACCCTCCCCACAGCCTTCCCCCCCACACACATCTTTGTCCCTTTTCCCCTCGTAGCTCCATCCACCCACTTCCCATCCCAACCTCCATTTATTTCCAAATGTCATCACCTCTCCCCCAGTTGTTCCCATTCCCACCTGCTTTACTGATCCAAATCCAGCTCTGGGTAGTGCTTTGTGTTCCTGCTAATCTCCTCCAGCAGCTGTCTCCCATTTTCACACTCCTCTCCCCCACCTTTCTCCATCTGTTTTTTTCCCTTTTTCTCTCTCTCTCCCTCCCTCCAACCATCCATCATTCTTTTGCCACTCTCTTCCAACTCCACCCCAATTCAACTCCCCTACCTGGCACTACCTACCCGTCATCTCAGTCCACCAATCACCTGGGAGGCCTGTCATGGGGTTGGGGGACTGCCTGTGTCCATGGGTGGGAGGGCGGGAGCAAGGGGGCTTGTTTTTCTGTAATACACACAAAATGCTGCAGCAACTCAGCAGGTCGGGCAGCATTGATGGAAAGGACTGAAGAGCTGATGTTTCGGGTTGAGATCCTTCATCAGTGTGTTACTCTGGATTTCCAGCATCTTGTACTTTTGCTTTGCTGGTGTTTAGTTGCTTGTTGTGTTCAGCTGTGTTCTGTTTTGTTCTGTGTAATTCTGCCGAACATTGAGGGCATGCTGGGTTGGCACTGGAATATGTGGCAACACTTGCAGACTGTCCTCAGCCGGGGTTGCGCTGGCTGTTAATGCCAACGACCAATTTCACTGTACACTTTGACTGATGTACACGTGACAAACAAATGTATCCGAATCAGAATTTGGATCTGGAATCCCTCTTCTCTCTCTGCTGGCCATCTTGCCTCTTCACTCTCAGTCTTGACCTAAATCATCGCCAATTTCCTTCCTCCCACAGATTCTATGTGACTCACTAAGTTCCTCCGGCACATTGATTGTTGATCTAGATTCCAGTGTCTGCAGTCTCTTGTGTCTCCATAATGGAGTCTCACCAATGTTTTGTAGAACTGGAATGTGACGTCCGAACTCTTCTACCCAATGCCTATGTCTGGGAGGGTAAGCATAGCAAATTACTATCATAATCACCACTCTCAGCAAGCTTCAGAAGCACTCCAAGTTCAATCATGTGCAGTAACCTTGAAAATCAATGAGCAGGCAACTTTTAATTGTGACAATTAAAACCATCTTTTCAGGCTAGGTGGTTGCTATGTTTCATTAGGAGTTTGAGATTTGGTATTTCACCAAACCCTCTAGCAAATTTCTGCACTGTACCGTGGAGAGCATTCTAACTCTCTGGTGTGGAGGGGCCACTGCAGTGGATTGGAAAAATATGCAGAAGGTTGTAAACTCATCCAGCTCTATCATGGGCACTAGCCTCGTCACTATTGAGGGCATCTTCAAAAAGCAGTGCCTCAAGAAGGCACCCTTCATGAAGGACCCTCACTGTCCAGGTTATGCCCTCTTCTCATTGCCACCATCAGGGAGAAGGTACAGGAACCTGAAGATACACACTCAACATTTTATGTAGGAACAGCTTCTTCACCTCTGCCATCAGATTTCTGAATGGACAATGGACCCACAGACACTACCTCACTTGTTACTCCCTTTTACTTACTATCTTTAAAAAATATTTTTTATTGTAGCTTACAGTACTTTCTTATGTCTTGCATTGTACCGCTGCTGTAAAACAACAAATTTCACCTAAAAAACCTGATTCTGATTCTTATTCTGGTGCTCAACCTTGGAGTAGGTTCTAATATGTTGTTCTATGCCTATGATGCAGCTTGTAATACGAGTTATCTGATCATAATACTGAGAATGGCATTTGCACATTGCATGTGCTAAAGTCTGCAGAGTAAACAGCCACATTAGTCCCCAGGCTGAATTGAATCTTGATGACAAGGTTCACACCATCTGTTGACCTTATACACTTGAATGTAGGTTCAGCAGCACTCCAATAATCAATTAAAACAATCAGCAGTTGCCAGCAACAAAACATCTGCTGGAGGAACTCAGCAAATTAGGAAGCATGTGTCAAGAAGGAGTGAAACACACAAAATGCTGGAGGAATAGCTTCTTCCCCCCTTCCTTTCCAGTCCTGATGAAGGTCCTCAGTCCCGAAACATCAACTGTTTATTCCCTTCCATAGATGTGGCCTGACCTGCTGAGTTCCTCCAGCACTTTATGTGTGGAACAATGAATTTCCATCATCTGCAGAATCTAATCTTTAGGATAAGTGGCGAGGGTCGGAATTGTCAACATTGAGGGTTGAAACCATCCAAAAGGATTGTGTGGAAAGAGAAGATAGGTGTCATAAGTTTGAAGTTAATTGGGACAGGAGACTGTTGTCAAACAGTTTCTAAATTACATCAGTCGTGTGCACTGTGTGGCCATTAGACACTACACCATGCTTAGAGTGAACAGTTTTTAAATAGCTTCGGTTGCATGTGTTTGTGTTCAAAAAGCAGTGATTTTTTTCAGTGATACTTGACAAGAAATAATCAATAAGACAACTCCAAGCTGTTTTGCTCACCGTGGTTTCAAGCATTCAGGCTTGGAAATGCCAGAAATGACTGAAAGTGAAAATGAAACTATTTTACTACTTCAACAAGTTAGGAACTAGAAGAATTTGAAGATATTGTCAATCATCTTGGATGTTACCTTTGGTCCCCACTGGACACTCAGCTCTCCCCTGTGGCTCCAAGTAGTCATCTGCATGTGACAGCGGCCGCATCCACTTCGACAGGTGGGAAAAATCAGCTGAGGGTAGCTGGCAGTTCTTGTACCCCAGTAAGATAGGGACATGCCTGTCCTAGCATGCAAAGTCACTTCCTGCTGACTTGCCAGATGAGATCTACAGTGAGATCCAATGGTCAGGGAGGTGGTTCTACAACACTCCTTGGAGAGCAAAGAGCACGACGAGGCTCAGAAGTCTTGGTCATCCACTGCAACCAGGGAAGACCCCAGTTCTGATGTCTACTCATTTCACTGGATCCAGACTTCTTAGCTCAACAGAGTGGAACTGCCCCAGTGCATTGGCTTTCCCACTTTAAAAACTCCTCCGCGCAGGTTTCCTCCCATCATCAGAAATGATGGACAACCACAACATTAGTAGTGTTCTAATTTGTTCTGTATTTCTTTTAAATACATAATTTGTTACTCAGTTAAATGGTACTTTGTCTTCTTTATACCTTTTTAATTATTTCCATGAAAATTTGGTTAATTGGGGCAGTTGCTTAAAATGTACTGGTGCTGATATGTACAGATTAATCAGAATCCATGGTACTTAATTAAATAAAGGAATTATTAGTAATTTAAGCATTTATTCTGCATCTTTTTGAGGAATAATTTGTCATCAATTATTGAGGAAGCAAATTGGCAGAGCTGAGGAAACTAGTTTGCCACTGTAAAGGTCTGGTTTCAAATTCCTGAGTCTCTCATCCAGGATGAAAAGAGAATGTACAAGTAACACAAGCTATGCTACCATGGAAATGAAGCTTCTGAGTCAAAGCTTCCACAGAAAATGAAAGACACGCTTACAAACAGATACCTTTTGTGAATCTCCTTCTCTACAATAGAAAAGTCTGCATAGCGACCTCACTCGATCGAACGTTCACTTCGAATTCATTTGTGTGATGAACATATTCAATAGAATAAAATAAGCGACAAGATGTAGTTTCTCGTTAAATGCATGAAGTCTAACATACCGGATAGGAGATAATGGATCAAAGAGAGTGCTCTATGATACATATGCTCAAAGCGAAAGGACACAAATTCTCATTCTTCTCGAGAGTGGACGAGGCTGGTGAAGGACCTGATAGAAATGGGGCAATCACTCTGCTGGGTGTACTGTATAGATCCCCCTCCCCCCCCCATAACAATGGAGGAACAGATTGGGACGCAGATTTTGGAAAGGTGCAAAAATTACAGAGTTGCTGTCCTTAATATTGATTGGCACCTCCTTAATGGAAAAGGCCTGGATAGGGCAGAATTTGTTACACGTGCCCAGGAAGGATTCCTGACACAAAACATAAACAGAGTGATGAGAGGATAGGCCACATTGGATCTGGTACTAGGCATTGAACCAGACCAGGTCTCAGATCCCTCGGTGAATTAGCATTTCGGAGACAGTGACCAAAACTCCCTATCCTTTACCACAGGCTTAGACAGGGATTAGGTGCAGATGGTATGGGGAAGTATTTAAATGGGTGAGAGGGAATTATGATGCTATTAGGCAGGAACTTGGGAGTATGAATTGGGAATGGGTATACTCAGGGAATTGCATGACAGAATTGTGCAGGTTGTTAGGGAGCTGCATGAGGTTCCGGATAGGTTTGTCTCATTGAGGCTGGGAAAGCATGGTAGGATGAACAAAACAGAAAAGAGCTGTGGAACATCTAGTCAAGAGGGAGAAGGAAGCTTACTCCAGGTTTAGGAAGCAAATTTCGGACAGAGTTCTAGAATGTAACAAGATAGCCAGGAAGGAGCTTAAAAATGGACAGGAGAGATGGAATGGG
This sequence comes from Hemitrygon akajei, assembly GCF_048418815.1. NCBI lineage: Eukaryota > Metazoa > Chordata > Chondrichthyes > Myliobatiformes > Dasyatidae > Hemitrygon > Hemitrygon akajei. The sequence continues at coordinate 96,446,847 of NC_133130.1, read as the reverse complement.
GGATTTAAAGGCCTTGGCAAGTAGGATTAAGGAAAACCTCACGGCGTTTTACAGATATGTGGAGAACAGGAGGATGACCAGCATGAGGATAGGACTGATCAGGAATAGAAGAAGAAACGTGGCTGGAGTTGTAAGAGGTAAGGTAGGACCGTAATGAATACTTTGCTTCAGTGGGATTTTGATGGTTGTGAGGACAGTGTAAAACAGGCTGGAACATGTCGACATTAAGAAAGAGGATGCGCTGGAACTTTTGAAAAACATTGGGATAGATAAGTCTTTGGAGGCCAGACAAGATAGACCCCAGGTTACTACGGAAAGTGGGAAGAAATTGTTGTGGCTTTGGTGGTGAGTTTTGTGTTCTCACTAGCCACAGGAGTAATATTAGATGATTGGAGGGTGGCAGGTGTTATTCCTTTGATCAAGAACGGGAGAAGGAATGACCCTGGGAATGATGGACCAGTGAGTCTTGGGAAAGTTATTGGAGAAGATTCTCAGAGACAGGATTTATGAGTATTAGGAAGCATTGTCTGATAAGCGATAGCCAGCCTGGCTTTGTGAGGGGTAGTACATGCCTCAACAGGTCTGACTGAATTCTCTGAAGATGTGACAAAGCACATTGATGAAGGAAGAGCAGTGGGTGTATGGTATATGGACTTTAGTAAGGTTCTAACGGAGGCTTAATTAGATAATCAGGAGGCATGGGATCCAGGGAAACTTGGCTGCATGGATTCAGAATTAGCTTGCCTTTAGAAGCCAGAGGCTGATTGTAAATGAAGCATATTCTGCCTGGAAGTCAGTGACCAGTGGTATTCTGTAGTGATCTATTCTGGGACCTCCGATCTTTATGATTTTTATAAATGACTTGGATGAGGAAGTGCAAGGGTGGGTTAATAATTTTGCAGTTGACATGAAGTTTGGTGGAGTTGTGGATAGTGTAGAAGGTTGTTGTAGTTTGTAGCAGGACATTGACAGAAGGAAGAGCTGGGCTGAGAGGTGGCAGATGGAGTTCAACTGGGAAAAGTGTTAAGTGGTTCACTTTGGAAGGTCAAATCTGAAGACAGAATACAGGGTTAATGGCATAATTTTATGTTCTATGTGCAAGATTATGAGGGCTTAGGTAGAGCAGATAGTAAGAAACTCCTTCCCATAGAGGAGGCATTTAGAATTAGAGGGCACAGTATAAAAAGTTTAAAGGGGATCTGAAAACAAATCTTTTTGACCCAGAGGGTGATTGGATTCTGCGATGCACTGGCTGAAAGGACAGTGGAGGCAAAAGTTCTCACATTTAAGAAATATCCAAATGGACACTTGAATTGCCAAGGCAGAGTACGTCAGTGAGCAAATGCTGGTACATTGGAGTAGTATAGTTCATGGCAGGCATGGACAAGCCAGATCAAAGGACCTTTTTGGGTGGCTCCATTACTCAAACATGCTTGGCATGGAGCATGGATCTAGAAATAATTGCAGAAGATGTGTTTGGGATTGCTGAGATTTTGAACTGTTTGGATTCAGGGCTCCCTATATGCTGGCGTCATTCCTGAAGGAGGCGACGAGTAGAAATATCCACAGAACTGACTGGGAGGGATTCCTGTGAACACAAAATGGCTGATGTCTGCAGGGGATAGGAGACAATAGCTTCAGATGTAAGAAACATTGTGTTGCTGCTACAAGTCAAAATTAATTTTGGAGATAAGTGTATTAGGAAAAAATGTAGAAGGACTGAGGGATTGGACACTTGACAAATGGTAGTCAAAGCAGCACAAAATGTTGCAACATTTTGGCTCACAAAGTTACCCATGAATTTACCAAATAAGGAAGAAATGCAAAAATAATCAATCAAATGTCTGGTTTAATCTTATTTAACAATGAACTGTTCTGTTAAGGTATGGGATGTAAACATTTCCAACAACAAACGAAACCAATAAAGGGATAAAAATAAACAAAAACAAGCCTCTGCTGTGAGAACATAGTTTCAGTTTGAAATGCTGTGAAATGTGCTGAACTCAAAAGTTTGAAGATTTATCTCAAGCGGTTTTGTTAAAGAAATGAATTAGAATTTATTTTATAATTTCTATGCGAAACATAGTTGAGTAATGATTAGATTTGTGTTATTACTTCAAAAACAGGATGGTCCATTAATCAGAGAGTTACTGTAGACACATCACATTTGGTCAGTTGGATGAACTTTGTTAAATTGTTTTCCTTTCTTCATTCATGTCAATAAATGGAATTTGTGAGCATTTTGCCTTCCTGTCTAGACATTGAGATGGACAAGGATTTGCACTTTTGGCCAAGTTCACAAGTAGATACAAACCTGCCCTTTATAGATCCCCTTATTTCCAGGTGAGTTGGTCTCTCAGAGTGGATGGATTGTTTCTGGGGAACTTACCTCACAAAAGAGGACTATGCCTGCATTCCCATGCTAAAAGACAAACTATCTGATCCCCCTGCATTTGGTGAGGTCAGCACCTGGTCTCAGGTTACAGGGGAAGTCGTTTAAAGTTCAAGCTCAAGGTAAATTTACAACAAATTATGTAAATGTTCCAAATACTAACTTGAGATTCATTTTCTTGTAGACACTTATGAGGAAAAATAAAAGGAATTTATGAAAAACTAAGCATGGACGAAGATTGACAACCAATGTGAGAAAAGAAGGCAAATTGCAAATAAAAAATACTGAGAACATGAGTTGTAAAGAGTCCTTGAAAGTGAGTCAATAGGTTGTAGAATCAGTTCAGAGTTGAGGTGATTGAAGTTATCCCTGCCAGTTCAGGCGCCTGATGGTTGTAGGGTAATACCTATTCCTGAACCAGTTGGTGTGGGACCTAAGTATCTCCTGCCCATTGGTGAGAACATCGCTTGAACAGTGAGATTATTTGATGATGGACGCTGCTTTCTTGTGACAGCAGTTCATGTAAATGGGCTCAATGGTGGGCAGGGTTTTGCCAGTGATGAACTGTGCGACAAAAGATCTAGGTGAGGAAGGTTTGGACCCAAGTGCTGGAGTATCCAAGACTGGAATCGACGCAAGATATGAGACTGAAATGAAAACACGGTTCTAATCTAGACGCTAGACCAGAATCCAAAATTGATCTGACAATTGAACAACAAACCTCAGTTCAGGTGCTCTTTAAATATTAAATCCTGGTGCCAAAACTTGGCCAACAATTAGCAGGGGTGGCCTGAATTTTTTAAAGGGACCTCACCAGCTATCCATATTCCGGAGAGTTGATGTGTCTAAACCCCAGAAGCTAGCGCGCTTGGGAGTGTGTTGTAACAGACTGGGCTGTGTCCATCACCTTCTGTAGCCTTTTCTGTTTCTAGGCATTGGTGTTTCCATATCAGGCCATGATGCAACTCTTCACTGCGCATCTCTAGGAGTCTGTCAACGTTTTAGGTTCAAGTTCAAGTTCAAGTTTATTGTCATTCAGCCATACACGTGTATCCAATCTAATCAAATCAATGTTCCTCTGGGACCAAGGTGCACAACACAATACATATATCCCATAGAGCATGTAAAATAATATTAACGCAATCATATTAACTGATAATAAAGGTGACATAAAGTGTATCTAGGACATATAATTAAATATACAACAGTAGAGTGCCATTGGCACTGTCATAATAATGTGTGTTGTGTGGTAGCAAGGTGCTCAGATGTCTCACAGCCTGGGGAAGAAGCTGTTACCCAGCCTAAAAGTCCTTGTTCTTGTACCTTCTGCCTGATGGTAGGAGGTCAAAGAGATGGTGGGATGAATGGGAGGGATCCTTGATAATGTTAAAGGTTCTTTTAGATGACATGCTGAATCTGCACAAGTAACTAAGAAAGTAGGACTGAAATGAGTAGGTATTTCTTCATTTAGAGGGATGGTGAACTTGTGGTGAAGGCTATTGAGGTCAAGTCCCTGATTGCATTTAAGAAGGAGGCAGATAAATTTTTGAACATAAAAGACATCAAGGAGTGTGGGGACGGTGTGGGAACATTGTATCAGGATGATCTTGCATTATCATGATTTTTACAGAGCATGAAAATTAAAATCAACTGCAGGTGCTGGAAATCTATCATGAAAGCAGAAAATGCTGATAACTCTCAGCCTGTCAGGCAGCATCTGCGGAGGGAGAGACGGAGCCCCATTGACAAGTTGGACATCTTTTAGCCTGTGAACCCAGCCCAGGGTACACCATCTTGGTTAGGTAACCATCTTTTTTCTGAAGAGCAGTTGGATATGCTAAGCAGGTTTTTAGTAATGCTAAATCCAACCCTCTTCAGGCCAAAGGTGCTCCCCCCACATATTTTTGCTCCAGAGACTTTTTGCAAAAGATTTCAAACTGGGCATTGCTGGAATGGCAGAAAGAGCTAGCATGTGGAAGCGCTATGATAAAATGGCCCCCTCACAATTGAATTAAATTCACTCAAAGTCACTCAGGTTACTTTGCAAGTTCTTATCAATTACAGACATGTTCAACCTTATTTGCTATATTGAATTTCTTACATGTCACGAGTCAGACTGGAATTATCTCTTGACTATTCTTCTCCCGATGCAGGTACACAAAACGTCACCACAGCAACAGCAACAGCACTGGCACACAAGATATCGTGTGGCAGGTCACAGGTTGACTCAAACAAAGATACACTGCGGTATTTGCCAGAGGGAATTTCCACATTCATAATGGAAGGTAAGAAAAGTGAAATCCTGGGGGTAACACAATGGCAGAGCTTGTAAAGCTGTTAACTCGTAGTTGCAGAAACCTGGGCTGAATCCTGACCTCTGGCATTGTCTGCTTGGAACTTGTTCTCCCTGTGCCCATGCAGGTTTCCCCCAGGCTCTCCTAATTCCTCCCACATCCTGAAGACATGCAGGTTCAAAGTAAAGTCATTATGTCACCTTATAATACCTTGAGATTTATTTCACAATAGAACAAAAAGATACAATAGAATCAATGAAAAACTACACACAAAGACCATAAGACCCAAGATATAGGAGCAGAATTAGGTCATTTGGCCCATCAAGTCTGCGCTGCCAATTCATCATGACTGATCCATTTCCCTCTCAGACCCAATCTCCGGCTTTCTCCCCATATTCCTTCATGCCCTGACTAATCAAGAATCTATCAACCTCTGCCTTAAATGTATGCAATGAATTGGTCTCCATAGCTGCCTGTGGCAATGAATTCCACAGATTTAATACTCTCTGGCTAAATAAATCCTTCCCCATCTCTTCTAAATGGATGTGCCTCAATTCTAAGGCTGTGCCCTCTGTTCCTAGACTCCACCACCATAGGAAACATCCTCTCCATATCCACTCTATCAAGACCATTCAACATTGGATAAGTTTCAATTCCCCCCCCCACACATTCTTCTGAATGCCAGTGAGTACAGGCCCAGAGCCATCAAACACTCCTCATATGAAAAACTTTTCAATTCCAAAATCATTTTTGTGAAACTCCTTAGAACCTTTTGATTGACAAATAACCAATGTGCAAAAGAAGACAATCTATATAAATAAAAATAATAACGTAATGCTCTGGTTCATTTTTTTAATGGTTATGCTGTATGTATTTCATTTAGCAGTTCTGTAAAAGCAGTCTGTTCTGCTTTCAGCCTGTTTGTTGACGATAAGGGATGATGAGGAATGTGTGCCATCCAATTAGGATGGTAGAATTGAGTTGAGCTTTTTGGTGAGGGGCACTAAGGCTGGGCTTGGGGCTTTTGTTTGGAGGGGACAGGAAGAGAGAAGGCACTGGAGAGAACAAGTCAGAGTGGGACCATGAGCCAGGGGTGAGATTGATTGAGGATCAGTGAATATGGTGAAACTCTGAGCTCCAACTTGTGCACAATTGACTGTTAAATTAAAATGGGCCATTTTCTTTTTCTTTAGCAACCCTTTAGTTAAGATTCGTAAATATAATTATTTAAATCATATGCAATGTACTGTCCGTTATTTCGTGACACTAATTTATAACAGGGTATCAAATTACACAGCATCCGCACAAACCCCCCAGCGTTTGGAGTGGGAGAGCCGTCTCAATCTCACGAGTTTGGCAGGACCAGAGAGTGTCTTCTCTAGACTTACGCAGCCAAGGAAACCAGATGGGTTTCAATAAATAAGTAAATAAATTATACTGAGTATATGAAAGTGAGCCCATTGGTTGTGGAATCAGATCAGATCTGAAGTGATGGAATTATCCATGTTGGTTCAGAAACCTGATGCTGGTAGGTTAAATGGCCCTGGTGTGTAAGTGAGTGGTAGAAACTGGGAGCAGATGTGAATTTTAGAGAAGTATAGTACAGAAACAGGCCCTTCAGCCCATCTAGTCCATCCCAAAACCATTTAAACTGCCTACTCTTATCAATCTGCACCGGGACCATAGTCCTCCATATCCCTACTATCCATGTACCCATCTAAGCTTCTCTTAAATATTGAAATTGAGCTAGCATGGACCACCTGTGCTGGTACCTCATTCCACACTCTCACAACACTCTGAATGATAAAGTTTCCCCTCATGTTCCCCTAAACTTCTCACCTGTCACCCTTAATCCATGACCTCTGGTTGTAGTCCTACCCAACCTCAGTGGGAAAAGCCTGCTTACATTTACCCTATCTATACCCCTCATAACTTTGTATACCTCTATCAAATCTCCTCTCAATCTTCTACGTTCTAAAGAATACAGTCCTAATCTATTCAATCTTTCCTTATAACTCAGGTCCTCCAGACCTGGCAACATCTTTGCAAATTTTCTCTGCACTCCTTCAACCTTGTTTACATTTTGGGAGAAAGTAGAATATAGGATTGATGTGCTTGATAGTCAATGCAGAAATAGTAGGCCAAAATCATGTTTCAGGCTGCATCACAACAAAAATTACAGCTAGATTCTGAACTGGGTAAGTGGAGCGAGGAATGACATTTGGAGTTTAATTCAGGTAAGTGTTTTGGGAAATGAAACCAGTGTAGGATTTTCACAGTGAATGTGTGGAACATTGTAGAACAGAGGGACCAAGGAATATAGGTATATAGTTCCCTGAAAGTGGCATCACAGGTAGGCAAGGTGGTGAAGAGGCATCTGGCTTGCTTGCCTTCATCAATCAGGGCACTGAGTGCAGAATTTGGGATGTTACATTGCAGTCATACGAACTGTTGGTGAGCCGTACTTGGTGTATTGTGTTGAGTTTTGGTCACTTTGGTATAGGAACAATGCCATTAAGCTGGAAAGAATGCAGAAAAAAAATTTACAAGGATGTTGTCAGGTCTTGAGGGATTGGGCTATAGGGAGAGGCTGTGCACGTCAGCATTTTATTTCTTGCAGTGCAGAAGACTGAAGGCTACTCTCAGAGCTTAGATGGGCATTTTGGCTAGCATGGACGAGTTGGGCAAAAGGGCCTCCATGACTCTACCATCTATGCCTAAGCTTGATGGTCAATACAGAAATGATGGGCCCAAATCATGTTTCAGGCTGCATCAAGAACTGTAGCAGGATTCTGATCAGCTGGGTAAGTGGGGCGAGGAATGGCAACTGGAGTTTTATTAATATAGGGGCTCAGATCTTACCATCAGTAAAAGCTACCAGGAGTGAGGAAGAGGGAAAGGAGGAGACCAAAGATCTTTTCAGATGGGCTGACCACCCTGATCGATAAAACTGACATCACTAAAATAGACACATATCCTTCCCTACCCACCATTTCCATGTCACTTCCTGTCTGTCAGGGGTTCAGTGCTAATTTTCAGGTGCCGGAGCTGACAAAATGCTTGCCATTTCCTTTATCCTCTCTATATATACGTCACACCCAATTTATGTACCTGCTCATTTCATATACTGGGCAACTTCCTTGCCCCACTCATGTAATGAGCAGGTACACAAATTGGGTGTGAGTGATATATATATATCTTCTTATAATGTCAAGCACTAAACCAAGATGAAAGAAATATATGAATTCCAGAGCTCCACAGAAATATAGTGATAGTTAAGACATTGACAAGATTATAGTCTATCACTACATTTCAGTGTATAACTGGTACAATAAAACATACAATACTTAATTTAATAATATGACAAAGTATTGCACGGCTGCACTCACTAATTATCATAAAATATAATTATCTAGCAAGTAAAGAAAAAGACGGTAATCATGTATTTTACCAATTTAATAATAGTTACCTACTTACGAAATGTCACCAATGAGAGGTTTCATAATAATTTCCACAAAGGTCAGGAGTAATATGTGTTCGGGGGTCTGAAGGAATTCTTGTCTTGGTGTCATCTCCTGATCTGTGGTACTGCAGCCATGATGTGACATACGGCTCAGGATTCTACTGAACTAGAGGAGGTCTGTGTAGTTTAACAGACATAAGTGTTGATGCATGAATTATGAGCATTCTTGAGCGTGTTGTTGTTATTATCAAGCTCATGTGACTGAATCCTCTCTCATACTGAGCAGTACTAATAAGAATAACTTGAGAACAGCTCAGTAATGAGCATAAACCTTGGGGGATGCAGCGTCCACAATCCTCCACATAATCTCTGAAGGCATTTATTACAGAGGAAGAAAAAAGCTTAAACCTCTTACAGAGAGATGATATTGAAGCTTCTCCATAATAAGGCGGTATTTCAGCAGGCCAGTTATCTTTATCAAGGATACACAGTTCATTTAGCAGGGATTTATACATACTTTGAGGTTTAGAATTTTGAGAACCTTTCAAAGATGTTGTCGTGAACATATGGTGCTGCAAATTGTTTGTAAGACTAGTAAGAAACTGTAGATAATTAATGGAGACAATTTTGTTGTTGCTTGTTAAGGTAATTTCTCCAAACTTCCCCTTTTCAACTGCCTCTTGAGCTTCTAGAGTTTTTGTACCAGGTTGCTCTTTCAGTCCATGCAGTGATCTTATGCTCCATTAGATCAGTTTGTCTCCATAAACAATTGTAGTAGTGCGTTTCTGTAAACACTGACAGTAAACCAAGTTTATGCAACATGTCATATATTAGAGCTAAGTCGAGTAGAAACTGTTCTGAAGAGAGTCTTTTCATCAGACCTTCATAAGTTTTTCTGTCGCTCCCAGATCTTGTTTCATCCTTCATTGCTTTTTCAAAATGAAAACATACTGCTTCATAATTTTGCCATACTGCTGAAACTGTTCGAATGAGCTACCTACCCACCTGGTGCCCAGGACACAGCCTATTTTGCAAATTTGTTGTTCCAGTTGAGGGGCACATTCAGACAGTTCCTTTTGATTTAGAGGTGATCTACTGTAAACAGAGTACAATTTGTCCATAAGTGATTGAAAATGATTTATTCCATGAACTTCTCTCACTGAATCACTTACTGCAAGTTCTAATCTGTGATTAAGACAGTGCCAAATTATCACATCAGGGTAATGTTCCTTGAGAATTGTAGCAACACCAGATTTGACACCAAGCATTACGCTCACCCCATCACTAGCAAATGTAACAAGATTCTGTTTCAAGTAAGAGTCATCAAACCCATGGTTATTGAGACAGTTCAATAGATGCTTTAGCAATAGTTACAGCTTTGTGATCAGGCAGTTCAATTAGATCTAAAAACATAAAATGGGGATCACCTTCCTTATCACTTTCACATTTCAAATAAACTATTAGGGTGGTCTTAATACTCAGGCTTGTTGATTTATCAATGAGAACAAAAAAATTGCCATTTATCTGCTTGATATGCTGTCAAATTTTCTTTTTCATATTAATGGCTATGTGATTGATTATCTCTGTGGCACTAGTGCGGGAATGCAGTCCAATTCCAGTGTCAATACCATTTTTTTTGAAGTTCCAATAAGCCAAAGTGATCAGAGTATGGTCTGTCATTCTGAGCTAAATAAAATGCAGAATGAAAAATTGAATGAACCAGAGAGACCATTTTTGCCGTTGTAGGGGTAGCACTAACACTTCCATGAATTTCAGCTTCTTTCTGCGAATGCTCGATTCGTTCTCACCGACCTTACGGCCCACTTTGGCAACCAACTCGCCACTTTTCAAAAGATCTAAGATTTTTATTTTCTCGGCGAACAATGCTCAAATGAATGCTGGAGAGAGACTGAGGATCTGTGAAATGGTGGGAAGCTATAGCAGGGTATGCTGGGACAACGGGTCGAATGAGGAGGAATTTTACAAATACCCAAATAAAGAAGTCACAGCTCCAGGATTTCACCAAAAACCATCAAATATTCTAATCTTATTAGTGGTATTTTCCCCACCACCCACCACCCCCCCTCCCCAACCCCCATTTTCCATAAAATTCCCTCTATTTAATATGCGGCCGCTGTTAAATTCCCCGCTTGTTTATTTTGACTTCTTTTTTTTTCTCACACAGAGGTGCCAGAGCGGCACTTCGGCGAGCTCCGGCAGCACTGCACCCCTGCCGTCTGTGCAGTTTCCCAGCCACCATGAGAAAATGAAAGCACCCACAAAATAACTATCTGAACTAAAGACAGTGTTATACATTGAACCATGTCAAATATCACGCCAAGGCACACACACTTCCATTGTGCATTTCCTTAGTGCTCGTCTTCCTTGTAGCTTTGCCCAGTTCCTACAGATTAAAAGGTTAGTAACTAACCTTTTGAAGCCCCAGTATCTTAGCTTCACCGCCCATGTATGGCACACTGGCGCTAATAGAGTGAACTGCAAGTAAAAGTTTAAAGATACTGAAACCCTCAGCAGATCAGGCAACATCTGTCAATGTTTCTGGTCAATGCCCTTCATCAGATCTGGGATGAATCCTGATTCAGTTTGATACAATATGTTGTCTTGGCCTGAAAAGTTATGCCTTCAGATTCAGACGCAGAGTGAAATTCACTGCTGTGTCAACAACCTGCACGATCTAAGGATGTCGGGGGCAGCCTACAAGTGTCACCACACATTCCAGTGCTAACGTAGCATGCCTAAAGATTGCATTCTGTCTTTCTGCACTTCACATTCCCACCATTTTAGCGAGAAAGCACGAGGGTCCAGCAAAGCCTTAGCTGCTTTGTAAAGGGAGTAATGAGCAGACCCTCAACTATATTTGATAGAATGTTTGACAAATACAGTATTTTGTTAGAAATAATGTCTAAACCCACTTAAAACTTGCTGATTTGTTCCACCTTTCTTTCAGTGTTGCATTCAGTATAATGAACAGTCACATACACTCCGTGCCCACTTTATTGGGTACTTCCTGTACCTAGTAAAGACTGACTGTATGTTCGTGGTCTTCTGCTGCTGTAGCACATCCATTTCAAGCTTTGACATGTTGTGCATTCAGAGATGCTCTTCTGCACATCACTGTTGGAATGCAATTTTATTTGAGCTACTGTCACCTTCCAGTCAGCTTAAACCAGTCTGGCCATTCTCCACTGATCTTTCTCATTAAAAAGGCTTTTTCACGCACAGAACAGCTGCTCACTGAATGCTTTTTAATAACATTTTTAACAACATTCTCTGTAAACTCTAAAGATTGTTGTGCGTGAAAATCTTCAGGAGATCAGTAGTTTCTGAGATATTAGAACCACTGTCTGGCATCAACAATCATTCCATAGTTAAAATCACTTAGATCACATTTTTAAAAGGTTTCAAAGGTACATTTAATGTCAGAGAAATGTATACAATATACACCCTGAAATACTTTTTCTTCACAACCATCCATGAAAACAGAGGAGTGCCCCCAAAGAATGGACAACAGTTAAATGTTAGAACCCCCCCAGCTCCCCTCTCTCCCATGCTCAAGCAGCAGCAAGCAACAATACTCACTCTCCACCACCGGCAAACAAAAGCATCGGCCACTGAGCACTCATGTGTGAGCAAGAAAACAGCAAAGATACAGACTTGCAGTTACCCCAAAGACTACATTGTTCACCCAGCATTCGACAGATCACAGGCTCTCTCTCTCTCCCTAATAAGGAAGAAAGAGATGTCTCCATTTCACAGCGAGAGGGGAGACATAACAAACAACTCACTGGTTTACAATGTTAAAAGTCTGTTGTGTTTCTTTTCCTGAGCTCTGTGCCCAAAGATTGCGAGTCTCTGGGCACACATTTCTTCCCCATTCTGATGTTTGGTCTGAACAACAACTGAACCTCTTGACCATGTCTGCATGGTTGTACACATTAAGTTGGTGCCACATGATTGGCTGATCGGATAGTTGCATTAATGAGCAGGTGTACAGGTGTACCTAATAAAGTGGCCACTGAGTGTATTTAATTAGTACTTGACATTAATTGAACATAAATTATGTTTTTTATTTTCACCATGGCATAATATCCACTTTCTGTGTGCATGAAAACCACAAAACTGCCCCTCTAACAACATGAACAGGGGCGAATGGGGAGATATCAAGATGTCTCCACTGGTGGGAAAGTCTCAAATAAGGAGATGCCATTGCAAAATCAGGGCTGTGATGTAAAAACAATGGTCCGCGGGAACTTTCGGACAAAGGGTAGTGACTCTCGGGAGACAATAGACAATGGGTGCAGGAGTAGGCCATTTGGTCCTTCGAGCCAGCACCGCCATTCAATGTGATCATGGCTGATCATCCACAATCAGTACCCCGTTCCTGCCTTCTCCCCATATCCCTTGACTCCGCTATCTTTAAGAGCTCTATCTAACTCTTTCTTGAAAGCATCCAGAGAATTGGCCTCCAGTGCCTTCTGAGGCAGAGCATTCCATAGATCCACAACTCTCTGGGTGAGGAAGTTTTTCCTGAACTCTGTTCTAAATGGCCTACCCCTTATTCTTAAACTGTGGTTCTGGACTCCCCCAACATCGGGAACATGTTTCCTGCCTCTTACGTGTCCAATCCCTTAATAATCTTATATCTTTCAATCAGATCCCCTTTCATCCTTCTAAATTCCAGTGTATACACGCCCAGTTGCTCCAATCTTTCAACATATGACAGTCCCACCATCCCAGGAATCAACCTCGTGAACCTACGCTGCACTCCCTCAATAGCAAGAATGTCCTTCCTCAAATTTGGAGTCCAAAACTGAACACAATACTCCAGGTGTGGTCTCACCAGGGCCCTGTACAACTGCAGAAGGACCTCTTTGCTCCTATACTCAACTCCCCTTGTTTGAAGGCCAACATGCCATTAGCTTTCTTCACTGCCTGCTGTACCTGCATGCTTGCTTTCAGTGACTGATGAACAAGGACATCTAGATCTCGTTGTACTTCCCCTTTTCCTAACTTGACACCATTCAGATAGTAATCTGCCTTCCTGTTCTTGCCACCAAAGTGGATAACCTCACATTTATCTACATTAAACTGCATCTGCCGACTCACCCAACCTGTCCAAGTCACCCTGCATTCTCATAACATCCTCCTCACATTTCAGACTGCCACCCAGCTTTGTGTCATCTGCAAATTTGCTAATGTTATTTTTAATCCCTTCATCTAAATCATTAAAATATATTGTAAATAGCTGCAGTCCCAGCACTGAGCCTTGTGGTACCCCACCAGTCACTGCCTACCATTCTGAAAGGGACCCTTTAATCCCTACTCTGTTACCTGTCTGCCAACCAATTTTCTACCCATGTTAGTACCCTACCCCCAATACCATGTGCTCTAATTTTGCCTACTAATCTCCTATATGGGACCTTATCAAAGGCTTTCTGAAAGTCCAGGTACACTACATCCACTGGCTCTCCCTTGTCCATTTTCATCGTTACATCCTCAAAAAATTCCAGAAGATTAGTCAAGCATGATTTCCCCTTCATAAATCCATGCTGACTCAGACCGATCCTGTCACTGCTATCCAAATGTGCCGTTATTTCATCTTTTATAATTGACTCCAGCAACTTCCCCACCATTGATGTCAGGCTAACTGATCTATAATTCCCTGTTTTCTCTCTCCCTCCTTTCTTAAAAAGTGGGATAACATTAGCTATCCTCCAATCCTCAGGAACTGATCCTGAATCTATAGAACATTGGAAAATGATTACCAATGTGTCCACGATTTCTAGAGCCACCTCCTTAAGTATCCTGGGATGCAGACCATCATGCCCTGGGGATTTATCAGCCTTCAGTCCCATCAGTCTACCCAACACCATTTTCTGGCTAATGTGAATTTCCTTCAGTTCCTCTGTTACCCTAGGTCCTCTGGCCACTATTACATCTGGGAGATTGTCTGTGTCTTCCCTAGTGAAGACAGATCCAAAGTACCTGTTCAACTCGTCTGCCATTTCCTTGTTCCCCATAATAAATTCACCTGTTTCTGCCTTCAAGGGCCCAACTTTGGTCTTAACTAATTTTTTCCTCTTCACATACCTAAAGAAGCTTTTACTATCCTCCTTTATATTCTTGGCTAGCTTACCTTCGTACCTCATCTTTTCTCCCTGTATTGCCTTTTTAGTAATCTTCTGTTGCTCTTCAAAAGTTTCCCAATCCTCTGGCTTCCTGCTCATCTTTGCTATGTTATACTTCTTCTCTTTTATTTTTATACTGTCCTTGACTTTTCTTGTCAGCCACGGTCACCCCCTACTCTCCTTAGAATCTTTCTTCCTCTTTGGAATGAACTGATCCTGCACCTTCTGAATTATTCCCAGAAATACCTGCCATTGCTGTTCCACTGTCATCCCTGCTAGGGTATCCTTCCAGTCAACTTTGGCTAGCTCCTCCCTCATGGCTCCATAGTCCCGGGAGGGTAGCAGAGCTGGGATGATTGGGAGCATTTAAAGAGGAAGCAGATACATTATTGTAAGGCTGAACAACTGAGGGTGATGGGAAACAAAAGCAGAGATAAGACCTCGGGCAGATCAGTCATGATTACATTGAATGGTGGGGGAGGCTTGAGAGACTGGGGGGCCTTCTCTTGCTCATATTTCCTAACAAATAGCACTAAACTGGATTTATATAGTCATAGAGTCATATAGCACTACACAGCATAGAAACAGCCCTTTGGCCCATTTAATCCAGGCCAAAATATTATTCTGCCAAGTCCCATTGATCTGCACCTGGACTATTGCCCTCCATACCCCTCCAATCCATGTACTTATCCAAACTTCTTTTAAATGTTGAAATCAAATCTGCACAGAGATGCAAAGGAATTTCTTCAGCCAGCGGGTGGTGAATATCAATATCCTCTCAATATCCATCAACTGTTGCCCATCCCTGATTATTCTTGTGAAGGTGGTGGTGAGTACCTTCTTGAACAGCTGGGTTCTTCCAGCACCACTTCCTATGGATCCTCTTCAATAAATATATTTTTACATGATTAAGGATACAGCTTCTCATAGAAAAAATTGTTGATCCATAAATCCATTTGGCTACACTAACTCCTCTTTGTGACCTATTTTGGAAGGTGTCCTCATGATGGTATTGTTTATTATAAATGCACACTAATTAATCTTGGATCATTTGACTTTTTTTGCAGGGGAACAGACAATTCTATTCATTAAATCTTTGCTTTAAATCCGGGTCACTCATGTGGAGTAAAACAGTTTTTCTCTATAAGTAACCTGGACCAAAAAAAAATGTATTTACTCAATGGCCCATTAAATATCTCTTTTTTAACAGCAACCTTGGATGGTGCTCTTGCGTCCTGCTTGACATCAGAAATTTTAACAAAATTGGGTGATGGTGCCTGCTACAGTTTCAGCCTCATAAAGTGGTGGAGTCATAGAGTCATGCAGTGTGGAAACAGGCTCTTTGGCCCATAGAATGGATACCTACATAAACCAATCCCACAATTATCCTGGTTCATTCACCGCACATCACCTCTCATCAGGTTCTCCCATTTATCTACATTTAAGGGGAGGTTTTGATGCACCATCAATAACTCACGGAGACGTGAGTCGAGATAGGCTTTTATTAGCTGGAAGAAAGCACCGTCAGCAGCAAGAGACCATCACACAACATCCTGGAGACTGAGGGAGGAGCAGTGCCTCCAATCTCCTTTATACAGGGGTCTGTGGGAGGAGCCACAGGAGCAGTCAGCAGGGGGCGTGTCCAGACAGGTATATGTAGTTCACCACATTCACCCCCCCCTTTGTTTTAAAAGAGAGTCCCCATGGGGCAAAGTTTCTTACAAGTATATTTACAGGTTAAGTCTATCAGGTGGTCGAATCTGTGGCTGCGATCTACGTAGCACCAGCGGTGATTGCACCGGTGACGGTGGTTGTGCTGGTTCCGGCCTGACTTGAGGTGTCAGCCCATTAGGCATCAGTGATCCCTCATGCATGTGCGAGGCGCCCAGTATATGCGTGTGCAAGGCGCCCGGTATGGGAGTGTCGTGAGGAGTCTGTGTAGGGCTTGGTGTGCGTGGTGTCAGGTGGGTATACACCTCGGTGGGTACGGGGTTCATAGTTACCGTAGAGTGTTCGGGGTAGGGGTCTGCTGCTCCTGCGGGTGCCAGGTCACGGACGGAGACCGTGTCCTCCCGCCCATCAGGTAAGATCACGTAGGCATACTTGGGGTTCGCATGTAGTAGGTGAACCCTCTCGACCAGCGGGGAGTATTTATTGTTCCTCGCATGTTTCCGGAGCAGCACTGGCCCTGGGGACATCAGCCAAGCCGGTAGGGTGGTCCCAGTGGCAGACTTCCTGGGAAAAGAAAAGAGGTGCTCATGAGGGGTGGCATTGGTGGACGTACATAACAGGGAGCAGATGGAGTGGAGTGCCTCGGGGAGGACCTCCTGCCATCGAGAGACCGGCAACCCCTTTGACTTAAGGGCTAAAAGTGTGGCCTTCTACACCGTGGCATTCTCCCTCTCCACCTGTCCATTTCCCCGGGGATTATAGCTTGTGGTCCTACTAGTAGCAATGCCCCTAGCCAGCAGGTACTGGCGCAGCTTGTCACTCATAAAGGAGGACCCTCTGTCACTGTGGATATAGCAGGGATATATAAGGAAGGCGGGCTCTGTCGTGGGCAAAGTACTGGAGAGTTTAACATCGGTAGCTGAGCGAAGGGCGCTGAGTAGGCTACGGTCAATTATGGAAAACTCTGAACATCCTCTACATAGCACCATCCAGAGACAGAGAATCAGTTTCAGCGACAGGTTACTATCGATGCAATGCTCCTCAGACAGGATGAAGAGATCAATACTCCCCAATGCCATTAGGCTTTACAATTCTACCGCCAGGACTTAAGAACTTTTTAAAAGCTATTATTAATGCTTTTTGAGATAGTGATTTAGATGCATATCATATTTTTTACTGAGTTAAGTATTGTATGTAATTAGTTTTGCTACAACAAGTGTATGGGACATTGGAAAAAAAAGTTGAATTTCCCCATGGGGATGAATAAAGTATCTATCTATCTATCTATCTATCTATCTAACAGAGTGAAGAACTGGCGCAGGGCTTTTATGATGGATGTGGCAGTGGTGTCGGGGCAGGGGATGGCAAAGGGGAACCGCAAGTACTCATCGATAATGTTGAGAAAGTAGACATTGCGGTCGGTGGAGGGAAGGGGGCCCTTAAAGTCGACACTCAGTCGCTCAAAGGGGCGGGTGGCCTTGATAAGTTGCGCCTTTTCAGGATGGTAGAAGTGCGGTTCGTACTCAGCGCAGACTTGGCAGTCCCTGGTCATTGTCCTGATGTCCTCAAGGGAGTAAGGCAGGTTCCGGGCTTTCACAAAATGGTAAAATCGGGTGACCCCCGGGTGGCAAAGATCTGCATGGAGGGCGTATAGCTGATTGAGCTGCTTGCTGGCACACGCTCCACGGGATAGGGCATCAGGGGGCTCATTGAGCCTTCCAGGGTGGTACAGGATATCATAGTTGTAGGTGGAGAGTTCTATTCTTCCCCACAAAATTTTATCATTTTTGATTTTGCCCCGCTGTTGGTTGCTGAACATGAACGCAGCTGAGCGCTGGTCGGTCAGCAAGGTGAACCTTTTGCCGGCGAGATAGTGCCTCCAGTGCCTAATAGCTTCCACTATGGCCTGGGCTTCTTTCTCCACCGCGGAGTGCCGAATTTCAGGGCCTTGAAGGGTACGAGAGAAGAATGCTACTGGCCTGCCTGATTGAGGGTAGCAGCCAGCGCGAAGTCGGAGGCGTCACTCTCTACTTGGAAGGGAATGGTCTCATCCACCGCATGCATCGTTGCTTTGGCAATGTCCCCTTTAATGCGGCTGAAGGCCGCGCGGGCCTCGGCTGAGAGGGGAAATGTGGTGGACTTGACCGGGGGCGGGCCTTGTCTGCGTAATGGGGGACCCATTGGGTGTAATAGGAAAAGAAGCCCGGGCACGGTCTGAGGGCTTTGAGAGTGGTGGGAAGAGGGAGTTCCAACAGGGGGCGCATACGGTCGGGATCGGGGCCAATGACCCCATTTTCCACAACATACCCAAGGATAATGAGTCGGGTGGTTCCGAACACACACTTGTCCCTGTTGTAGGTAAGGTTTAGAGCTTTGGCCACTTGGAAAAATCGTTGGAGATTGGTGTTGTGATCTGGCCAGTCGTGACCGCAGATGGTGATGTTATCCAGATATGGAAATGTGGCCTTCAGTTGGCATTGGTCCACCATCCGGTTCATTTCCCTCTGGAAGACAGAGACACCATTCGTGACACCGAAGGGGATGCGCAGGAAGTGATAGAGCCTGCCGCCCGCCTCGAAGGCGGTGTAGGGGCGGTCCTCCGGGCGGATGGGAATTTCAGATCTATGGTCGAGTACACCTTGTACTGAGCTATCTGGTTGACCATACGTCAAGCTGCGTGAACCTATTGATGGTTCGACTATAGTCCACGATCATCCTATTTTTCTGCCCGGTCCGAACAACAACCACCTGGGCCCTCCAAGGGCTTGTGCTTGGCTCAATGATCCCCTCCCTGAGCAGCCGCTGCAACTCCGACTGAATGAAGGCCCTGTCCCCCGCGCTGTACCTCCTGCTTTTAGTTGCCACAGGTTTACAGTCGGGGGTCAGGTTGGCGAACAACGGTGGGGGAGGGATCTTGAGGGTGGAGAGGCTGCAAGTGGTGTCAGTAGCGCAGCTGTCGGCATGGTGCTGGGTGGGATGTGTGGTTCGGTGTGTGTGTGTGGTCAGTAGCGTGGTATATGACGAAGTCCGACAAAACTGAGGATTCCTGACAGTGAGTGGTGGGAGGGGCCTGTCATATGCCATAGTCATACTTTTTAGGTGGCTCTGGAAGTCCAGCCCCAATAGCACAGGCACGCACAGTTGAGGCATGACCATTAGCGCAAAGTCCCGATATTCTGTGCCCTGCACCACCGATGTCGCTACACAACCCCCCCGGATGTCTGTGGAATGCGACCCAGAAGCCATGGTGACCCTCTGGCTTACCGGCTGTGTGACGAGTCCGCAGCGTTGCACTGTGTCCGGGTGAATAAAACTCTCAGTGCTGCCCGTGTCAAACAGGCAGCTAGTCCTGTGCCCCTCCACCAGGATGTCCATCATTGACCTTGCGAGCTGGTGTGGGGCGCTTTGTTCGAGGGTTACAGAGGCCAGAGTGGAATCACCGTCTTGGTGCCTGGTAAGCACCCGTGGGTTGGAGGCGGGGCGAGGTGGCACCGCCAAAGATGGCCGCCCCCATGCCTCGCACGAGGCGGGCAGGCAAGATGGCGGTGACCAAGGCGACCCCCATGCCTCGCACGCGGTGCTGCTTGACCCCGCTCGTGGTTTAGACTTACAGACCTTGGCGAAATGGCCCTTCCCACAGCTGGAGCAGGTCGCTTCTCGGGCCAGGCAGCGTTTTCGGGGGTGCTTTTTGAGTCCGCAGAAGTAACACTGCACAGACTTGCGACTGGCAGCAGCTGTGGTCGATTGCGGGGAGTTCACGGACTCGCGACTGGCAGCAGCCAAGGTCGATTTGCCGGCGGGTGGCGGGATCTGCGGCATCCATGGGGCCGGCGGGAGATCGCGCGGCTGGACAGCATCAGCGTTGTGCAGAGCAGCCTCCAGCGTGTCGGCCAGCTCGATCACCGAGCGTAAGGTAAGATCGGCGTTTTCCAGCAGCCGCTGGCGCACGTACACTGACCTGATCCCTGTAACGAAGACGTCTCATACCAGGAGCTCCGCATGCTGTTCTGCTGTCAGTCCCCTGTAGTCTCAGGCCTGCACGAGTGTCTGTAGGGCCCGGACAAACTCAGCGCTCGACTCTCCAGCCTGCTGCCGCCGCGTCGCTAAGCGATATCTTGCGTAGATGGTGTTCACCGGCCGCAGGTACTGTCTTTTGAAGGCGTCCAGTGCCCCTTGGTAGGTCAGCAGGTCCCTGATAAGGGAGTATACCTTCGGACTGACTTTGGAGAGGAGGATTTTGTGCATGATAGCAGGCTCAGTCACGGGAATCTCTTCCAAGTGTGATTGGAAGCATGCAAGCCAGAGTTCAAAGGCAATGGCTGCTTCTGGGGCTTGAGGATCAATGTCCAATTTTTCCGGACATAAAATACTTTCCATGTTTTAAAATTCCAGCTAGTAAAATTGATGCACCATCAATAACTCTCGGAGACGTGAGTCAAGATAGGCTTTTATTAGCAAGAAGAGAGCACTGTCAGCAGCAAGAGACCATCACACAACATCCTGGAGACTGAGGGAGGAGCAGCGCCTCCAATCGCCTTTATACAGGGGTCTGTGGGAGGAGCCACAGGAGCAGTCAGCGGGGGGGCGTGTCCAGACAGGTATATGTGTTCACCACAGGTTTACAATACTGTAGTCCATCAACCTACCAACGTGCATGTGCAATGAAACCAGCTGGTCATGTGTAAGAGTAAGCTACAGGAACAATAAGTGAGAGTGTGCCATCGTTGGGAATGCTCTGTAAACCAGCATAGGCTTGATGAGCTAAGTGCCCTCTTTCTACAGAACAAGAAAATATGAAATGTATTAAACCTGCATGGTATAGTTCCTGGCTTTGCTCAACACCTTCTGCAATCAAGGATATGCATTTTCCATTGTCCCAGGCAGACCAGACCACTCCTAACTACCTGCATGTGCATGCTCCTCAGCCACAGCCTTAGGCTGCCTCATTTATGACCTCCAGGGCTGCCTGTGTGTGAACATTCATCCCTCTGTGAAGATCCTGGCACATGAACTTCCACTTCTCCCTGCCCTGAGCTTGGGGACCTGCCTTGTGCAGATCCAACCTAGAAACACCCGCAGAGTGCAGGTACTGAGTCACTTCTTCCCATTCGTGCTCATTCCCTGACAACTTCACAGTGTGGGTCTGGTCTAGTGTCATTTCTGCTCTCCCAGAGAAGAGAGAGGCCTGTGGATGTGGTCATGATGAGGATCATAACAAATGAAAGTGAAAAGAATATCACCAAAGTATTTTCAGACCATAACACCATATAACATAGGAGCAGAATTAAGCCATTTGGCCTATTGAGTCTGCTCCACCATTCCATCATGGTTATTTTATTATCCTACTCAACCCCATCCTCCTGCCTTCTCCCCATAGCCTTTGGTTCCCTTACTAATCGAGAGCCTATCAATATCTGCTTTAAATGTACTCAATGACTTGGCCGCCACAGCTCCTTTTATTCTGAGACTGAGACTGTACCCTGTGGTCTTGGACTCCCCAACTAGAGGAAACATTCTCTCCATTAGACCAATGACTAAAATAGATAACACTTCAGCATCCACATACATTCAAGTGGCCACTTTATTAGGTACCTCCTGTACCTAATGAGGTGGTCACTGAGTGTATGTTCATGCCTCTAGCCCACCCATTTCAAGGTTCAACGTGTGGTGCATTCAGAGGTGCTCTTGCGTACACCACTGTTGTAATGCGTGGTTATTTGAGTTACTGTCGCACTATAAAATTAAGAGATTGTTGTACATGAAAATCCCAGCAGATCAACAGTTTATGTGATACTCACGTCACCTCATCTGGCACCAACAATCACTCCATGGTCAAAGTCACTTGGGTCTCATTTCTTCCCCATTCTGATGTTTGATCTGAACAATAAATGAACCTTTTGACTACGGCTGTGTGCTTTTATGCTTCAATTGGTTGATTAGATATTGGCATTAATGAGCAGGTGTAGAGCTGTACCTAATAAAGTGGCCGCTGAGTGTACAAGATATGTGAAGCCTCTGATGCAGTTCTGAATCTTGTAGATTTACAAGGATGTTGCCAGGAGTTGAGGGGTATGGAGAGAGGATGAACAGGTTGGTGTGTACGAGAATGAGGGGTGATTTTGTAGAGGTGTACAAAATTATGTGGGGCACAGATAGGATCAATGCGCAAAGTTTTTTTCCCAGGGTTCAGATGTCAAGATTTAGAGGGCATAGGTATAAGGTGAGAGGGAATCTGAGGGGGGGGGGGGGGGGACGACAGCATTTTCACCCAGAGGGTGGTCAGTGAGAGGAATGAGCCAGCAGAGGAAGTGGTTGAGGCAGGTACATTAACAACCTTTAAAACATACTTGGACAGGTACTTTGTTGAAAAGGTTTAGAGAAATGTAGGCAAATGGGAATAGCTTACAAGAGCACTTTGGTTTGCACAGAACAATTGGACTCAAGGGCCTGTTTCCATTCTGTATGACTCTGTTACTGTGTACTGGGCGGAGCCCCCACACAATTTCCAAAGTATTTCTGCAGCATAAATGGGACACATAAAATTATATGAGTCATGGCTGTTATACTGGCTCCTTGATGTCCATTGGCATAAAAATTGAAGGAGGTACAATGATTGTCATATCTTTTGACTCCTGAGATCACACCACCACCTGCAAGGCAAAAGTTAAGACTGTGACTAAAGAAAAGCTCTCCACCTGCCTGAATGAGTGCAACTCAACAACTCTCAAAAAGCTCAACACTGTCTATTGTCTCAGGTATCTCTGCATTCCACAATCAGCGTAATACTTTCCGAAAGATACTATATCTAGGGCGTGCACTGGAGCAATTTTTAAAGGTTCCTTGATAGTCCCATCTAAAACCACACCAAGAAGGGCAAAGACAGCAGATGCAAAGGATCACCATCACCTACAAATGCTTCTTTTTCACACACAATATTGGCTAATCTATCAGGTTGGAGGAGCAACACATCTTATTCTGTCTGGGTGGCCTCCAACCTGACAGCATGAACATAATTTCCTCTAACTGCCAGTAATTTCTCTGCACTTCTCCCTCTCTCTCTCTTCCATTTCTCATTCTGGCACCCTTCTCACCCCTCCTCTTCACCTCACCTGCCCATCACCCCGATTTGGTGCCCATCCTCCTTTCCTTTCTTCCATGGTCTGCTATCCTCTCCTATCAGATCCTTTGTCTTCAGCCCTTCATCACTTTCACTTATCATCTCCCAGCTTTTTACTTCATTCCCGTGCCCCCACCCCACCTTCTATGGTACAGTACAATGCTTCACAGTACCAGCAACCCTGCTTCAGTTGCTGCAGCTGCCTGAAAGGGGTTCTCCCCCTAACTGTATGGGTTTCCTCCAGGTGCTCTGGTTTCCTCCCACAGTCCAAAGGCATACTGGTTGGTAGGTTACTTAGTCATTGTAAATTGTTCCATGATTAGGCTGGGATTAAATTGGGAGATTTATGTGTGGCGTGATTTGAAGGGTCCAAAGGGCCTAATCCATACTGTATCTCAATAAATAAGTAGATTCCCCCTCACCTGGTCTCAGCTATCACCTACAAGCTTGTACTCCTTCCCATTCCCCTTCATCAAGTTCCTCCAGCACTTTGTGTGTGAGGCTTAAGATTTCCATCATCTGCAGAAACTCATCGTTCCTTGTTGTTCTTGGATTCAAATCATGTGGAATTCCTCCAATAACAACATTATTTAAGCACATTCGCCACAGTCAAAGGTTCAAGGAGTGACCTATTAATCCTTCCCATCCACTAAATATGGGTAATAAATGCTGACCTAGCCTGAGAATGGACTCTATTATTATCAGCTGATCCATATAAGTGAATATGATCACATAGCTACATGAAAATATAGCCTACAGACATTAATCCTAGATTGCAGGGTGTATATCAAGTCTTTAACATGTGACCCAAATGGAATACAACTAGACAACATTTACCGCTTAGTCTGTTCATAGTGCATTTGCAGAATCAACATTAAACTCCAAGTACAGAATGCTAAGCCTACACGTTAAGATATTTTCTGGGATTATCCCACATGATACTTCATAATTGAATTTTGTTCTGTAATTAGAAACTAGGTTAGTAAGTCTGATGACTATAGAAAATTAGATTTTAGTTTTATTAATTCCCAATGTGACAATATCTACCAACATTGAAATTTATCATTTAACATCGGGTCAATTTTTCCTTTCTGTTGTAAATGAGATGCAATTCTTTTTCTTCTTCAAATGCATGCAATTATCAAACTAAATCCCAGAGACAGTGAACCAGTACATTGTTCTTTGACTGAAAAAAACCCATAAAATGCTGGAAAAACTCGGCAGGGCAGGAAGCACTGATAGAAAGAGAATCATTTAAAGTTTCAGGTCAAAGACCAGCTGAGTTTTACTTGCATTTTCCAATATGATTTTGGATTTCAAAAGTCTCAGTGCAGACTCTTTAATTGACATCTGGTTGCTGGCAGTTCAACAAAGCTCATACATAGTCATCAAAATCTCCGGCTTATGGAAGAAACATAGAGTGGGCATGATGTAGATGGGTGTGTGACTGATGCTTCAGAAAATGCCGGCCATGCTAAGGGAGTGCCTAGGCCTTTATCCTGATGGTGTAGATTTCACCTAATGTGATCTAACCTTGGTATGGTGGCTTTTATTGCAATCTGTACCTGATGAAAGGGGTAATCATTGATCCAACCTCTGGAATGAAATGCAATTAAATCGTTATTGTTCTTGGAAAGCTACAGTAATTGAGGTCAAGTGCCCTTTACTCAAGTTCATTGGTAACAGCAGCAGAAACCATGGAAATGGGACAGTTATTTGACCCTCGGCCTCTTGGTTTTATTTACATATATCAAAAGGCCATCAACTGACCTCCCTCTATGAGAAGTCTGGAAAGATGTGTATGGAGTGCATCACTGGTATTGGGCCGAGACTCCCAAAGTGCTTCTTTAATTTACTTTATTGTCAGCTACAAACCCCAATGTCATTGGGGAAACAGTAAATAACGTAAGGCCACATTAGTGTTTATAGAGCAAACAGAAATGTACTATTGGACAGCAGAATGGGATTTTGTTTTTGCTGACCTATGTAGTTATTTCTCAACTCTGCCACCAGAGCTAAGCAGTCTGTTGATTGTCCTAGTTTATGTAAACATTGAGGAAAAGGTACTGGGTTAATATCCAGTCTTTGGTCACTGTCACCACTAAAGGCAGGTGTGGACACCTTTCTTGCCACAGGATGATAAAACTTTCCAGTAGCCACTAGGTAGTGTAAAAGAAGTCAAATCACAAACAAGAGAAATCTGCAGATGCTGGAAATCTGAGCAACACACATAAAATACTGGAGGAACTCAACAGACCAGGCAGCATCTGTTGAGCGTAGTACAGTTGATATTTAGGGCTAAAACCCTTCAGCAGTCCTGTATTATATTTTTTTTTCCATAGATGCTGCCTGGTCTGCTGAGTTCCTCCAGCATTTTGTGTGTGTTGCTGTGTAAAAGAAATAGTTGTTTATATTTTCCATTGAACTAAAACAAATTCTTATGTAAGAATTAAGGGAGTTCTTATGTAAGGGAGCTAGGGCTTTACTCTTTGGAGAGAAGGAGGATGAGAGGAGACATGATAGAGGTGTACAAGATATTAAAAGGAATAGACAGAGTGGACAGCCAGCACCTCTTCCCCAGGGCACCACTGCTCAACACAAGAGGACATGGCTTTAAGGTAAAGGGAGGGAAGTTCAAGGGGGATATTAGAGGAAGGTTTTTAACTCAGAGAGTGGTTGGTGCGTGGAATGCACTGCCTGAGTCAGTGGTGGAGGCAGATACACTAGTGAAGTTTGAGACTACTAGACAGGTATATGGAGGAATTTAAGGTGGGGGGTTATATGGGAGGCAGGGTTTGAAGGTCGGCACAGCATTGTGGGCCGAAGGGCCTGTAATGTACTGTACTATTCTATGTTCTATGTTAAGAATGGCAACTTAGTGCATTTTTATTACTGCAACTGAAAGTTGCAATGGGGTCAACTACAAAAAAAAATCAAAAAACGTCATCCATGTGTGAATAACCTGATTTTAAACCAATTTTTAAAAAGGTTAAACATAAAAAATTAGACACTAGTCAGCTTCTTAGTAGATTAATTCTTAGCTAGTTAAAATTTGCTTTCAGAAAATTGCAATTCAACTTGAACCATCTGCAATACAGGGTTGGTGTTGGTGGTACCTTGAACTGGTTTATATCCTACCTCCAAAATAGAAGCTTCTCCATCAAAATAAGCAAATTTTCTTCTCTCCCAGCTGGTCTCTCCTGCAGGGTCCCACAAGGTTCCATCCTAGTTCCCATTCTTTTCTCAATATATATGCTTCCACTCGGTCAAAACATTCAGAAATACATTTCTTTCCATTGTTATGCTGACGACACACAGCTTTATCTCCCCCGGAAACCAAACAACCAGTTAAATCTAGTCAGCCTCATGAACTGCCTTGAGGACATAAAGTGTTTTACGGCACAAAACTTCTTACAGCTGAATGAAGGCAAGTCTGAAGTTGTCCTACTTGGCCCCCCTGATTCCATCAAAGTGATTACTAACAGTCTTGCTAACCTGTCCACCCTTGTCAAACCCCATGTTAAATCTCTTGGTGTGATATTTGATTCCACCTTTGAGTCTAACAAGCAAGTTGATGCAGTAGTAAAAGCCAGTTTTTTTTCCAGCTTCATACTATTCCCAAAATCAAGCAGTTGAATCAATTGAATCTCTTTCAAAGATCTCCAGAAAGTCATCCATGCCCTTATATCCTCTCACTTGGACTACTCCAACTGCCTGTATACTGGGATTAGTCAGTCGTCTCTGTCCCACCTGCAACTAATCCAGAATGCCGCAACCAGGCTCGTGACAGGTGCCCGGAAGAGGGACCATATTACTCCTATCCTGGCCTCCCTCCACTGGCTGCCAGTATGGTTCAGAATTGATTTTAAGATTCTCCTGTTTGTTTATAAAGCCCTAAATGGGCTGCCCCCTCCTATATCACAGACCTTCTAACCCTTATTCTACTTCCAGATCCCTCAGGTCGGCTGACTTGGGGCTCCTGGCTGTCCACGCCTTTGTTGTTGTAGCCCCTAGACTGTGGAACAGCATTCCCCTCCCTATCAGATCTGCCCCTTCCATTGACTCTTTTAAATCCAGGCTCAAAACTTACTTTTATTCACTAGCTTTCGAATTCTCCTGATGTGGCTGGTTTTTGGCTTGTGCCTAGGCCCTTGTGTTGTTTCATTTGTGCCTATAAGCTGTTTGCCTTGTTGGTTATGTCTGTGTTTCTTGTATTTGTGATTTTAGCTATCTGCTCTGATCTGTACGGCACTTTGGTCAATGTGGGTTGTTTTCAAATCTGTTATATAAATAAATTTGACTTGACTTGAAGAATTTCTTCAGAGACTCAGTGGGGGCAGTTGGTGGAACTTCACCATGTTCACTGATTCAGACAGGGGTCACTACTGTTTTTGTTGGTGGGGGCCACAGAATGTAATTTGTGATGGATCTAACAGGCACTTCGCTTTTCTATGCTAGTTTGTTGAATTTTGGGTGAATTGTCCCAGCAGAAACTCTCAGATAATGAAAACTGTTATAACCAGGTATACAAGATATTAAGAGGAATAGATAGAGTGGACAGCCAGCGCCTCTTCCCCAGGGCACCACTGCTCAACACAAGAGGACATGGCTTTAAGGTAAGGGGTGGAAAGTTCAAGAGCGATACTAGAGGAAGGTTTTTTACTCAGAGAGTGGTTGGTGCGTGGAATGCACTGACTGAGTCAGTGGTGGAGGCAGATATGCTAGTGAAATTTAAGAGACTACTAGACAGGTATATGGAGGAATTTAAGGGGGGGTTATATGGGAGGCAGGGTTTGAGGGTTGGCACAACATTATGGGCCGAAGGGCCTGTACTGTGCTGTACTATTCTATTCTATTCTAACCATCAGTTGCTGCTCCTTGCTGAGTTTCCATTGATCTAACAAGTGTTCACGTAATCCCTCATTCACAACAAATATCCACCTATATCACATTTCCTAATTCTATCCTTATCACATCATGTTTCTAATAAAACAAAATCCAATTACATAACACAAACCACATCCCCTTTGGGACACCACTCTACAGCCAACAAGAATTGTTTTTATTTACTATTACAGTTCAGGGAGAATGTCACCAACTTGTGGATAGTGAGGTCCTACAACCATAATGAACAGATGCATTGCTTTTAGTGATACCAATGAAGGGATGAGATTTGGCCAGGGCAAGAGAGCTAATTCCCCTGCACTTCTTCAAAATAGAGTCACACCATTCTCTACATAGACAAACTCCATTTATAACAACAGAAAGGCATCATGGCACACTCCTAAATCACAATGAATATTCACTTATATCTTTGTGCTGGTCTCTGAAGGGGAATATGAACTCAGAACTTTATGACCAAGACAGAAATGCTGCTTAAGTTAAGACTACTTCACTGTACTTGAACCTCCTCTCATGGACCTGGCTATTAAGCTTCACCTCACTACAATGTTTTTGCTTTGAATATACTTACAGATGAGCTTTATTTGTCACGCGTACATCAAAACAGATGGCGAAATATGTCATTTGCGCCAATGAGCAACACAGTCCGAATATGCACTGGGGACAGCCTGCAGGTATTGTCAAGCTTCTGGCAACAACAGAGCATGCCCACAACGTACTAATGGGAGGAAACTGGAGCACCTGGAGGAAACCACATGGTGACAGAGAGAAAGTAGACAACAGTGGGAATTGAACCCAGGTCGCTGGCATTATAAAGCATTACACTAGCCACTGGTAGGTCCAGAAGACATGAAAGGCACTAGGAGATACATCCTTCCTCCCTTTCACCTTTTTTTGTACTTTTTAAAAATGTAAATCAAACACATATAAAAAGATTATAAATCATGTATTACAGCTGAAGCTCTTTCCCAGCACTCTGTGGTGTAAGAACAGATTAGGTAAGCAGATCTCTTATGAACTGAAACCTGCCCAGTTTAACAAGTAACTTCTATTTATGGTGAATTGATTGCTGGAGATTCTCACCAAGTTTTCCTGATCCTCCCAATGAACACTGTCGGACCAACATAATAGGCTTTGCAAGTAATTAAAAAACACAGAAACAATAAAAAGCAAGGAAGTATTCAAAAGAACAGTAGTTAGAAACAACTGCAATAATTAAGAAATAGAATGTATGTCTTACAAATTCAGTTGAGCAACTGATTCAATGGATGCTTGACCCATCAAGGAGGACCGTCAGCTTATAATGGGGTACATCTATAATGGTGCCTGAAGTAAAACTTGCACATTATAGAGTCATAGAGCACTATAATAGAGCTCAGAAACAGGCCCTTTAGCCTGTGCAAAACTATTATTCTGCCTAGGGCCATTGACCTGCTCCTGAGCCATAGCCCTCCATACCCCACCCAACTGTTTTATAAAAACAGATTATTTTTTATATCAATGGAGTTTGATGTATGCATGTGTGAATTCATCCATGAAGGTGGCAAGAATATGTTCTAAATGACAAAAAAAAAGGAATTTTCGAGGAGGAAATGAATTTCACAAGTTTGCAAAGTGTTACAAGCCAGAGAAATATATAAAAAAAACCACACGCACACAAACGTCTACTGGAATAAGGCCACTTATCCTGAGGGCACAAGAATACAATGTGTTAGAAGTTACTTTTCACTTGTGCAGCATCTTTGTCAAATCCTATCTACTTTCAAGAAACACACACAAAATGCCAGAGGAACTCAGGTCAGGCAGCATCTATGGAAAAGAATAAACAGTTGACGATTAGGGCTGAGACCCTTCATCAGGACAAAGGGTCTCACCCCGAAACATAGACTGTTTATTCTTTTTCAAAGATGCTGCCTGACCTACTAAGCTCCTCCAGGGTTTTGTGTGTGTTGTGTGTGTTGCTTTGGATTTATGGCATCTCCAGACGTTCTTGTGTTGTATTTACAAGAAGGATGTTCAGGCCACATATTTACAGGAAATGCATTCCAGATAGGATCATGAATCCCAAAAAACTGGGAATACTATTTTACATAACATTGTAAAACACAATGTAGCTTAGTATAGCATGTTTGGGAAGAGTAATAAGGAATTTCAAGGATCAACTTCCAGTTCAAGTTCGAGTTTAATTGTCATTCAACTTTACATGAATATCCATGGAAACGGCCAAATGAAACACATTACTATGGGGCCACGATGCAAAACACAGTACCGACAGTCACACACAACATAAGGCACATATAAGATAGCGGTAAAATACAGTCACACAAAAAAAATAGTCCAAGACCCTGAGTCAATGAATGTTGCAGCAGTCTGCAGTTGAACACAAAACGGCTTGACTTCTGTCGAATGAACATTGGGAGACAGCACCAACTCCAGCCAGGATGCTGCAGCACACTGGCCTCTGGCGCTCTGGTTGAGTGCACCAGCTCTGACACCTCTCTCCTGGGCAGCTGTAAGCAGGCGATCCCATGGCTTGAGGCCTAGTTATCGCTATGACTGAGGCCACGCATCTTCCCTTCCACAGCCAACAAACCAGTGAATCAGACTTGCAGCATTCCACATTAACAATGTCCACAGGGTCTTGCAATCACAAGAAAAGCGATTGAGATGATCACTTGCTGTTGTATTGCACACCGCCTTTGTGCACTGACTCCTCCAATGCCTCTATGACGCAGGCAGCATCATGACCTGCACCATGTCCAGCTCCTTCAGCTTCTCTGCCAACTAGAAACTCATTGATGGGGTAGACCTGCAGTACTTTAAGTTCTTAATGTCCAGCAGGGTCTTGTGATCATAAAAAGTATGTTTACAAAAGACAATACCACCTTTGGCTGCCCCCATAGAAGCCGCTGCATCCGAGCACGCCACCATGTTACGGGATACTTTATCTTATATCAGAACTTTATTCGCCGTATACACTTACTCATACTAGGAATTTGCTGTGGTGTGTTGTTGGGACACATAACTAAAGAAAACATTCAACAAAAATAAAGATTAAGGAATTATATAAAGCATAAAGTTAGAGATTAAAATGTAGATATGGAATAACATGTGCATAAAACATAAATAATATTTGCAATGTAAACAGCATTATGAAAAGTGGTTTGAAGTGCTCACAGTGCAGTGAGTGACAGGCATAACAGATACAGGAGGGTGGGCGAGGGCTAACTAGATTGATTGATTAGATCAACTGCCTGGGGAGAGAAACTTTTAAGATGGCATGAAGTTTTCATTTTAACAGCCCTATCACGCTTTCCAGAAGCTTTTGGAAAAGGCTGTTTGCAGAATGGATGGGTACCATCCACGATAATATGCCACAGTTTTGAAATGTATTTTAATGTACAATAATGAAGATAATGATGATGCATTATTGCTCTTCTACTGAGACATCACCCACCCACTTCTGGTAAGTCCAAACCACCAGGCTGTGCTCTTTCTCCCTGCACACAAATATAAATGGAAATGGGAGGGTCCAGTACAGAAGGCCATACACTGCTGGTCTGAGGGAATAGTTGAGCTCCAACCCGACTGTTTTGAGCCTGTAGACTGGTCTATGTTCAAAGATTTCAACAGCCAGCCGAGGTGAGTATGTCACCACTATCACGGACTTTATCAGCAACTGAAAAGAATTTCAGGATGTATATTGTATACATTTCTCTGACATTAAGTATACCTTTGAAACCTTTGAACTATTCAAATGCATTGTGACAACTCGTCTCTGTGACCGCAAGAAACTGCAGTGAGTGGTAGACATTGCTTAGCATATCACAGATGCCATCCTCTGTTCCATGGATTCTGTCTACACTTCCCACTGCCTGGGAAGTGGATATTAAAGAGGTGATTGGTTCAGAATCAGAATCAGGTTTAATATCACTGGCATGTGCCATGGAATTTGTTGTTTTGTTGCAGCAGTACATTGTGATACATAATAATAAAAACTATAAATTGCAATAAGAATATATAAAACAGAAAACTAAATTAAATAAGTAGTGCAAAAAGAGAGGAAAAAAATACTGAGTTTATTGTCAGTTCAGAGATCTGATGGCAGAGGGGAAGCTGTTCCTGAAATATTGAATGTTGTCTTCAGACTCCTGTACCTCTTCCTTGATGGTAGCAATGGGAAGAGAGCTGGATGATGGAACTGATAAGCCCATTATGGTGTGGGCTATGTTTACAGATTCTGCAGCTCCAAGGCCAAGTTCCATGAGTTTAGCGATGAGCACATTAGGCTGAGCTGTGCATGATCAATTTCTTTATCATTGACGATGCTCTGGGCCCTGAGTCTGGCTGATCATAGCCAATGGTTCTCTTCTGCAGCAACCATCATGTTATCATTCAGGCAACAACTTTGCCATCTGCCTCTCCTGACACTCCAGATGAACTTGCTGAAGAGTTAGGATGAACCCTAGAGTATCATTATTGTTC
Organism: Hemitrygon akajei; assembly: GCF_048418815.1. NCBI lineage: Eukaryota > Metazoa > Chordata > Chondrichthyes > Myliobatiformes > Dasyatidae > Hemitrygon > Hemitrygon akajei. Next base: position 96,414,374 of record NC_133130.1, on the reverse strand, counting down.
CCAGTACTGTATATTAAAATAATTTATTAACAGTGTCACATTAAAATTATCTAACCACTAAATAATTAATTACTTCCCACTCTAGTAAATCTCACTGAGTCTGGGTATGTCCCAACTCACCTTCACCCTTTCTTCTTTATCTGCTTCATTATTGCTTATCACCATTCCTTCTAATTATGCTGTGGTTAATTCTTCTACTTCCTTTCCATCTATGTTATTGAAACCCTCACCTCTAACTTGATTCATGCTGGACTAGCAGAGAGCTTCACCTCTTCACTAATTGAAGGACTCCTGGTGAAGCTATTGACCACTTCCTTCCATAACTTTGGCCAATGTAAATTTATGTTTGTGGCTTCAGTTCATTCACCATTCTTTAATGCTTTAACCTGATCATCAATATTGTAGAATGTCCTGCACAAAATGACATCAAAGTCAAGATTAACATCCACCACAACTTTAAATATGACCACAGGTACACCTGGTGTAATGGATCTTTATGAGTGCACCAACTCCAATACCTCTCTCCTATCCTCACTGATGTGCTGAGGAAGCAGGAAGTCTGCAGAAAGACTTAGATAGATTAGGAGAACGGGCAAAGAAGTGGCAGATGGAATACGATGTAGAGAAGTGTATGGGCATGCACTTTGGTAGAAGGAATAAAGGTGTAGACTATTTTCGAAATGGGGAAAAATTCAGAAATTGGAGGTGCAAAGGGATTTGGTAGTCCTTATGCAGGAATCCCTAAAGGAAAACAAAAATGTAGAGTTAGCATTCATTTTGAGAGGACTAGAATATGAAAGCAACTATGTAATGTTGAGGCTTTAGTCAGCATTGGTCAGTCTGTATTGTGAGCAGTTTCGCACACCTTTTCTAAGAAAGCATGTGCTGGCATTGGAGAGGGTCCAGAGGAGGTTCACGAGAATAATCCCAGGAATGAAAGGATTAACATATGAGGAGCTTTTGATGAATCCGGGTCTGTACTCACTGGAGTTCAGAAGAATGAGGGGGATCTTATTGAAACTTAATGAATATTGAAAGACCTAGATAGAGTGGATGTGGGGGAGGATGTTTCCTATGGTGGAGGGATCTAGGACAGAGGACACAGCCTCGGAATGTAAATACATCCCATTAGAAAAGAGATGAAGAGGAATTTCTTTAGCCAGAGGGTGGTGAATCTGTGGAACTCATTGCCTCAGACTGCTATGGAGACGAAGTCATTGGGTAATTTAAAGTGGAGATTGATAGGTTATTGATTATTAAGAGTATCAATTGCTATGGGGAGAAAGCAGGAGAATGAGGTTGAGAGGGATAGTAAGTCAGCCATGATAAAAAAGATAAGTAAATACAAAAATGAGGGAAATCAGAAACAGGAAATGATGATCACTTTTGTTAAATAGAAAATCTAATGGAATATTTTCCTCACATTTTAACAAGAAACATGTTAAATTATCTTGCAAGTGTGACTGACTTGCTGTCATAAATTATTTATTACATTCTTTCAATAAATAATTTATTGGTAGGTATCACATTACTTGAATAGGGACTATTTTATTGGTTAATTTAAGCAATGCAATTTCCAATGAAGTGTGTGCTATCAGTAGACTGCTATAAGAAGACCAGACCACGTTTTCACTATCTTTGCTCTTTATTCTCTTTCCATTCCCCTTGTTTCCTTTTTCAGAATTTTCATGGAATTGAACATTGAACAATATTGAATTTCCAATGACACAATAGGTGATGATCAACATGAGGATTCATTGCTCAGTTTTGAACTAATGCCATAAAATTTCATGGTATGTAGATTCAATGTTCAGAATTGCAAGCAATTTCCTTCAAGAATGTATATCACAGTCAGTCTGTTCTACAGTAGTACAGGACATGCTCAAGGATGCTGATATTGGAGTCTAGGATGTTGGCTGTTAGGAACTATTCTGTGAGGATGCTATACTTCGCTGTTGTTGACTAGAATGTGAGACAGTTTTTCTAATTTTGGTATGCTCTAGATGTCGAATAGAATTTTGCAGAGTTGTAACTTGTGAAATAGATGTGGCAGTCTGTGTTTACCAGAAGGTTTGACCGGTTTATTTTAATTGTACTTTGTTGTAGTGCTTTGGTCCATCTGACTGGCTTGTTGAGCCATTTCAGTCACACCTAATCTGGATCTTATCTTTGTTTAACATTCTTGTCTAATGAAAATCTGTCTATCTCACTTTCTCAGTCTTTAATTGAGTTAGTTTTTTGAGCAAGTGAGCTCATTTCCTACTGGTCTTCCCTACCACCCTCCATCCCTTCCTTCCCTCCACAAGCTCCAAACCCTGGGCCATGTACCTCCCTCTGCCAATGGATCCATGATCTCCTCATCGGGAGGCCACGGTCAGTCTGGATCAGAAATAACATCTCTTCCTCACTGACAATCAACACTGGCAAACCTCATGGAGGTGTGCTTATCCCACTGCTTTACTCTCTCTACACCCATGACTGTGTGGCTAGGTACAGCTAAAACTCCAGCTATAAATTTGTCCATGGCACTATTGTTGGCAGAATTTCAGGTGGTGTAGAGGAGGCATAGAGGAGTGAGATAGATTAGCTGATTGAGTAGTGTTTCAATAAAAACCTTGCACTCAACATCAGTAAGACCAAGGAATTAACTGTAGACTTCAAGAAGGGGAAGTTGAGGGAACACACACCAGTCCTCATCAGGGTTCAGAACTGGAAAGGGTGAGCAGCTTCAAGTTCCTGTGTGTTAACATTTCTGAAGATCTATCCAGGCTCCAACATACTAATGCAATTACACAGAAGGCATGACAATGGCTATATTTCATTAGGAGTTTGAAGAGATTTGTTATGTCATTAAAGACCCTAGTAAATCTCTACCAATGTACCATGGTGAGCATTCTAACAGGTTGCATCACTGTCTGTATGAAGGGGCCACTGCACAAGATCGTAAAAAGCTGCAGAAAGTTGTCAACTGAGCCAGCTCCATCATGGCCACTGACTCCCCAGCAACGAGGACACCTTTAAAAAGTGATGCCTCAGAAAGGCAGCATTCACATTAAGGACCTCCAACATCCAGGATATGCCCTCTTCTCATTGCTACCATCAAGGAGAAGGTACAGGAGACTGAAGTCACACACACAAAATTTTAGAACATTACCCTCCAGCATCTGATTTCTGAATGGACATTGAATCCATGTACACTACCTTAATTATTTTTGGTCTCTTTTGTATGTATATTTATACAGTACTGTGCAAAAGTCTTAGGCACCCTAGATTGTTATATGGTTCAGAGCCCTGATCTTAATATCATCATAAGACCATAAGATATATGAGCAGAATTAGGTCATTTGGCCTTTGAGTCTGCTCCCCCATTTCATTAGATAGATAGATAGATAGATAGATAGATAGATAGATAGATAGATAGATACTTTATTCATCCCCATGGGGAAATTCAACTTTTTTTCCAATGTCCCATACACTTGTTGTAGCAAAACTAATTACATACAATACTTAACTCAGTAAAAAAATATGATATGCATCTAAATCACTATCTCAAAAAGCATTAATAATAGCTTTTAAAAAGTTCTTAAGTCCTGGCGGTAGAATTGTAAAGCCTAATGGCATTGGGGAGTATTGACCTGGCTTATCCATTTCCCACTCAATCTCATTCTTCTACCACCTTTCTCTAACTTTTCATGCCCTGACTAATCAAGCACTTATCAACTTTCACCTTAAGTACACCCAATAACCTGGCCTCCGCAACTGCCCACTGCAGAGAATTATCTCTATTCTAAATGGACGTTCTTCTGTTCTGAGGTACGTCCTCTAGTCCTAGACTCCCTCACCATAGGAAACATCCTCTCCACATCCACTCAATCTAGGCCTTTCAACATTCGATAGGTTTCAATGAGAACCCCCCCCACCTTATTTTTCTAAATGCCAATGAGTAAAGGCCCCCAGCCATCAATGACTCCTCATACAATAAGCCTTTCGTTCCTAGAATCATTCATTCAACTCCTCTCAATACTTTCCAATGTCACCACAACTGCTCACAATACTCCGTGAGGCCTCATCAGTGCTTTATCAAGCCTCAGCATTGCATCCGTGCTTTTATATTCTAGTCCTCTCAAAATTAATACTAACATTTCATTTGTCTTCCTCACCACCAACTCAACCTGAAAATTAACCTTTATGGAGACCTGCACAGGGACTCTCAATTCCCTTTGCACCTTGGAGTTATGAATTTTCTCCCTGTTTAGCAAATAGTCTACGCTTTTATTTCTTCTACCAAAGTGCATGACCATACAGTCCCTGACTCTGTATTCCATTTGCCACTTCTTCACTCTTTCTCCTAATCTGTCCAAATCCTTCTGCAGCCTTTCTGCTTCCTCAACACTACCTTCCCCTCCACTTATCTTCGTATCATCAGCAAACTTGGCTAAAAGGCCATCAATTCCATTATCTAAATCATTGACATACAACGTAAAAAGAAGTGGTCCCGACACCGACCCTTGTGGAACACCACTAATCACTAACAGCCAATCAGAAAAGGCTCATTTTATTCCATTCTTTCCCTCCTACCAATCAGCCAAAGCTCTATCCATGCTAGTAGTTTTCCTGTATTATCATGAGCTCTTATCTTGTTAAGCAGCCTTGTGTGCGGCATCTTGTCAAAGGCCTTCCGAAAATCCAAGTACACAACATCCACCGATTCTCCCTTGTCTATCCTGCTTGTTATTTCCTCAAAGAATTCCATCAGATTTTTCAGGCAAGATTTTCTCTTAAGAAAACCATGCTGACTTTGATCTCTTTTATCATCTGCCTCTAAGTACCCTGAAATCACATCCTTACCAATCGACTCCAACATCTTTCCAACCACTGAAGTCAGGTTAGCTGGCCAATAATTTCTCCTTTCTTCTGCCTCTCTCCCTTCTTGAAGAGTGGAATGACATTTGCAATTTTTCAGCCCTCTTGAAAGATCATTTACTAATGTCCCTACAATCTCTTTAGCTATGTCTTTCGGAACCCTGGGGTGTAGTCCATCGGATTCTGTTGACTTATCTATCTTCAGACCTTTCAGTTTTCCAAGCTAGTAATAGCAACTGCATTCATTTCTTCAGCGTCATTTTCCCATGGTCCAATATCTACTCTCGCTTCTCCTTTACTTCTTAAATATCTGAGAAAAGTTTGGTAACCTCTTTGATATTGTTGGCTAACTTACTTTCATATTTCATCTCCCACCTCCCCCCCCCCCCATAGCTTACCTGAATTGCCTTCTGTTGGTTTTCAAAAGTTTCCCAATCCTCTAGCTTCTCACTAATTTTTGTTCTATTATATGCCCTCTTTTTTCCTTTGGTTTTGACTTCCCTTGTCAGCCATGGTTGCAACATCCTGCCTATAGAATACTTCTTCTTTTGGATGTATCTATCCTGCACCTTCCAAATTGCTCCTAGAAACTTAAGCCACAGCTACTCAGTCATCATCCCTGCTAGTATATCCTTCCAATCAACTATGGCCAGCTTCTCTATCATGCCTCTGTAATTCCCTTTACTCCACTGTAATACTGATACATCTGACTTTAGCTTCTCTTGCTCAAATTGCAGGGTGAATTCTATCATGTCATGATCACTGTTTCCTAGGGGTTCCTTTACCTTAAGATCCCTAATTAAATCGGGTTAATTACACAACACCCAATCTAGAATAGCTGATTCCTAGTGGGTTCAACAACAAGCTACTCTTCAACACCAACCTGATTTTCCCAATCTATCTGCATATTGAAATCATCCATGTTTCCCTCCATATATCATGTTCCCCTTTTGACAAACTGTAGCCAACATTCTGGCTAATGTTTGGAGGTCTGTATATAACTCCCAACAGTGTCTTTATAACCTTGCATTTTCTTAACTCTATCCACAAAGATCCTACATCTTCTGATCTTATACCACCTCTTTTTAAGGATTTAATTTCATTTAATTAATGCCACGTGACCCCCTCTGCCTACCTGCCTGTCCTTTTGATACAATGTGTATCTTTGGATGTTAAGGTTCCAACTATAATCTTCTTTTAGCCATGATTCAATGATGTCCATAATGTCATATTTATCAGTCTCTAATTGCGCTACATGATCATCTATCTTATTCTGCATACTGCATGCATTCAAATATTGGTCACTCTTTTTAATTTTGTCTCCCTTTTACACTGCAACTCATCCCACTGACTATAACTTTGCCCCATCATCTGCCTGTTCTTCCTGACAGTCTCACTACACACTGTCTCTGTTTCTATACCAACAGCTTTATCCTTAGCCCTCTCATGCTAGTTGCCAAAATAGTTTAAACCCTCCCCAACAACTCTAGCAAACCTGCTCGCAAGGATATTGGTCCCCTCGGGTTCATCCCTTTTCTATAAGTCATACCTTCCTTAGAAGAGATCCCAATGATATAGGAATCTGAAACTCTGCCCCCTGCACCAGTTTCTCAGCCACAGTCATCTGCCAAATTATCCTATTCTTACCCTCACTGGTGCATAGCACAGGCAGCAATCCAGAGATAGTTTTTCAGCTTTCTACCTAGCTCCTTAAATCTCTCTTCAGAACCTCCTTGCTTTTCCTACCTACGCCATTGGTGCCAATATGTACAAAGACTTCTGGCTGCTTTCCCTTCCCCTTTAAAATGTTGTGGACCTGATCTGAGACGTCCCTGACTCTGACACCTGGGAAGAAACATACAGTACCATCAGGTGTTCTCTATCACATCCACAGACTCTTGTGTCTAGTCTTCTAACTATGGAATCCCCTATGACTACTGCAGTCCTCTCTGTCCCCTTCTCTTCTGAACCACAGCACCAGACTCAGTGCCAGAGACCCGGTCATTGTGGCTCTGCCTCAGTAGGTTATCTCCTTCAACAATATCCAAAATGGTATACTTATTAATGATGGGAACAACAATGGGGTACTCTGTACTGTCTGCCCATTTTCCTTCTCTCTCCTGACAGTCACCTATTTACCTGCCTCCTGCAACTTAGGGTGACTACCTCCCTATAGCTCCTAACTATCATTTCCTCAGTTTCCAGTATCAGCTGGGTGCACCTGTACAGATGTGGCTATCTGAGAGGCTGTAAGCATCCCAGTATCCCCACATCTCACACAAAGAACCCAACACTGCCCCTGGAGCCATCCTCACTACTCTAAGTATGGACTAACAGATGAAGAATTAAGAATGAAGAAGCTCACCAGATACTTATCTCACCCAAGCCTGATGAGCCAAAGCCTCCCCACTCTAACACTAGTCCAGTCACACAATGACCACTCCAACAATGGCTGCTCTGCATGTCCCTTCCTTATTTTTATTTCTCTTTGCTAATGAACCATGACTGTGCAAAAGCCAAAATCCTTTGAAAGCTCCTTTTATTAAATCTTTCATTCCCCAATCTGTGTGAGGCCTGCTGCACTGATTCAACTGTGACTGCAATACCAAAAAAAGCCAAAATCCAGTGAAAGCTACTGTTTTAAAAATCTCCCACTCCTCCACCTGGGTGCTGAGGCTGCCTTTGGTTACCTGGAGAGACAGAAGCAAGTGAGACAGCCAAAGGCTGCAGGAGACCTGCGGCAAGATCTCCAAGATGCTTGGAACAACCCACCAGCAGATTTTCTTATAAAACCACATGACAGTTTATAGTTTTAAAGGCAAAGGATGGCCACACCAAATATTGATTTGATTTAGTTTTTTACTGTTTACTGTTCTTTAGAGTACTTTTTGATGTTCAGAAATTTTTCATTTCAATTGTTCTTGAAAGCATCTTTGCTTTACAGAATTTATATATATGCGCCTAATACTTTTGCACAGTCTAAACATGTATATATAGTCAAAGTACTGTATAGTGTATATATATTATTGTAAGTCATAGCTTTATTTCATTATGTATTGTACTGTACTGCTGCTGCTGCAAAACAACAAATTTCACGATATATGTCAGTGATATTAAATCTGACTCTTTCATACCTCTCTTCAGAATCAGGTTTAATATCACTGACAATCAACACTTCCACACCTCAAGGATGCATGCTTTGCCCACTGCTCTACTCTCTCTACATCCATGACTCTGTGGCTAGGCAGAGCTCAAACGCTATCTATGAATTTGCCAACAACACATCTATTGTTGGCAGAATTTCAGATGGTGCCGCAGAGGCGTACAGGAGTGAGTTGTGGTAGCAACAACCTTGCACTCAAAACACAATAAATATAAATAGATAAGATAGCTTACAATCAATAGATTGATTGTATGTAAGTATATAAAATGATACTGGGTACTGGAGTGTTCTGTGCATAAGGTGACTCTGATAGGAGTGGTGGTGGGGGTTGTGATGAGATAGGTTACTAGGTGGAGGTGTTGATCAGCCTTACTGCTTGGGGAAAGTAACTGGTTTTGAGTGTGGTGATCCTGGTGTGGATGTTATGTAGCCTCCTCTGTGATGGGAGTTCATTAGCAAGGTGGTTGGGATCCTTCATGATATTGCTGGCCCTTTTCTGGCACCTTTCTCTAAATATATCCTTGATAGCAGGTAGGCAGGTGCTGGTGAAGCGTGGGCAGTTTTGACTTCCCATTCTAGTGCCTTCCTGTCCACCACACTGCAGTTTCTGTACCATGCCATGTTGCAGCATGTCTGAATGTTCTCTACTGTAGAACATCATGAGTTCAGCTCTCTTCCGTCTCCTGAGAAAGTAGAGGTGTTGGTAAGTTTTCTTGATAGTGTAGGATCTGTTCTGCGACCATGAGAGGTTGTGCGAGATGTGCATTCTCAGGAACTTGTTTCCACTGCTGTGCTGCCAATGTGAAGAGAGGTATGAGTGCTGCGAATTCTCCTTTAGTTGATAACCATCTTTTTTGTCTTGTTGACATTGAAGAAGACGTTATTTGCCTGGCATCTGGCTTCAAACTCTTCCACTTCCTCTCTGTAGACTGTCTCATCATTGTTGGTAATGAGCCCGTCAATGTCTTGTCATCAGTGAACTTGGCGATTACTTGGGTGTGAGCGGGGTATACAGCAATGGGCTCAGCATACAGCCCTGAGGTGGCACCCATGTTGAGGATGATGGAACAGTTGTGCATCCTGACTGAGGTCTGTTAGTTAGATAGTCAAATGCCCAGTCACTCAGCAGTGTATTTAGACCTAGGAATTTGTTCACCAAGGTCTGTGGCACAATAGTGGTTAATGGCAAGCTGAAATCCAGAAATAGTGTCCTTGTTTGATAATTTGATAAAAGTTCTTACCAAGTTGCCATTGGTATGTTTCTTAGAGTGGTCTTTTCCAGAACTGTGCATTTTCAGTCAATATATAGTCCTCTCCCTATCCCTGCAGTCTCCTCCAACCTCCTAAGATCTCTGCTCCTCTAATTCTGACTACTTTTGTGTTTAGGTCTGGTCACTGAGCTGTAGAGATGTTATCAAACTGGAGAGGACACAGAATAGTTTTGAGAGGACCAGGACTTGACAGCTTGAGAGTTAGAAGATGTTTGATATGCTCTTTTTTTCTTGGAGAGTAGGATGTTGAGTGGTGAGCTTATCAAGGTTATATAAAATCATGAGGAAAGTAGATGAGGTGGATAGTCACACTCTTTTTCTTAGTGAGGTCCTCTAATGGTCAGAGTTGAACATTGATGTGGTTTCTGGCTAGTACAATATGGAGAGCAAGTTGTTGCCCATGCAGCAGGTTCCTCCTCTCCATGCAGCTGATGAATCAAAAGAAACGGTGGACGCTGATACAATTTGGTATCAGAGGCATCACAGGAGTTGCCAGTCAACGTTGAACTCAACGTAGGGCTGCTTTAAGGACCCCGGCTCCAGATGTTTCCTTGGGGTTTACTCCCGAAGCCTTCTCCATGAGTGGGTATACCTGCATGGCAGCAGAGTTCCAGAGCAGAAGAGTCTAAAACTGGAGGGCATAGATTTAAGGTAAGAGAGAAGAAATGTTAAAGGGACTGAGGGGAAGCTTCTGGGTAGTAGGTGTATGGGATGATCTGCAGAGGAGGTACAAATACAATGTTTAAAAGTTATTTGGACAGGTACATGGACTAAAAAAAAGGCCTAGAGGAATACTTGCCTAACACAGGCAAATGAGACTAGCTCAGACAGACATCTCAGTTGGCATAAATGAAATGGGCTAATAGACCTCCTTCCATGCTGCTAACTCAACATACTCTGGTACTGAAGGCTACAACTTCAGTCACTGAAGTTGTAAGTTCTGAAATTCCATTGTTAAGTCTCTCTGCTCCTCCACCTCTCTCCTCCTTTGATATACAGTGACTTCTGATTAATTAGAACACATTGGGACCAGTACATTTTGGCCCAATCAGCTGAAGTTTCATGGACATATTTAGGAATGTATAAAAAAGTCACAAACTACCCTTTAATTGAACAACAAATTATGTACTTAAATGAAACACAGAGCAAATTAGAACACTGTCAATACTTTTAAACTGCGTATCAGTTCCTAATAGTTATCAATGGAGGAATTAATTCAATGTAAGCTGCCATGTTCTTTTGATTGACTCTAAATTAACAAAATCAGCACAGACACCAATTACAAATCATGGACTGCCTTCAAATAATCCTTTTGACGATTGTATCCTCCAAATCTTCATTTTTGTTGTAACATTCCGAACGATTGTCGATACCTTCATATTCTTTGTAGTTCCTAACTTGTTGAGGTTGTGAAATCATTTCATTTTCACTCCCGGCTGCTTCTGGCATCTCCAAGCCTGAATGCTTGAAACTGCAGTAAGGAAAAACGATTTTGAATTGTCTTACTGTTTATTTCTCACCAACTAACAGTGGGAAAAATCATCGCTTTTTGAACACAAAGACACACAACTGACACTATTTAAAACCTGTTTGGTCTAAGCATGGTGTAGTGTCACAGAAGTGCACATGACTAACAGTGGTTAGAAACTGTTTGGCAACAGTCTCCTGTCCCAATTAAACGGCATAGTGTCCCAGATAAATGAATGGAGTCCCTGCTATTTTCTCAATTCATTTTTGTTCTTTAAGAGTTGTCCCAAGTAAGTGGCTGTCCCAATCAACTGATTCCCCAATTAACCAGTATCCATTGTACACCTTGAGAAATTCCTCTCTGACCAAGTTTTCAGTTGCTTATTCTAAATTTTGTTCAATCATGCCCCTACAAAAAACTGTTGGATGTTTTGTGTTAACTGTATTATGTATTAGGTTGATGCTGTTTCACTGGCTTATGCCAGTTTTGATCAGATGATGGAAATAATCGTATCAGGAAATAAAATGTGGTCGAATTTTCCTGCATTGATGTTTAACTGACCTAAACAGAATTAAACCCTGGAATCTTTTGCACTTTAAGCCAGGGGGACTTTTAGAAGTGAACAGTTGTGTGAACAGATTTATTTTGTAATGGTCAGATTGTGCAATCAATAAATGTAATGATTGTATTTAATGAAGTATGAGAAAATAAGGAAATAGGAGAAGAACACTGAATGCTCAAGCCTGCCCTGCCATTCAATATCATCATGGCTGATCAGGTTACAATTCCTCTTCTGTGCCAGTTTCCCAGAGCCCTCAATCCCACAATCCTTCAAAAATTTATCTATCTCCATTTAAGACTTTTGGTAAGATGGCAGTGCTGTTGGTCGCAGCAGACTTTCTGGGTTCAACAGATGGTGCAGATATGTGTCTTTTCTTCTGATCGCAAGGCCTTGTTGGACATGGGTGATACAAAATACTGCAAATTCAGTTTGTCGGTAAGTCGAACAGCGGGGCATCTGCATGTCCTCAGACCAGGCCCTCATGCCGTGGTGTTGCTTTTTACAGTTTCCCAACGGAGGAGGTGCCAGAGTTGGTGTGGGAAAGAATAGAGGTGGCTATAATCCACGTTGGGTTGGGGGCCTTTGTCCCGCTGAAGAGTTTCCGCCTGAAACGTCAGCTGTACTCTTTTGCATAGATGCTGCCTGCCCTGCCGAGTTCCTCCAGCATTTTGTGTGTGTTGCTATGAAGATTGCTCTGCTGCTTCTAGAGTTTAGAAGAATGAGAGATAATCTTATGGAAACATTTAATATTCCAGGGGGCTGGATCAGAATCAGAATTAAATCTATTATCATTGACATATTGTTGTGTAATTTGTTGTTTTGTGGCAGCAGTATAGTGCAAGACAAAACATTTCTGTAAGTCACAATAAAAAATAAAATAATTAAGTAGTGCAGGAAAAGAATAGTGAGGTTGTGTTCATGGATTCATGGACCAGTCAGGAATCTGATGCAGGAGGGGAAGAAGTTGTTCCTAAATGGCTGTGTTGGTTAGCAGGCTCCTGTACCTTCTCCCTTATGGTAGCAATGAGATGAGGCCATGTCCCAGATGGTGAGGGTCGTTAACGATGAATACCGTCTTCTTAAGGCACTGCCCTTTGAAGATGTCCTCAGTAGGGTAGGGTAGACAGAGATTCTCAGACCTGAAAGGTTAACTGGCTGTTTTTCTGCAGATGCCATCTGTACTGCTGAGTATTCTGATGTTTTCTGCTTCATCTCAAGTGCTATGTTTCCCTTGGCGGGTGAATCTAGAACCAAGGAACAGAGTCACAAGGAAAGGGCTGATGATGCATTTCTTCTTTCAAAAGGCTGTAAATCTTTGAGCCAGACCTTTGTACTATATTAAGCCTGATATGGATGAATTGTTGGACTAGATATTATGCACATTCTGTAGGAAAATGGAATTGAGGCGATTAGCCGAATTAGTTACATTCTTATGGACAGACTTGAGGGGATGTATGGACTACTGCTCCTTTTTCTTATATTTAATTGCGTCGTTTTTTAAATCATCCATTGTAATGAGTGGAGCCTGTAAAATCAGGATCTTGCAAATGTATTATTTCTCTACATTTGGCTGGAGATTGACCTTGATTGGAAGAATGTGACCTATTTCCACAACTGTGCAAATAAACGCAGCTATATTTGTTTGAATCCGTTTATAACCTGTCTCTTGTACTCACAAATGTCAGTAGTTATGTAGAAGTTCTCTGCATGTCACATGAATGTACTCACAATGATCGCCATTCATTACTGCAAACTGGGTGAAGTAGCAAATACTTTGTTTTCCCTTTCATCTTATAAAGGCGATTTAGTAAAGCCTTACATAAACAGCCCTTGAAACTAAGTCTGGAACAGAATTTCATTGCGGTTATGCTCCTGTTTCGGGAAACAAAATAACTTATTTCACCCAAAGAGCACATATGATCGATTATGTTTAACGTGCATTTATTCTTAAAAATATTGACTGTGCGGTGAGAGCACTACATTATCAAACGTGACTTGCAACATCCACAGCATTCAGGAATTAACGTCCGCACACCGTACTGATCCAAACATAAGTGTTTCTCGATATATGTTTCTTTTTAGCGTGCTGTCAAGAGCATGTGACTTCCGTCACACGAACAGGTCTCATTCATTTGAGCTTATTAATTTTGCATCTAACCTATTTTTTGGGGGGAGACCTGAACTGTTAGAGATGAACTGCGATCATTGTGTCAAGGTGGAATTATGTTCTTATCGGCTGGTAACCGATCATGCTTTCCCTCCCCACCCACAAGTTTACCTCATCGCCGGGCGGCCGTAAGGCGGGCGGGGGGCGCTCTCGGCGCTAGGACCCTGCGGCGTCGCCAGCTGCCTGTGCCCCGGCGGAGCCGCGCTGATAAAAAGGGCCGCTGTCATCCTTTGACGTCAGTGGCGTTCTGGATTTAAACTCAAGAGAAGATGGCGGCGGGTGCCGAGTGGAGAGGTCCGCGTATCTGCCGCCGTGGCAGCGGCGGCGACGACGGCAATTCCAGCACCGAGGGTAACGTTCCCGCTCCTCCCGCGGGCTTCCCGGAGGGCCGGCTCGTGGCGGCGGACGGGGAGGGGGGGGGGGGGAAGTAAAGTTCGTTAACTGGGCCGCCCGATGAGAGTTTGAACGGCGGCGCGCGCGCTCCCTCACGCGAAGGGAGGGCGGGGGGAAGCGAGTCCTCGGTCAGCGCGCAGGCGCGGTGAGCCGGTCGTTCTCACGCGGAGGGGGGGGGGTGGCGGAAGATCGCTCTCGAGGCGCCGCTTTGGAGGGGGGGCGCAGAAAAAAAATGCTGTTGAAAAGGGCGCAGCAGTCCGAGCAAAGGCGATTGGGGCGCCGGAGGTCCCGGGGACGGAGCGCCGGTGAGTTTCAGCCGGGGAGGGGGAATGAAAGAAACGCTGTTTAGTTTTATTTTACGACGGAGTAAGGAAGTTTTAACGTGAACCTACGGGGTGGTGGGAGGTGGGTGGTGAACGGAGGCGAGGAGCCGTTTATCGTCTGCTAGTAACTTGGTGGCAGGTACGGCGGCCCGCAAGTGATTGTGCGCGGCCGCTGCAATCGCGACTCTGTGCATGCCTGAGATTTGCCCTCTCACACCGATCGGGATGTGAGTGTAAACAATACCCCACCCCACCCACACCCCCACTCCCTCCCCCTGCGGGAAGCATGTCCTTCCTCCCGACATTGTGGCCAGAGAAATTGCAAGGTGTCGGGGCCCGGGAGGGAGGCAGGCAATCTCTGCAACACAGTGTATAAACCGTCGTCACCGCCGCCCCATGTGCTAGGGGAACGTCCCCTGGCCACGGTTATTAAAGTTCATCTCGTCGGCTCCTTTCACCGCTCTGCGCCCTTTACACTGCCCTGCGTTTCCCCTCTCCTCCGGCCTGCATTCCAGCAGCAAAGTGTTATGCAATCACTTCTAGACACATGGCTCTTAAAAAAAAAATACTTCCCCCGGGAGGAGGCAAGTGACTCGAGTCGATCCCGGTTTTACCTGAAAAAAAAACCCTCCATCCCCTAGCAAAGAAACTAAGAGAATAAAACATTTGTATTACTTAAAATACAACATAGTGGGTTGAAATTAGGTGGAATGTGAATAATCTTCGGCTTGTGTTCGTTTCGCCACCTTGCTAGTCCGTTATTCCATTGCGTGCAAAAGAGGAGCATCTTGTTCAAACCCAATTATGGCTCCCAACTGAAATAGTTTTGCTCTCATGACGTCTTAGCAGAACTAGAACTAATGTTTCATGCCAGTTGTCCCTCATAAGAGCTCTTCCAGCACTGATTGGCTGCGTTTACTGTTTCAACATGGTAGTACCCCAATATCTGCAGACCACCTGGAGGATTGTATTCCTGCACATGCTAAAACCTCTTGGCCTGACAGACAGCCTTCAGGAATGTTGATCTTGATTTAATGAATATTATAGGACAGGGGTGTCAAACTCATTTTGGGTCACGGGCCGGATTGAGCAAAATGCAACTTCATGCGGGCCGGATCAGTCGGACGCGTGCGAACGCAGCTTTCGTTGCCTCCGTTTTTTCAGCCTGCTGTCATGTGTCTCAGTCTCTGCTATAACTACAAAGTGTTTCACTTTACAAATTCCGTTTCTTATGAAGAAGACTGCCGAATAAACACTAAAAACCCTGAAAACCTGGTACCTGAATAAACTCAGCATTAGCCATATCATACGCCACAGGCGCTTCGATTACTGGGGCCAGCTTTAATAGTAATTAGATATTATCTCGCTAGCCAAAGATAATTCCACTGCGGGCCGGATTTGGCCCGCGGGCCTTGAGTTTGACATATATGTTGTAGGAGGACACATTGACAGTAGTGTGAGGAACACATGAAAATGAGAGATGAACCTGACAAAGTTGCAACACCGTGCTAAATAAACCAAGCAGCATGCAATGGACATAACTACAAAACAGGACAAAATATGTGCTAATCAACTTTCAACAACTCATTGGTGTTTGGAATGTGGGAGGAAACCCACTTGGGCCATGGATAGTGGTGGAATTGAACCCAGATTGCTGGTGCTGTAATTGTTGACATTAACTGCTTTGCCACTTGTGCTCCATTCCTTGAACCTTCACTTGGCCAGAAGAGCCTGTTATCATGCTTTATCTCTAAATGTAAAGTTAATAAATGTAACTTTGAGAAATCACAACCAATTTAATCAGTTCAAGATTTGTTAATGGGGTTGTGTCCGATTGTGAATGATGGTAGACCATTAGATGAGTAAAGGAAGGAGGCTTCAGAATCCCCAGCCTTGCCAATGCAAAGCCTTTAGCTTTTGAATCGACAATGAGTCAAGTATTTGCAACTGATCATCTAAAATTGAGTGGGTGATCATTTTCAGCTTTCTCCCACAATCATAAAACCCAGTCAAAAAACAGCGACAAGGGTGGATACTGCAAAACCTACAGGACCTGCTTGCATCATGGCTGTAGTTCCAGTTTTATTTTGAGAACAACTTGCACTTCTGTCCAGGCTGTTCCAGTTCACTGCCATTACTCCAAAATGTAGAGAATTATCCATGTTCTTTATCATTAATGATGGAAGATGTCATGGCACCTCTCTGTAACCTATGTACTGAAGCTTGCATTTTGTCAGGATCAGCTAGCTAGTCAAGTGTTACAATTGAGTCACTGCTCTTGAAATAAAGGCACCATTCAGTATCCTTCTAACACAGGAAGACTTTCTATCCATCAAGTCTCTCCTGCCTTTCAGAACAAACTCATCAGACCCTTTCCCCATTTATTCCCTGCAACCGATTCTATTTTGAATACCCATCAATTCTGATTCTCTTACCATTCATCTACCCTAGGGGTAATCTATAATTACCTTTATCCTACCAACTAGCATGCCTTTTAGTTGTGAGACAAAATTTAATTGATTGAATCTAAATTTGCTGTCATGGTGTAATTTGATTTTTGGGATTAAGTCCTTGTGAAATCTAAAGTCAAAGGGAATTGACACTGGGTTTTCTGTCTGTCTGGTATCCTGACTCCAAATCTTTTTATTTGGCCATCTGCAATGTGCATGTGGAATTGAACAGAATATATCTGCTTGCCTAGGTAAGTGCAGCTTCAGCAACATCTGAAGCCCAATAGCATGCAGGACAAAGCTGTTTGATTGGTACCCAGGTCTAAATATTTGCTTCTTTTCACTACTGGCACTCTGTTGTTGCTATGTATCACTTCTAAAATGCACCACCAATATTTGTGGAGATAGTTAATGTATCCAGAACAAATTTCACAAGGCCAGAAGGTGAATGGGAATAGCATTTGAATTGCTCAGCTGCCTATATGCAATTTATGTCAACACTGTTTATGTAGCAGATGTTCACTTGTAACAGAATTCACAAAACACTGCCCTAAAGTTTGAGATAGAATAATATTTCTCTGAGTTTGGGAGGGGGAAAGCAAATAAATATTTGTTTTTCATCATTTTGTGACATTGTACAGCTGATATTACTTTGTGTTACAGCATAATTGTAATAGACATTTCTTGGAATGCAGCCCCCTAAATTTTGAAATATCCTCCCCATCAGCATTACCTAACTGCATTGAAGAAGTCACCATTTGCTCTTGAGTCATTCGCAGTAGGTAATAAATACTAATACAAACACCTGATATGTCCACTGTTTATTCCTCTCCATAGATGCTATATAACCTGTAGCATTTTGTGTGGTAATACTAACCTTGACAGTGGTTCATACATTTTGTAAACTGAATCCCCAGTCTTGACCTTTTGCAGCCATTTCTGACTCTCAATTAGTTCATCTGCCTAAATTCGACAGTTATGTCTAGTGTATTGAACTAAAGGTCATTTGATTTCCAAATACAGTGGAATCTGTTTAATCGGGACCAGTACGTTTTCGCCCAATTAAATGGTTACTCCAATTAACTGAAGTTTCATGGAAATAGTTAAAAACATACGAAAAAGATGAACTGAATAACAAATTTTGTATTTAAATTAAATACTGAACAAATTAGAATGCTATCAATATATTATAGTACTAGAAAACTATTAGTTTGTAATGATTATTGACAGGAATTCAGTGTACGCTGCCACATTCTTTTGATTATAAATATAATTAGCGTAGATATCTTGTGTAAATAATGGACTGCCTTCATTCAATGTTTTCCATGTTTGCATCCTCCAAATCTTCATTTTCATAGTAGTATTCTAGTTGATTGTCGATACCTGCA
This sequence comes from Hemitrygon akajei, assembly GCF_048418815.1. Lineage (NCBI taxonomy): Eukaryota > Metazoa > Chordata > Chondrichthyes > Myliobatiformes > Dasyatidae > Hemitrygon > Hemitrygon akajei. Next base: position 96,396,326 of record NC_133130.1, on the reverse strand, counting down.
GATTCTTTGTAGTTCCTAACTTGTTGAAGCAGTGAAATTGTTTCATTTTCACTCCTGATGGTTTCTGGCATCACCAAACCTAAATACTTGAAACCACAATGAGGTACAACAGTTCTGAAATGTCACTGATAATTGGTGAGAAATAAGCAGCAAAACAAGAATCACTGCTTTTTGAACACAAACACATGCAACTGGTGCTATTTAAAAACGGTTAACTCTGAGCTCGGTGTAGTGTCTAACAGCTAAACAAGCTCATGTGTTTGATACAAGTTAGAAACTTTTTGACAACAGTCTCCTGCCCCAGTTAAGTGGTGTAGTGTTCCAAACAAATAAAGAGAACTTCTGCTATTTTCTTGATTAGTTTTTGTTCTTTAAAAGTTGTCCCAAATAAGCGGTTGCCATGATTAACTGCTGGCTCAATTAACCAAAATCCACAGTACCATCCTTGGTACCATGCCTTTTACTGGAATGATTGAGACTGTTAATAGAATTTGGAATGATAACGGAAAGTGAAAAATGAAATTACTGCACTTGATGACAATGAACTGCTTTCATTGCCATAGTGATACTTCTAAGAAAGATAATTTTATTTTAACCTCTTGCCTTTGGCATTTAACATGTTATGTCTTTACCTTCATTTGCTCTGTTTATTGGGAATGATAATTCAAGGGATGAGAATGGTTATTTCCTGCATCCTTGCATAAATGCTGTCAAAGACCAAAATCTTTATTGCCTTTTTATTCAGGGATCGATCACCTTTGTCCCACTGCTGCTATCCAAAATTACAGAACCCATTGGAATTCTTCCAGTGCAATCCAAAAATGATTATTTGGATTGTGCTCAATCTTGCTCACGGCCTTCATTTTACCCATGTCTACATTTGCCTTTTGTAGGACCAACTGATATGGAGCTTTCAATTCTTGACTGTCTGTCCTGCAAGGTGAAGCATGCTACAGGCAGTGACTTGCTGTTAGTTCTGGATCCTGAGGTCTGTTCAGAATGAACAGATGGCCTTTTGACAGATTGCTGTTGCCAAATTCTTTTGTAAGCTACTTTAATATATGTTTCATAGACGTGTTTAAGATTTGTTCAGGTAGATTTCAATGATTGATTTTTTTAATGTTTTAAAAGCAAGCTATAAACCAATTAAAGTAATATAATAAAGTAGAAAATAAATCACTTTTTAGTCAATGTTTATTGATTCAATTAACCCCATTCAAGTGAGCTTGAATTTAGTTTATATTGGAGCTGTTCCCTGAACTCAAGCAAGTGTAAACTTGTTTCTGACATAGTTGTATTGAGGGCCAGGTGAGGAAGATGAAAATGGGCTGACCTGTGAAGAGCAGGTTCTGATGCCTCTCTGCAGAACTTGACGACAGGTAAAAATTTGGCTAGCAACTTGAAATTGGAGCATTTATTTTGTTGGAGTTGTAATTGAAATGGCAGTGTTCTTTGAGAATACTGTACACTCTTTTTAACCTAGTTGAACTTGTTTGCTTTGTAGGATCCTGCCAATACAATTGAAGTGCCTATTGTAAAATGCATATTTATATTCCACTAACCTGAGTAGTGTCCTGTGAGACAATGCTTGACTTCCATTGTAAAGTGATGCAGTTTACATACTTGAAGCAAGATAGACAAATAATTCTGATAAAATTTGGTGATGCAAACATGTGTAGGTTAGTATTTTGTTTTTGACTTATTTGAATTGGTTGTTGAGCAGTGATCTCTGGTATATGGCATTTGTGTTCACGTTTTAATAATGATATGGTATACACATCAGTGAAAATCTTTTTCTGGCTTACTGGAAATTGCGCATAATAAGTTCTGTGCCTTGTATCTTCAAGGATGCACTTGATCTATTGAATCAGAGGTCTCCATCCATTTTTGCACCGCGGACCGGTTTAATATTGATAATATTCTTGTGGGCCGGCCAACGTTTGGGGGTGTTAATCATGACCAGAATATAGGTGATAAGTTAACAATGAGTCATTTAATAAGTGGCTAATATACTCAGTTTCATTTCTAAAAGGGTTCATCTAATGAATTTAATATTAAACACTGCGCATATTTTCCTCGTATGAATATATATAATCATTGCAACACACCAATATCGCTGAATCTGTGGGTGCCCTGGGCTTGTTTCCCTGCAACATGATGGTCCCATGGAGGGGTGATGGGAGAGAGCGATACTCAAAGGGGGTTACTTATGTCCAGTCTATTCCGCAATTTAGTTTTCATGGCTTTTAGCACTTGCTTCTGTCCCACTGCTCACGTTTTTTCCGCTTAAAAAAACTCAATGGGTTTGTCATTAAGTGCAGGGTGCTTGGACTTAAGGTGCTGAAGCAGTTTTCATTGCCTCATTAGACAGCCTCCAGGCCTGAACTCCAGTCTCCCACCCACCAGACGCCTTGGCCAGGTGCAGCTGGTTGTGGGTGGGGTGAGAGGACAAGGTAAGGGCAGAGGTCCCTGTGCCGGGGCTGCGGCAGTCGCAGTCCAAAGAGCGAGGAGGAGTGCAACAGGGCACGCGCCCGCCCCCCTTGTAGGTAGGTAGGATCTATTGACTGACAAAAGTTTGGCTCGAGGGATGATTTTCAGTAGATAGTAGCAAGATAGCTGCTCTGCTACTTACGAAACCTTGAGCCTGAATTAGGTCATCCGTGAATATTTTAGCACTGGGTTCCCCACGAACATTCGGTGTGCTAAACAGGTTTAGAGGCACCGCTCATCTGTCTGCGCTCCAGGCCAGTAGCAACGGCACTTCTTGCCAGCTGCGCGAGGGGGCTGGTTACCCGAGGCCAACCAATGATCCCTGGCGCGAGGGTATGACTGTGTTTAGGCAACTGATGACCTCGCGTGAGTAATGACCTTGAGTGCGTTCAAGTTCAACAGTAGCGTGACAGGGAATGAGGAAAGGTGCAGCTGACTCATTGTTTCATATCACCAAATCATGTTGTTTCCTTGCGGCCCGGTAGCACATGCTTTGGTGGTTGGGGACCACTGTATTGAATAGTTTAATAGCTCCATTTAATACCAGAGAATGTATAAAATATACAACCTGAAATTCTTTCTTTCTGCAGAAACAAGTGTCTTCAAGCTCCTGTGCCACCACCTTGATAGAAATGAGAAGAGGGTGTGTCTTGGGTGTTGACTTAATTATGAATGCTGAAATTTGAGGCATTGTCTTTTGAAGGTGTCCTGGATGCTGGGGAGGCTAGTGCCCATGATGGAACTGGCTAAATTTATAACTTTCCGCATCTTTATTCAATCGTGCAGTGACCCCTCCATGCAACCAGTTAGAATGCTCTCCTTGGTACTTATTAGTCAAGCCAAGTCAACTTTTATTGTCATTTGGACCATAACTGCTGGTACAGTGCATAGTAAAAATGAGACAACATTTTTCAGGACCATGGTTTACATGACACAGTACAAAAACTAGACTGAACTACATAATAAAAAAAACACAGAGAAAGCTATACTAGACTACAGACCTACACAGGACTGCATAAAGTGCACAAAAATAGCGCAGGCATTACAATAAATAATAAACAGGACAATAGGGCAAGGTGTCAGTCCAGGCTTTGGGTATTGAGGAGTCTGATAGCTTGGGGGAAGAAACTGTTATATAGTCTGGTCGTAAGAGCCCGAATGCTTCGGAGCCTTTTCCCAGACGGCAGGAGGGAGAAGAGATTGTATGAGGGGTGCATGGGGTCCTTCATAATGCTGTTTCCTTTGCGGATGCAGCGTGTAGTGTAAATATCCATGATGGCGGGAAGAGAGACCCCAATGATCTTCTCAGCTGACCTTACTATCCACTGTAGGGTCTTGTGATCTGAGATGGTACAATTTCCGAACCAGGCAGTGATGCAGTTGCTCAGGATGCTCTCAATACAACCCCTGTAGAATGTGATGAGGATGTGGGGTGGGAGATGGACTTTTCTCAGCCTTCGCAAAAAGTAGAGACGCTGCTGGGCTTTCTTTGCTATGGAGCTGGTGTTGAGGGACCAGGTGAGATTCTCTGTCAGGTGAACACCAAGAAATTTGGTGCTCTTTACGATCTCTACTGAGGAGCCATCGATGTTCAGCGGGGAGTGGTCGCTCCGTGCCATCCTGAAGTCAACAACCATCTCTCTTGTTCACATTAAGAGACAGTTTGTTGGCTCTGCACCAGTCCGTTAGCCGCTGCACCTCCTCTCTGTAAGCTGACTCGTCGTTCTTGCTGATGAGACCCACCATGGTGGTGTCATCGGCGAACTTGATGATATGGTTCGAGCTGTGTGTTGCAGCACAGTCGTGGGTCAGCAGAGTGAACAGCAGTGGACTGAGCACACAACCCTGGGGAGCCATGATTAGATTAGATTGTGAGGACACTCAGTCCTCGTTTATTGTCATTTAGTAATGCATGCATTAAGAAACGATACAATGTTCCTCTAGTATGATATCGCAAACACAAGACAGACCAAGACTAACTTACATAAACCACATAATTATAACATATAGTTACAACAGTGCAAAGGAATGCCCTAATTTGATAAGGGCAGACCATGGACACGGTAAAAGAAAGTCTCAAAGTCCTAGATAGCCCATCATCTCTCGTAGACGGTAGAAGGAAGAAAAACTCTTCCTGCCATGAACCTCCAGCGCTGCAAAGCTTCCTGATGCAGCCTCTGGAAGCATCCGACCACAGCCAACTCTTGAGTCCGTCTGAAAAACTTCGAGCCTCCGACACCGAGCACCGAAAGTATGTAGAAAGTTGTGAGAGTCTTTGGTGACAGGCCAAGTTGCTTCAAAATATAGCCTCTGTGGTACCTTCTTTGTATTGGATCAGTATATTGGGCCCAGGATAGGATCTTCAGAGATGTTGTCACCCAGGAACTTGCACATGCTCACTATTTCCACTGCTGATTCCACAATGGGAACAGAGTATGTTCCCTTTCTGAATTTCTACAATCAGTTCCTTGGTCTTACGGACATTTAGTGCAGGGTTGTTGTTGTGACACAACTGAAACAGCTGGTCTATCTCGCCACCATATCACCATCTAATATTCTGCCAATAGTTGTCATAGGCAAATTTATCGATGGTGTTTGAGCTGTTCCTAACCACACAGTCATAGGTGTAGAGAGAGTAGAGCAGGGGGCTAAGCACACATCCCTGAGGTGTGCCATTGTTGATTGTCAGTGCAGAGTTATTTCAGATCCACATTGACTAGTCTCCCAGAGAGGATGTCAAGGATCCAGTTGCAGAGGGAGGCACAGAGGCTTTGGTGCTTTTGGAAGAAAGGGGAGTAGGGAGTAGACCAGTAGAAAATGTTCTTATTGTCATCCTTTTGAAGCAGGTGAGGAGATGCCAGCTGCAGTATTGAGATGAAAGATCTCCTTGAATACTCCTGCCAGTTGGTTGGCACAGGTTTTTAATGCCCTTAGGGGCCTGATGGTTCTGTGGGTTCATCCTCTTGAAAGATATTCTGATATAAGCTGCTGATACACAGGGTCACCAGAGGCTGTGGGGATTCACACAGTCTAATTTTCTTCTCTCTTTCAAAGCGTGCATAAAAGGCGTTCAGCTCATCTGCAAGTGAAGCATCATAACCTTTCATGTTAGGTTTTGCCTTGTAGGAGGTAATGACTTGTAACCCCTGCAGGAGCTGACATGCATGTGATTCCATCTGACTTCAAGTGGAATTGTTTTTGTGCTCTTATGATAGCCTCTATAGGTCATACCTGGACTTGTATAATTCTGGATACACTAATGATATGTTACAGTTAAAGAAAATTGCAAGCAGGCATAAAACTTCCACAGTTCTAAGGAAACTCCTGAAATGCTGAACTTTACATGATTTGATTTGAAGTACGGCATAAAAACAGGCTCTTTGACCCACCTAGTCCATGCTGAAACCATTAAATTTCCTACTCCCCTTGACCTGCACTGGGACCACAGTCCTCCATGCTCCTACTATCCATTTACTTGTGCTAGCAACTCATTCCACACACTCAAGACCTTTGAAGAGTTTCCCCTCATGTTCCCCTTAAACTCCTCACCTTTCACCCTTAACCCATGACCTCTGGTTGTGGTTCCTCCCAACCTTGGTTGAAAAAGCATGCTTGTGTTTTCCCTATCTATACCCCTTGTTACTATACCTCTATCAAACCTACTCAATCTTCTATATTCTAAGGAATGTAGTCTTAGCCCATTCCATTTTCCCTTATAACCCTCATCTTGCAGATCTGACAACATCCTTGTAAATTTTCTGTATTCTTTCAACCTAATCAGAATCAGACTTTAATCGCCAAGTACCTATGCACATACAAGGAATTTACTTCCGGCAGATGTTGTCTCTCTGCTCATAACAATAATAATGATAAATATAAATGAAAATATAAATTGTACATACAGGTAGTGCAATCCAAGTAATAGTTAGCTGACAGTTAACTGTTCAGCAAAGTGACCGCAGTAGGGAAAAAATTTCTCCAGTGCCTATTAGTCTTAGTCTGGAGGGATCTGAAGCGCCTACCAGACGGAAGCAGATCAAACAGTCCGTGCGCAGGATGGGAGGAGTCCTTTATGATGTTCCCCGCCCTCTTCTTCAACCTGGAAAAGTACAGGTCCACAATAGAGGGCAGGGAGGCTCCAATAATGCGCTCGGCAGTCCTCACTGTGTGCTGTAGTCTGGTTCTATCCTGCTTGGTGGTGGCTCCAAACCACACAATGATGGAGGTGCACAGGACAGACTCAATGACTGCAGTGTAGAATAACAGCAGCAATTCCTGAGGCAGACCGTATTTCCTCAAGAGCCGCAGGAAATACATCCGCTGCTGGGCCTTCTTCAGGATGGAGCTGATGTTCTGCTCCCACTTCAGATCCTGAGAGATGGTGGTTCCCAGGAACCTGAAGTTCTCCACGGTAGACACAGGGCTGCTGAGGACTGTGAGGGGAGACATAGCGGGGAGATGTCTCCTGAAATCCACTATCATCTCCTTTGTCTTGAGCGTGTTCAACTCCAGATTGTTCCGACTGCACCAGAGCGCCAGTTGGTCCACCTGCTGTCGATATGCAGACTCATCACTATTCTGGATGAGTCCGATGACGGTAGTGTCGTCTGCAAACTTCAAAAGCTTCACATAGGGGTTGGAGGAGGTGCAGTCATTGGTGTAGAGGGAGAACAGCAGTGGAGGGAGGACACACCCCTGGGGGGCGCCGGTGTTGGTGATTCGAATATCCGAGGTGACCTGTCCCATCCTTACCTGTTGACTTCTGTTGGTCAGGAAGCTGTAAATCCAATCGCAGAGGTCAGGTGGCACAGTAAGGTGAGACAATTTGGAGCAGAGGGTATGAGGGACGATGGTGTTAAACGCCGAACTGAAATCCACAAACAGCATCCGAGCATAGGTCCCAGGACGATCCAGATGTTGCAGGATATAGTGCAGTTCCAGGTTGACTGCATCGTCTACTGACCTATTTGCCCGGTAGGCAAACTGCAGGGGATCCAGCAGGCTGCTGGTGAGGGTCTTCAGGTGGTTCAACACCAAGCGTTCAAAGGATTTCATGACTACAGATGTCAGTGCGACAGGTCTGTAGTCGTTCAGTCCTGTGATGGTGGGTTTCTTGGGGACCGGGATGATGGTAGAGCGCTTGAAGCAAGTCGGAACCTCACTCAGCTCCAGAGATCTGTTAAAGAGCTGAGTGAAGATGGGAGCCAGCTGATCAGCACAGGTTCGTAGACAGGAGGGGGAGACCCCATCTGGGCCTGGAGATTTTCGGGTCTTAAGTCGCTGGAACAGTCGACATACTTCTCCTTTGCTGATTCTAAGCTGTGATCCGGGGGGCTGGGCAGAGATGGTGGGGAGGTGATTGCAGTGATTGGGGGATGAGTGCCAGACGAGTACATCTTTCCTGTGGGTAGGTGACCAACACTGCGCACAATACTCCAAATTTGCCCTCACTAACATTGTATACAACTTTAACATAATATACCATCTCCTGTACTCAGTACTGTGATTTATGAAGGCCAGTGCCACTTTCAATGAATTATGGAACTGTATTTCCAGATCTTTTTTCTACCACACTCTTCGCTGCCCTGTTTTTCACTCTACCCTGGTTAGTCCTACCTAAGTGCGAGACCTCACACTTGTCTGCATAAAGTCCATCTGCCATTTTTCAGCCTAATTTTTTCCAGCTGATGCAGATCCTCTGTGAGCCAAGATAACCTTCCCCACAGTCCACTACGCTTCCAATCTTAGTATCTGCAAATTTGCTGATCCAGTTAACCACATTATCATCCAGATCATCAATGTAGATGACGTACAACAAAGGATCGAACACTGATCCCTGCAGCACACCACTAGTCACCAACTTCCAGTCAGAGACAGCCATCTACTGCTACTCTCTGGGTTCTACCACAAAGCCAATGTTTAATCCACATTGCTACCTCATCCTGAATTCTGAATGACTGAACCTCCAGTCTGTCCTGATGGAGCGCTGGGTGATATTTTCTTTGACTAGTAACGGCACCCCTCCTTTAATCCTTCCTCCTCTGTCACATCTAAATAACAGAACCCTGGAATATTGAGCTGCCAGTCCTACCCCTTGTATGACCAAGTCTCAGTAATGGCTGCAATGTCATAATTCCAGGTGTTGATCTATGCCCTGAGCTTATCCACCTTTCCTAGAATACTACTTGCATTGAAATGTACACTGCTCAGTATACTAGTCACACCATGCTCAGCATTTTGATACCTGACCTTGTCTGAGGTCTTATGAAAATCAGCCTCCACAGCCTCTCCACTCTCACTCTGGTTCCCATCCCCCTGAAATTCTAGTTTAAATCCCACTGTACAGTATTAGCAAACCTTCCTGACAGAATATTAGCCCCCTTCCAGTTCAGGTGCAAACCATCCCTTCTATACAGGCCCCACTTCCTTGGAAGAGAGCGAAAAAACATATGCCCTCATTCCTACACCAACTCTTTAGCTGCATGTTAAACTCTAGTGCTGCTTACTAGCACGTGGCACAGGTAGCAATCCTAAAATCACAACCTTGAAGGTCCTGCTCTTTAACTTGGCACGTAACTCCCTGTGCAGAACCACATCACTTGTCCTACCCATGACATTGGTACCTATGTGGGTAATGACTTCTGGCTGTTCGCCATCCCACTGAAGAATGCTGAGAACTCGATCTGAGATACCCTGGACCCAGGCACCTGGGAGGCAACGTACCATCCAGGTATCCCGTTCTCGCCCACACACAGAACCTCCTGTCTGTTTCCCTAACTAACGAACACCATTATCACCACAGCTCACCTCTTTCTCCCCCCCCCCCCGCCTTCTGAGTCACAGAGGCAGATGTGGTGCCAGAGGCTTGACTGCTGTGACTGTCCTCTGTTATGTTATCTACTTCACCCACCCCCCAATATTATCCAAGGTGGTGCATTTGTTGTTGAGGGGGATGGCCAAAGGGGTACTCTGCATCGGCTCCTTAACCCCTTTCCTCTTCCTGACTGTCACCCAGTCTCCTGTGTCCTGCACAGTGGTTGTAACTACCTCTCTATATGTACTGTCCTATCACTCCCTCAGCCTTCTGGATGATCTGGAGTTCATCCATTTCCAGCTCCAACTCCCAACTCCTTAATGTGTTGTAGAAGATGCAGCTGAATGCACTTGCAGTTGTAGCTGTCAGGTGCACTGAAGAACTCCCTGCCTTCCCATATCTCAAGAGGAGCATTCAACTATCCTGCCTGCCATCTCTATTTCCTAACTGGGCAGACATAAAGAAGGATAGGGGGGATAAAAAAAACTTTACCTACAGCTTTTTGTTTTTTTACTTTCTCTGACTAAAGCCACAAAGAGTTAAAGCCTCAAGATCACCAGTGTAACTCTGTCCACTCAGATGATGATGTAGTTGTAGTTTGAAGGTGATTTTATTGTTCACTAACATGTTACAGTATGCAAGGAGCTGAGTAAAAAGATGGTACTTCTCAGCGTTCTCTTGAAAGATGGGTTCAAATATTGTTTAAAATACCTTCGACTCAAAGATTCTTCTGACTAATAAATGACTAAATATACAAACAATAATAATAGTTATATAGCACAGAAACCCCCTCTATGTGCCAAGAATTTTACATTGCTATGAAGTCGCCTCTCAGTTTCCTACTCTTCAATCAATAACTCAGCCCTTTGAGTGCTGGCAACATTCTTGTAAATCTTTTTATTTAACACCTAACTCCTATACTCGATGCCCAGACTGGAGGCCAGCATGCCAGACACTTTCACCACCGTATTACCAGTACCACCACTCTGTGTTGGTTCTGGGCAGGTCAAGTTCTGACATCAGCAGTGACAAAGGCTTTGTGGTACCTGTGTGGAAAGAGCTTTGACTGAAAATGTCGCATGCCCGCATTAATTTATTTTTCCCTTTAATGACAGACATGCAGCCAGACTGGTAGCATGTGGAGGATTGTATTTACTGCCCCAAGACCATAAGGTATAGAAGTAGAGTTAGGCTGTTTGATCCACTGAGTCTATTCTACCATTTGATCAAACCTCTCAACCCATTCTTCTGTAACCATTATGTTTTTGGATTTACATTTTTTTGTAAACTAAATTTTGTTTAATTACTTGAGTCATTCCTGGTGCATATCCTTGTGGTTGGGTGATTGGAATTGTATGTGGCTATTCATTAAGAATTGTGGAAGTGAGCATAAGAGCTTATGAGTATCATACAGTAGTGAATTATTTCCTGCTGTTTAAGCTTCCCATTGTTGCATCTAATAATCTTGGTTCTTTCTGTGTATTGTACCCAGCATTATTAAGTTGCCTGCCACTATTGAATCAGTTGCATGACATCCTTTTATAATATTTTATCAACTTAGTGCTTATTCCGCCCTCACTCGAAAGTTTTCCTGTTTAAGCCAGGCAGGTAGGCAAACTCCAGTCCTGGTGTAGTTATAGTTTGAAGGTGGTTTTATTGTTCATCAGTATGTTACAGTATGCAAGTAGCTGAGTAAAAAGACAGTGGTTCTTGGCATTTTCTTGAAAGATGGGTTCAAATATTGATTAAAATTCCTTCGACTCATAGTGGTGCTTCTGACTAATAAATGACTAAATACACAAACAATTATAATAGCCAACCTGATGTTGACAGCTAATTGCTTAACAGCACAAAAGGTAATCAACAACAGCTGTTAACTTAAAAGTAAGCAATAAGATCTAATAACTAGAAATAACATGGCAAACCAAATTGAGCGTAGGGTGGCAGGGTGGTATAAGTTTTTGGTAACAAAATTACTTGAGTATCTGCTTTCAAGTCTGAATTTAGCTCACTTCACTTGACATACTGTATAGAAAATGAACTTGTATAAGCTACAGAAGTTCATGTAAATATGTTGCAATGGGGCAGATTACTGTGTTATCCATTTCATACAGAGAAATGGTTGGACTACCTGTCAGCTTGTGCATCCTTAGTTTTTGTTGTAGGATTAGGAGCTGATTAGGAGATTTAAGGCAGGGCATGCTATTCATATACAACTTTTTATGGCTTCTATGCAATTTTGAAAATTAGTCACAGTTTGGAACTCGAATACAGCCAGAACTTGCAGACTAGTTCAAGGTTCAATGTATAAGCAATTTTGTTGGTTAATGCATATTGCCATTACTTACAATGTCTGCCTAGGGAAATGCATAAACACAAGAATTCTGCAATTGCTGGAAATCCAAAGCAACATATGCAAAATGCTGAAGAAACTCCAAGTCAGGCAGCATCTATGGAAATTAATAAATAGTGATGTTTTGGGCCAAGATCCTTCAGGGCTGGGAAAAAAGGGGGAGGATGCTAGAATAAACAAAAAGGTGGAGGTGAAGGGAAAGAGGATAGCTAGGTGGTATGTGAAGTCAGGTGGGTGGGAAAGGTAAAGGGCTGGAGAGAAAGGAATTTGATAGAAGAGGATGGACCATGGGAGAAAGGGAAGAAGGTGGGAGAGGTAGTAGATAGGTTAGAAGAAGTAAGAGGCCAGAGTGGGGAGTAGAAGAAGAGGGAAAGGTGAGGCGAATTTTTTTTGCCAGAATGAGAAATCAATGTTCATGCCATCAGGTTGGAAGCTCCCCAGACTGAATGAGATGTTGTTGTTCCTCCCCATTGTGGCACATGAGGAGACCATGGACTGACACGTGGGAATGGAAATTAAAATGGTTGGCCACTGAGAAATTCTGCATTTGACGGTAGGAGTGGAGGTGCTGGAGAAAGCAGTCCCCCAATTTACGACAGGTCTTATCAATGTAAAGATGGCTGCACTGGGAACACTGGATACACCCAGTAGATAGGCAGGTGAAGTGTTGCCTCACCTGGAAGGACTGTTTGGGGTCTTGAATTAAGGTGATTGGGCAATTGTAGTACTTTGGCAGCTTGCAGGGATAAGTGCTAGGAGGGACAAATGGACAAGAGAATCACATCACTGTGTGAGTGCATAGTGCCTTTGTTTAACTCAACTAAAATATGTCGTCTGTGAGAGTGATATACAACATAGTATTGCACTTGGGTGTCATCCTAGATTATTTACTCAGTAGCCACTTTAGATACAGGAGTGGAAAATGTGTGTTCTGCTGAAGCCCATCCACTTCAAAGTTCAATGTGCTGTGATTTCAGTTGCTCTTCAGCACACCACTATTATAACGCATGGTTATTTTAATTACTTTAGTCTTCCTGTCAGCTTGAACCATTCTGGCCATTCTCCTCTGACCTCATCATCAAGGCATTTTTGTCCACAGAATTGAAGTCACTGGAAGTTTGTTGTTAATTTGCACCATTCTCTGTGAACTCTAGAGATTATGCGAATATCTCAAGAAATCAGTGGTTGTGGAGATACTAAAAGCACCCCATCTGGCACCAGTAATCATTTAACGGTCAAACTAACTTAGAACATAGTTAGTTCTTCGGCCCACAATGTTGGGCTGACCATGTAACCTACTCTAGAAACTGCCTAGAATTTCCCTACTGCATAGCCCTCTTTTTTAAAGCTCCGTGTACCTATTTAAGAGTCTCTTAAAAGACCTTGTATATCTTTTTACAGTATGGGATTTCCAATCAAAAGGTGGAAAGTTAGTCACTTACTATAACAAATTTAAGGTTTATTGTAACAGTTTGCAATCTCTGTACAAATTTGTTCCACTAAGTCCCACGTACTGTTGGGTAGTCTACAATATAGCCCCATTAACCTTTCTTATTCGTTGTCTGCATATCAGATCTAAGTAAAGCTAGAGGTTGTGAATTTAGGGTAAGGTGGAAGAGATTTATAAGAATATGAGGGGGGTCCTTCACTTAGTGTGATGGATACTGAAAAGCACTGCCTGAGTTTGGTTGAAGCTGGGCCACTGATGTGTCAATTGAGCACTTCAGTTGCTTGGGCATAGAGCTATGAACTTGGTGCTGGGCAATAAGATTAATTTGGAAATGTGTCCACTGGTTGGTTTGGAAGTGTAGAGTGAAATAGCCTGTTTATATGCTGACTGTATTCAGTTATTTTTGTACTTGTAGCAATTCAATCAGTCCCTTTGGCAAAATCGTTGATAGAATGAATAATTTGAGTCTCAAGCACCAATTGTTGTCACAGCCTGTCAGCTTTAAGAAACACCTGTTTATTTACCTTTTGTTTTGTTTTAATCATTTTGCTTTTTCAAATTTGAATGTTCATGGAAGTGTGTAGCCATTCTAGCTGTCCTGTTTGATACATTGTCATTAGATCTTGCTGGTAGGAGAAATCCTGTTCTCTTGCCCTTGACATCATAATGTAATACCGTACAATTCGAAGTACCCTCTTTGTTAAGAAAACTGAAGAGGACAACTCCATAATTGTATACAGGATTCTACCTACCTCCCCACCACCTCTACATGAACTTTTGAATGTTTGCATTTAGCATTAGTTGGAATTTAAAGATGAAGTGAAACTTTACACATTTTTCATTAGTGTTCATGCTTCCTGCATTTTTTATCTAATTTTTTCATTTCTTTAGTCCCTGTTTCATGGGTTTGCTCATGGTCAAATAACAAGCTTCATCATTGATGTGCTGTTGGAATGAAATGTTAAAGTTTCCTGTGAGGATAGGTGATGAAAACAGGGTTTGTTCTGTTTTGCCAATGAGTGTTTGATAATGCAACCAACTAATATTTCACTTAAGGCTGTTTATATATCCAACTGATGTGATATTGAATAATTTGCAGTGATGGTGATGGAATTGCAACATGATTCATTGGAATTGTTCATTAATTTAGTTACTGTGATTCTTTGGCATGGTAAGGAAATGATTACTATGACACTTATAAGCTGTATCTAGAGACAGAATTGTGATTTCCTAATGTATGTAGAGGAATCTCAAACTTTTAAACCTGCTTTTATCTTTTTGTACTTGAAACTCAACATGGATTTCAGTACTCAAGACTTGTGCTGCCAAGGTGATCCCAATTGAAAAATATACCTTCTGTTTGAATTAAAGTATTGCATTATTTTGTGTACTTCAATGTTCAGGTCACAAGCAAATTTCAGATATAACAGTAACTTGTTGTGAAGTATAGGTTGGGTGATTAATGACAATAGTTTGGTTCTGTTGTCAGTTGTATTTTTTAGGATAACTCTTAGATTTTTTTAAAAAGCTAAGCTTGCTTGTACTTAACCCCAAGTGCCAATTAAATTAGTTTTGAATGAAAGTTGGTAATTGGCTTTAAATCCCCAGGTTTAAGGAGAGTGTTGAAATTTGGGTTAATAGGTTTTTGTACTGTAACATGAGGGAAAACTAAATCCCAAATGTGCATGACCACTGGAGTTCTTTACAAATGATGTCAAATATTGGAAATTATAGTACGTCTTTTGAATCTTTTCATATCTTAGTTTTTGTGCAATTACTTTTATCTGTCAAGTAGGTGGACAAAACAAATTCAGTTGTTGCATACCATTACCATTACACCCTTTCCAGAGCTTCATGGAAAAATACAAAATTGGAGCATTTGTGTATATCGTTGATGGAAGAATGAAATCTCTGCATGTACTGCATTGGGTTAACTGCATTATTACATGAAGTTGGTGTATATTTGACTTTTTTGTGTTTTTTTTGGTTCGAGATAAGATGGTTTCAATCGTGCCAGAAAGACTGGCATATTTTACTTAATTCTTTGACAGCTGTAATTTTTAAGTTCCAGTATTTTCCTTTAGTGTTGCTAAATAACAGAATACTAATGATTTCTACAAACTAAGTTGAGTTTCAGATTTCTATTTTCCTGATCTCTAAAACCTGCAGACCTACAACACTCAGATCTGTTCTTCCTGCATTTTGTCTTTTATATACCTTTGTTCTATTAAGTTTAGTATGAAATATTATAAGGGGAGAGGAGCAAGGCAAGCTGGGGTGTGATTGCCCCTTGCCGTCCTCTACTTGGGCTACTGGTGCCAAATTTGGCTGAAGCAAACCAGGGTTGGTTTCAGTGATATAAAAGAATTTGAGTCAGCTCTAGGACAAGGTGGAACTGTAGACCCAAATGTTTCCCTTGCTCCTGGTACTAGATCAATTGCACAAACTTACTGATGTCCTGTGCCAGTGGCCAGGTTAAGCAGCAATTCAACGGAGTCCTGGTATTCATGGTTGCATGCTTTTTCACTTTGAGTGTAAGCAATACATCAATTTCCTTTGACTTGAAAATTCTTGTCTCTAACTTAGTTCCTTTCATAGGGATGCTGGTGTGTCTTTGTGATTACACAATATGTTGGTCTCAGGATATACCTTCATGAGATGTTAGAACATAGAAAACCTACAGCACAATACAGGCCCTTCGGCCCACAATGCTGTGCTGAACATGTACTTATTTTAGAAATTACCTAGGGTTACCCATAGCCCTCTATTTTTCTAAGCTCCATGTACCTATCCAGGAGTCTCTTACAAGACCCCATTGTATCCATCCCCACCACTGTCACCGGCAGCCCATTCCACGCACTCACCACTCTCTCCAAGCTCTTCAGCCTGTGCTTTGTTTGTGGTTTATGGTGGCTGTCGTAAACTCTTTGAAGTGTGTTCTGCAGTCTGTGGTCTATGGTCGGCCTAAGGTCTCTGGCCTATGGTCTACGGACTGTGGTCTTTGATCACTGTTATATGCTCTTCAGTCTCTGCTTTACAGACAAAAAAAACCAATTTGCCCCTGACATCTCCTCTGTACCTACTTCCAAGCACCTTAAAACTGTGCCCTCTCGTGTTAGTCATTGCAGCTCTGGGAAAAGGCCTCTAACTATCCACACGATCAATGCCTCTCATCTTATACACCTCTATTAGGTCACCTCTCATCCTCCGCTCGAAGGAGAAAAGGCCAAGTTCACTCAACCTATTCTCATAAGGTATGCTTCCCCAATCCAGGGAACATCCTTGTAAATCTCCTCTGCAATCTTTCTATCGTTTCCACATCCTTCCTGTAGTGAGGTGACCAGAACGGAGCAGAGTACTCCAAGTGGGGTCTGACCAGGGTCCTATATAGCTGTAACATTACCTCTCAGCTCTTGAACTCAATCCCACAGTTGATGAAGGCCAATGCACCGTATGCCACCTTAACCACAGAATCAACCTGTGCAGCAGCTTTGAGTGTCCTATGGACTTGGACCCCAAGATCCCTCTGATTCTCCACACTGCCAAGAATTTTGCCATTAATACTAATTCTGTCAAATATATACTATTTGACCTACCAATATGAACCACCTCACACTTGTCTGGGTTGAACTCCATCTGCCACTTCTCAGTCCAGTTTTGCTGTAACCTGTGACAGCCCTCCACATTATCCACAACACCCCCAACCTTTGTGTCATCAGCAAATTTACTAACCCATCTCTCCACTTCCTCATCCAGGTCATTTATAAAAATCACAAAGTGAAGGGGCCCCAGAACAGATCCCGGAGGCACACCACTGGTCATCAACCTCCATACAGAATATGACCCATCTACAACCACTCTTTGCCTGTCTGCCTTCTGTGGGCAAGTCAGTTCTGAATCCACAAAGCAAGGTCCCCTTGGTCCCATGCCTCCTTACTTTCTCAATCAGCCTTCCATGGGGTACCTTACAAATGTCTTGCTGAAATCCATATACACTATATCTACTGCTCTACCTTCATCAATATGTTTAGTCACATCCTTAAAAAATTCAGTCAGGCTCATAAGGCATGACCTGCCTTTGACAAAGCCAAGCTGACTATTCCTAATCATATTATGCCTCTCCAAATGTTCATTAATCCTGCCTCTCAGGATCTTCTCCCATCAACTTACCAGTTACTGAAATAAGACTCACTGGTCTATAATTTCCTGGGCTATCTCTACTACCTTTCCTGAATAAGGGAACAACATCTGCAACTCTCCAATCCTCCAGAGCCTCCCCATCCCCACTGATGGTGCAAAGATAATTGCCAGAGGCTCAGCAATCTCGTCCAGTCCTGGTGACTTATCCAACTTGATGCTTTCCAAAAGCTTCAGCACATCCTATTAATGTGTATCTGCTCTAAAGCTATTCAGTCCACTGTAAGTTATCCCTATAATCACCAAGGTCCTTTTCCATGGTGAATACTGAAGCAAAGTATTCATTAAGTACCTCCGCTATCCCCTCCACTGTCCACACTTGATTGGTCCTATTCTCTCATGTCTTATCCGCTTGTCTTCATGTACTCGGAGAATGCCTTGGTTTTCCTTAATCCTGCTCGCCAAGGCCGTCTCATGACCCCTTCTGGCTCTCCTTATTTCATCCTTAAGCTCCTTCCTGTTAGCCGTATAATTTTCTAGATCTCTATCATTACGTAGTTTTTTTGAACCTTTTGTAAGCTTTTCTTTTTGACTAGATTTTCAACAGCCTTTGTACAAGGTTCCTGTACTCTACCATCCTTTTCATCTCATTGGAGTGTACCAATGCAGAGCGCCACTCAAATAACCCCTGAACCTTTGCCACATTTCTGCCGTACATTTCCCTGAGAACATCTGTTTCCAATTTATGCTTCCAAGTTCCTGCCTGATAGCTTTATATTTCCCCTTAGTCCAATTAAACACTGTTCTTATACCTCTCCGATGCCATGATAAAGGAGATAGAATTGTGATCACTATCTTCAAAATGCTGTCCCTGTGAAAGACCTCACCAGGTTCATTACCCAATAGTAGTAGGCCTCTGTTAGTCTCGATAGACCATGGATTTGCACCTTGGAAAGATTCCAGGGTAAAAGCCTGGAAAAGTTTTTTTTTATGGAAGACCGGCAGTTGCCCAAGCTGCAAGTCTCCCTTCTCCACGCCACCAATGTTGTCCAAGGGAAGGGCATTAGAAACCATACAGTTTGGTACTGGTGTTGTCGCAGAGCAATGTGTGGTTAAGTGCCTTGCTCAAGGACACATGCAGCCTCAGCCAAGGCTCGAACTAGCGACCTTCAGATCACGAACACCTTAACCACTTGACCACGCAACAATATATTTCCCAATACCAGATCAAGTACAGCCTCTCCTTGTAGGCTTATCTACATAGTGTCAGGAAACCTTCCTGCACACACCTGACAAACTCCACCCCATCTAAATCCCTTGCTCTAGGGAGATGCCAATCAATATTTGGGAAATTAAAATCTCCCACTACAACAACCCTGTTATTACACCTTTCCAGAATCTGTCTCCCTATCTGCACCTCAATGTCCCTGTTACTATTGGGTTGTCTATATTTTTTTTAAAAAGCACCCAGTAAAGTTACTGACCCCTTCCTGTTCCTAACTTCCACCCATAGAGACTCAGTGGACAATCCCTCCATGACTTCCTCCTTTTCTGAAGCCGTGGCACTATTTCTGATCAGCAGTGCCACACTACCACCTCTTGCCTCCCTCCCTGTCGTTTCTGAAACATCTAAAGCCTGGCATTAAGTAGCCATTCTTGCCCCCGAATCATCCAAGTCTCTGAAGTGGCCACAACATGGCTCCAAGTACTGATCCACACACTAAGCTCATCCACTTTATTCGTGATACTCTTTGCATTAAAATAGACACATCTCAAATCATAGGTCTGAGCGCATCCTTTCTCTATCACCTGCCTATCCTCCCTCTCTCACCGTCTACAGGCTTTCTTGATTTGTGAGCCAACCACCTCTTCCTTTGTCTCTTCAGTTTGGTTCCCACCCCCCAGCAATCCTAGTTTAAATTGAGACTATGGTAGGCAAATTGCAAGGGTCCAGATCCTTGCTTAAGCAGGAGTTAATTCTAGACTTGAGGCAGCTCCCCCCGTTCTTCTTGAGCACTTGTATGCAATAACTAGGATATTTCATCATTTTTACCATTGATGTTTTCTGTTAACATTTCCTATATTAATAAAAACTTAATTGACACCTACTGGTGACCTAAATTGAGATTTTAAATTATTGCTTATTCTTCAGGGTTAGAGTTAACTGTAGCAGTACCTAGCAAGACAAATGGTTTTTTGGAATAGTCTGTTTATTGACTCCTCTTACCTAACCATTCTATTTCTGAAGGTATGATGTTGCCCACAAATGTACAAATTAGAATTATAAAGGCTATCAAATAAAGTCATGCTAATCTGATTGAAACTATAACTATATAACTATGTGATTCTGTTTACTGACGCTAACATTTTATCGCATTGCTTATCAAATATCCATCTGTCAGTCTAAAAATTTCCCCAGAGAAAACCTGCCCACTTCATTATTGACATGGGTAGAAAGGGGAAGAAGCCTTGCACAGAGAGGATGGGGGATTAGGAAAGAGGCTCGATAGCAAAACATCGAAATTAGGAATCACTGGGTTTTACCTGGTGCCACATGCAAGTTAGGACAGAAATAGAAAGAATGTGTAGCTGAGGAGTTGGTGCAGGAAGCATGGTTTCTGGATTTTGGATCATTGGAATCACTTTTGGGTCGGTATGACCTGTATTAGCGTGACAAGTTACACCTTAACTGGAGGGGAGCTAATATCCTGGCTGGGCTGTTCACTGGTGCTGCTTGGGAGAATTTAAGTTAGTTTGGCAGTAGAATGGGAACCAGAACACCAGGTCAAAAAATGGAGTCAGTGAGAAGTCAAATGTAAGATCAGGCAAGAGTAAGAGGTAGTAGACTGAATGAATTGAAGTGTGTATATTTAACGCTAAGAGTATTATAAATAAGAATGATGAGCATGGATTGGTATATGGAGCATTGATGTAACTATAACAGACTTGGTGGGAGGAATAAACTAGATGCTTAATGTTAGAGTTTTGGCTTTTTAGAAAAGAGAATGTGACATTGTTGGAAGGGGGGCTGTTTGCAGGAACAATATCACAGCTGTCACTCAAAGGATGTAATGGAGTGCTCATCTGCTAATAGGTAGTACGTGTGGACACTTGGAATTAAGCTACAAAACCACATCCTGCTCTCCCCTCCCACCAGCAACCTCTGGGACATTGTGGAACTGAGATGCAAGCAGATTAATGCAGGACATTTAGTTGGGGCATAATGTTGTATGCATCCACGATGGTTTCAAAGTTCAAAGTAAATGTCACTGTATACAACTGTGATTCGTTTTCTTGCAGACATACTCAGTAAATCCAAGACCATAATAGTATCAATGAAAGATCAAATCCAAAGGATCAGACAAACGAGCATTGTGTAAAAGACACACTGTGCAAATAACAAAGAAAAATAAGTAATAATAAAGTAATAAATACTGAGAATAAGGTGAGTCCTTGAAAGTGAGTCCATAGGCTGTGGGAACAGTTCAGTGATTGGATGAGTGTGAAGTTGAATAAAATTATGGCCACTGGTTCAAGAGACTGATGGTTGAGGAGTGATAAGTGTTCTTTAACCTGGTAGTGGGTGTTCTGAGGTTCTTGTACATTCTTTGTAATGGCAACGAGAAGAGAGCTTGATCTAGGTGGTGTTGGGGGGGGGGGATCCCTGATGATGGGTGCTGCTTTTGTTGCAACAGCAGTCTGTGTAGATGTGCTTAGTAGAGGAGAGGGCTTTACCCATGATGGGCTGGCAGTATCCACTACTTTTTGTAGGATTTTCCCTTCAGGGGCATTGGTGCTTCAATACTAGGCTATGGTGCAACCAGTCAATATACACTCCACTACATCTATAGAAATTTTTCAAAGTATTGGATATTATGCTGAATCTTTGCAAGCTTCTAAGGACTGCCATGCTTTCTTCGTAATTGCACTTGCGTGCTTGGTCCAGGATAGGTCCTCTGAAATAATAACACAGAGGTATTTAAAGTTGTCAAACCTCTCCTCCTGATTCTCCTGATGAGGACTAGCTCATGGACCTCCTATTTCCTCCTCCTAAAGGTAATAATCAACTCCTTGATCTTGCTGACTTTGAGTAAGAGCTTGTTGTGGCACCACTCAGCCAGATTTTCAATCTTCCTCTTATATGGTGATTCATCAGCACCTTTGATATGGCCTGTGACAGTGGTTTCATTAGCAAACTTAATTATGGCATTGGAGCTGTGCTTAGCCAAACAGTCATAAGTGTAAAGTGAGTAGAGCATGGGGCTAAGCATGCAGCCTTGTGCATCTATGCTAATAGAGATTGTAGAGGAGATGTTACTGTTAATCTAAACTGACTGAGGTCTGCAAGTGAGGAAATCAAGGATCCAATTGCATGAGGAGGTATTAAGGCCATGGTCTTGAAGCTTATTGATTAGTTTTGAAGGAATGACGGTATTGAATGCTGAGCTGTGGTAAATAAAGAGCATCCTGATGTATGTTTCTTTGCTGTCCAGCTGTTCTAGGGTTGACTGAAGAGCCAATGAAATGGCACCTGCTATAGACTGGTTCTGCCAGTAGGTAAATAGGAGTGAATCCAAGTTGTTTCTCAGGCTGCAGTCGATGCGTTTTATCACCAACCTCTCAAAACACTTCATCACAGGCTGTGGAGGGATTTAAATACAAGGAAGAAAAACATAAAATCAAAGCATTGTTGGGCTGGGTGCTGATGTTGATCTACAAGTACAAAATGGCTGAATAATCTTCAGTGTCCTGTTAAGGCACAGGTGGCAGCCATTCACCCCATTAAGTTCCTGTTAGCTATTAGTGGAACAATCCAGCCAGTGCTATATTCCTGCTCTGTTGGACCCCCTGAAAACAATGCAGCTCTTAATACATTAAATAAAAGAAAATTCCAGCTGCATGGGAGAATTTCTGTTTCTGCGCGGCCTCACACCCACTCAGCTTAGAAAGAACAGTGGACTTGAAAACGTATGTCCAAAAGGTAGAGCCTTCCCCATGCTTATGAAGCCCACTCAGCTAGATGTGATGTCACATGGAATATATTGTCTCGGCTTGCTTCTCAGATATTATGTCACATGTCATGTATTGCGCCTGGTTTCATGTCACGTATCATGTGTCACGTCATACTGTATCACATCTTGTCTCAAGACATTGTGTAATGTTGTATATCGCGACTGATCTGCAGTCTGGTATAGTATATCATTGCATACCATAATTTGTGTCTCATGACTCACTGTAGATCATGTGTTGTCTCATCATGTATCGCATGCCATTGTGTATCGCGACTTGTCGCATATTATACATGTCATACTGTATATCATATAGTGCTATATCATGTGTCATTATACATTGTATATTGTGTCGTTGGATTTCATCGTTTGAATGTCAGATCATACGTCATATTGGATATTGTTTCACATCAATGTCGTTCATCATCTCATTGTGTATAATCTCATATTGTATCTCATTACATATAGTATATTTTAGATATCACAGCATACAGCGCACATTGCTTATTGCATTGTATTTTGGTGCCCTGTGATGAACACAATCTGGGAAGGTGAAGTATAGACTTAAAACACAGTGCTGATTCCCATCATACATTAAATCAGAAAGACCCCTTTCTCAAAGGTAATGGAAATCTTAAGCTGTCATGACCCCAGATTCTGTGTAAATTGGGTCAATTGGAGCTTTCACAACTGGCGGGTCAGGTAATTAGGTGTATGAGCATGAAGAGGTGTGTAGAGTATTGCTTATATAGTGGCTGTGAAAGATAGAATGGCCAGCGTTTGATTGAAGCTGAATGAGTTCAAAGGAATTGCCATTCTGTACGGGAAGATTGAAGGCATTAAAACAATAAGTGAAATGCAGTGATTTGAAATCAGAATATTGGGACCACTGCATATACAGTATGAATGAAACTTGGCATCAAAGGGTTAAGTATATCTTCAGTAGTTAGAAATACTTTACACGTATTAAAATTAACTAGATTTTGCATGACTATAAAACATAGTCAAATCTTGTGGAATGATTTTACTTATCCCTAAGGAACATTGAATTGTGCAGGTTAGACTTTGCATGTAAGGCAGATGAATAATAGTTCCCATTGAAAACAGCATTGAAATTCAAGCTGCTTTACACCTGGATGTGGGTTATATCTCTATTAAACTATACAAATCTTCTAGCCAGTGTAATTGGGTGCAACCAAGGCACCAACACCTTTATGTCAATACACTAAATTCTGCTAACCTCATATCACCAAGCTCACTGACCTTGCTGATGATACAGCCATTGGTAGAATCTCAGGTGGTGATGAGAGGGCGTGCAGGAGTGAGATATGCCAACTAGTGGAGTGGTGCTGCAGCAACAATCTGGTACTCAACGTTAGTAAGACGAAAGAGCTGATTGTGGACTTCAGGAAGGGTAAAATGAAAGAACACATACATTCTTCATAGAGGGATCAGAAGTAGAGAGAGTGAGCAGCTTCAAGTTCCTGTGTCAAGATCTGAGGATCTAACCTAGTCCCAACATATTGACGTAGTTCATTTTCCTCTGACCTTTCTTGTTAACAAGGCATTTTCACCCATTGAACTGCTGCTCACTGGATGTTTTTTTTGTTTATCACACCATTCTTGGTAAACTCTGGAGACTGTGTGTGAAATTCCCAAGAGATCAGCACTTTCTGATACAGGCAGTCCCTGGGTTACGTATGAGTCCTGTTCCTGAGTCCGTCTTTAAGTCCGATTTGTACGGAAGTCGGAACAAGTACATCGGGTATTATTTAGCGTTAGTCAAACATTTGTCTTGGTATATAGTATATATTTTACCTTTCTATGCATATAAAACACTTAAGAAACGTAAGTATTCCAATAATTAAACCACTGCATTGCTTAGTAATAATTGTAGCTTTCATCGGTGCAGGGCGTTTCACATGCTCCATTATTCTCACTTTATCCGTTATCCTTTAAAATTGTTCCAATCGTTGACCGACTGTAGCCTAACGCTTTTCCAATGCCCGATTGGTTTCACATCTTTCTGAACGCTTTATTATTTCCAATTTATTTTCAATTGCGATCGCTTCCCGTCAGTGGAACAGAAACACTGCAGGCGGCAGGTCCTGAGCTGCACCGGCTCCCAAGGTCCGCTGGGTCCTAGGACCACCGCATTGAGACAGGCTAACTGGGACGAGTGGGGGCTGTGCTGGGTTTGGGTATTTGATCCTCCACAATATTCCGCGTGGGAATTTAAACTGGAGGTGGCAGTGTTTTTATTTACGAGGTCGAGTTGTGAGCTCGACATCAACCCAGCACGGATGGTACAGGAGTCACTGGATGGACATCAGCCCAGCATGGGAATGGTCTATTACTGGATCGAACTCGGGAAACTCCATTCTCCACCAGGCGTTAATCTCACTGCGCCACCAGCCGACCAGCCGTGGGGGTGGGGGGGGTGTGGGCGGGGTCAGGGTGAATCTTACTAAGAAAAATTTAAGCCAAACACAGAGTTAAACACTCAACACAGTGTCAATGACTTAAAATAGCGGATGGCATCGCGATCCGACTTAAAATGGCGGATGGTGTTCTCCTTCCTCGGTTCGTAAGTACGAGTTGTCCGTAAGTCGGACGTTCGTAACTCGGGGACTACCTGTATACTCAAACCACCCTGTCTGGTACCAATCATTCCATGGTCAAAGTCACTCAGATCACATTTCTTCCCTATTCTGATGTTTGGCTTGAACCTCTTGACCATGTTTGTATGCTTTTATGCATTGAATTGCTGCCACACGATTGGTTGATTAGATGTAGCATTAAAGAACAGGTGTACTGGTGTTCCCAATAAAGTGGCCACTGATTGTATATTTGACTGACACTCCCCCTCGTGTTCCATTATCCCCACAACCTCTAGTACAGTTCTAGAGACAGAAGGATGCAGGGCATAAGCATTGCATGTTTCAGAATCTTTTCTATCCCAAAGGACGGCTTGGGGTTAGCACAATGCCATCTGTGTGATTGGTTTCATTTCTCGTCTCTGTAAGCAGTTTGTACTTTCTCTCCGTGGTCACGGGGAGTTTCCTCCAGGTTTTCGAGATTTCTCCCACATTCCAAAGATGTACTGGTTAGGGTTAGTGCATTGTGGGCATGCTATGTTGGCATCGGAGAGTGGCGACACTTGCGGACTGCCACAGCACATTCCAATGCAAGCAGTGCATTTCACACAGTTTGGACACTTCCATGTACTTGTGATAAATAAAGTTAATCTTTAATCATATTGCGTTGTATGAGGCAGTTCAATTTGACAATGGAAAGATAATGATGTTTATAGAAGTGAAGGGAACTCGACAGTTAACCTTTGACTTCCACATGCAGTGTATTGTGATGTTTTCATTTGAAGATAGAAATACTTAAAGTGAAGATGTATTAGGTTTATGCAGATTACATTCTGCATTACTAAATTGGATTATTACAGCAATGTGGAATATGTAGCAGTGAACAGAAAAACAACAAGCAGAAGTTAAGCTAAATCTTTCAGTTACCGGTTGGGCTTTGTCCGTTTCCAGCAGACATTAATCGTGTTTTCAAGGGCTTGATGAAGATGTAGGGGAGAGTTTCTGGTTCGATACCGGTAATGAGAGTTTTGAGTGGACGGTTGGATGACAAATCTGGATTTATTTGCCTTGCATCAGTGAGAGTTGGAGCATAAAATGGTACAGCAAAGGAACAGGTCTTTAGGCCCACAATGGTGTGCCAAACTAAGACTAGCAAATAAATTTTGAAATAAGCTAATCCCTTCTGCCTATACAATGTTCATGTCCCTCCATTCTCTGCATATTCATGTTCAAAGTAAACTTATTTTCAAAGTACATATGTCACCATATACAACACTGTTCATTTTCCTGTGGGCATACTCAATAAATCTATAGAAAAATAACCATAACAGATTAAATGAATGACTGCACCAATTTAGACGTTCAACCAGTGTGCAAAAGACAAATTGCAAGTACAGAAATCTCCTGAGGAATTGGAGGTGCTGCTGTGCTTTCTTCTAAATAAATAAATGAGCAATATATATTGAGGATGAGATGAAGAGTCCTTGAAAGTGGGGGCATTTCAATGATGGGGCAAGCAAAGTTATTCCCTCTGGTTCAAGAGCCTGATGGTTGAAGGGTAATAACTGTCCCTGAACTTTGTGGTGTTAGTCCTAAGGCAGTAGTGGGAAGAGAGCATGTCCTGGGTAGTGAGGATCACTGACGATGGATGCTACTCTCCTGTGACAGCATTTCATGTAGATGTGCTCATTGGTGGGGAGGCTTTATCTGTGATGGATTAGGCCACATCCACTACTTTTTGTAGGATTTTCTGTTGAAAGGCATTGATGTTTCTAGCCAGTCATCCATCATGTTCTCCACTACACATCTGTAGGATTTATAAAAGTTATAGATATCATGCTGAATCTTTGCAAACTCCTAAGGAAGCAGAGGTGCTGCCATGCTTTCTTCATAATTGCACTTGTGTGCCAGGTCCTCTGAAATAATAACACCAATGAATGTATAGTTAACTTAGCCTAAGAGCTGTCAAATTCCTCTATTGTATTTACCTCCACTAATTCCCAAGCAGCTCATTCCAGAAATCCACTAAAGTCCTGAAGAAGGGTTTCGGTCCGAAATGTCAACTGTTTACTCTTTCATTGGTGCTTCCTGACTTGCTGAGTTCTTCCAACATTTTGTGTGTTGCGAAATGCAAGAGATGCTGGAAATTCAGAATAACACAGAAAATACTGGAGGAATTCAGTAGGTCAGACAACATTTCAGTTGCATTTCAGGTCAAGATCCTTCATCAGGACTAAAAGCATGTGGTATGCTTGCAACCATAAACTGTTTCAGCTGCTTTCGTCTGGCAAATGGTAACACAGCATTAAAGCCAGGATCAACTGTCTATGGGACAGCTTCCTTCTACAAGCCATTAGACCTTTAAATTCACATGTCTGTACATTGTAGCGGAGTCATAAAACAAAGATCCACGTTGTGGGATGGATATAAGATTTAAATAAATTTGATTTAGTTGAGGAATTGAGTTCAGAAGTCAAGAACTTGTGTGTTGCAGCTTTATAAAACTCAAATTGGGCTATACCTGGATTACTGCTTTCAATTCTGCTTGCACCATTATAGGGAGGATTTTGGACTTTGGGGAAGGTACAGAAGACATTTACCAGGTTACTGCCTGGATTAGAGGGCATGTGCTACAGAGGTTGGGGGGGGGGGGGGGGGGGGGGGGGGGGAATTCACTCTATGCTGCCCTCTGGTGTTTGCTCAGTGGAAGAACTAACTGGACCAGGACAACTTGCTATCAATCCTACATTCAGGGACTTGGGCTACATTATTTTTTTTAAAATCTTTTTCCTTTGTATGTTATTCTGAAACTGTAACCATATGTGCTACTTGTGATATGTGCAGTGTACTGAATGTTGTTGGAAATGTGATTTGTACCATGGCCCCAGAGGAATACTGTTTCATTTGGCTATATTGTTTGAATGATAATTGAACTTGTTTCTTTGGAGCAGTGGAGGCTGAGGTATGGTCTGATAGAGAATTATGAGAGGTACAGATAGATGGCACAGTCCTGATCTTTAATGCAGGGTTGAAATGCCTAGTACTGGAATGCATGCATTTGAGGTGAGACTGGGAAAGTTCAAAGGAGTTATGTGGGGAAAGTTTTTATTCTGTAAGCAGTGTTGGATGCTTGGAATGTGGTGGTAGATGGATAGCACATGGACATGCAAGAAATGGAATGATATGGAATGTGTCAGAAGGGATTATTTAGTTGTGCATTTGGTTGCTGCTTTAGTTTGCCACAACATGAGCCAAAGGTTCTGTTCCTGTGCTGTACTTTGTTCTAGTTTGTGAGAAGTTCCTGAACACCTCAGTTTTAATTGAATACCCCTAACTGTATAACAATTACTTAGTTAATCTTCTCTCTCTAGTGAAAACATCTCAACATCTATGTCATGTCCACAAAAGCAATTATTAATGTTATAATGTTCCCTGTTAACCAGCCATTCCTCTCTTATCTGGGGGTGGTGAACCTATAGATAGAATGTGTGCCCAAGATAGTATGAAGTAACAATTTGTTTAGAACCAGAGAGCAGTGAAATTCTTTCTCAGGAAATGTCTTGCTCTGGCTTGGCATCAGCTAAACAACTGCAATGAGCATGTGACTTTGGATGATATGCCTTCAAATTTTTGCAGACTTTGTATACATATCAGTATTTGGAAAGTAAGCAGTTACAATACCAATTCTGTGCAGAAATGATGTTATTGTCATTAAAGGATTAATATTAATAATTTTGAACAGATTTTCTAAAACGTTTGTTTCAGTCTGCAGGACATTAATAGTAAAACAGTCAGTACACATAAATAAGCAATAAATTCATCCTTTTACCTTAAAGTCCATAATTATTATTACAAATTTATTAATCAATGATCTTTGCTCAAAATTACCACGCCATGCGAGAGAAATTAGATTATTGCCTACTTAGGTACACACTCTAAAGGTTCACCATCCCTATTCCATACAGTGTAGTTTATTCTGAGATAATCTTTGTGGCATCTTTATAGGACACCTGGAAATCTAGATGGTGTACATCCACAGATTCTCTTGTCCTCTGCTTCTGTAATTTTCAAATAGGTCAGACATGCTTTCTCCTTGCTGTGGACTTGATTCCTTGATTTTTCTGTAATGTCTTTAATTATTAATATTTTGTCCAAATACAAATGTTAAAACTATTTCTGTAATTTTCTGTTCATCTTTTCCCTTTCTGTATTTTCCAGTGGAACTTTCTGAATCTGGGAATTTAAGAAAATTAAAATTACACATCAACTTTTTTATAGCCATTTTTTCATGTTCAAGGATGATGTCCATCTGAGCTCACAGCTCCCAACAATTTTGCAGTATCATTGACGATAGAAAATTTCCCATGCTCTTCAAAATCCTATTTTACAGGCAGTCCCCAGGTTATGAACGAGTTCCGTTCCTGAGTCCATCTTTAAGTTGGATTTGTACGTAAGTCGGAACAAGTACATCCGGTATTATTTAGTGTCAGTTAGTCAAAGGTTTGTCTTAGTATATAGTATATATTTTACCTTTCTATGCATATAAAACACTTAAGAAACATATGTATTCCAATAATTAAACCACTGCGTTGCTTAGTAATAATTGTAGCTTTCATTGGGGCAGGGCCTTTCACATGCTTCATTATTCTCACTTTATCCTTTAAAATTGTTCCGATCGTTGACTGACTGTAGGCCTAACGCTTTTCCAATGCCCGATGATGTTTCACCTCTTTCCAAATGCTTTATTATTTCCACTTTTTTTTAATCGTGATTGCTTCTCATTAACGGAACAGCAACACTGTGGGTGGCGGGTCCCAAGCTCCGCCGAGCCCTAAAGACCACCGCACTGAATTCCCCGGGTCCTAAAGTCCACCGCACTGAGACAGGTTAAATGGGACAAGTGGGAGCTGTACTGGGTTTGGGTATTTGATCCTCCTCAATATTCCCCTTGGAAATTTAAACTGGAGGTGGCAGTGTTTTCTTGAGGTTGAGTTGCGAGCTCAACATCAACCCAGAGCGCTCAGGAGCAGTCTGTCACTGGATCGAACTTGGGAACCTCCATTCTCGAGCCTGGCACTGGTCTCACTGTGTCACGAGCCGACTGGAAAAGGTGGGGGGGAGGGTCGGGGTGAATCTTGCTAAGAAAAATTTCAGCCAAATACAAAGTTACACACTCAACGCAGTGTCAATGGCAACAACTTAAAATGACGGACGGCGTTCACCTTCCTCAGTTTGTAAGTACGAGCTGTTCGTAAGTCAAATGTTCATAACTCGCGGACTACCTGTACAGCAATTTCTGAGATGGTGCTTGTATCCTGTAGCAGTGAAGGTCGATGTAAAATACTTGTTTTATCCAATCTGCATCTCCTTGTTTTTCAAGTTTCCTTGATTTTTTCAAAAATTGTTTAGCTTTATCTTGTATTTTTTCTCCTCTTAATGTTCCAGTGTAATTGTTACTGTTTCTTATACATTCTGTCCAATCTTCAGGTGTATAGCCTTGTCTTCAGTTTAATTTTTCAAGTTTTTTTTTGTTAACCACAACTTGTAATACGAGGAGCTTTGAAATTTTCCTTCCCTGTTGAAATTTTGTATATGATGAAAGATGTTCTAAATATCTGCTACTGTTTCTGAATGGATTGACCACTTAAGCTGCTTTGCTAGCTCTTTGACTAGTTTTGCTTTCGTCCTTTAATTTAAAAAAAATAATCATACGATTAATACTGCCTTGGTATTGTGCAATGAAATGGCATGTTTGCAATCATGTCAATAATTAACTCCCAAGTGTATTATAACCTTCTCTGGTTCCAGGACATTCTGTTCTTTAAAGCTATCTGACACTCCTAATCTTGGCTACCTTAAACATCTGACTTCCCCCCCCCCCCCCCCCCCCCGATTTGTAGATTAAGATACCCCATGGTTATCACTGCATATTTCTGGCAAGCTGTTTAACACCATATTAACAGATCCAGCTCTCTGACTTCCTATTCTTGTTGTAGAGAGCTTATCACTTGAAACACTACAGTATTTCTTGTGAAATTATGCCCTACCAAACAGTAAAATGGAAGTGTTATGATAGAGCCACCATGATGGTGACGACTTCCAAGTAAAGGTGATGTGAACTTGCTAGTAATGTCTTATATGCATGTTGTTTATTATTTCCTGTTTTGAGGGTGGGCTTGACTTTTGAATTGCAATTGAAATACAGCCATCTGGGCTTCATAGGTAGTAACAGTTGTGGTAGGATTGAACATGCAGTTCAATAAATTGGGTGGCAATCAAATAGGCTGCTTTGTCTTTGGAGCTGATTTGAGTGGTGTTGGAGCTGCATTCACCCAGGAAAGTGCAGAGTCAGAGTAATACAGCGCTGAAACAGGCCAACCACAGTATCCTCGCTGCTAGTCCCAGTTGCTTGCATTTGGCTCCTAACCCACCAAGCCTCTTCCCTGCAAGTACTTATCCAAATGTCTCTTAAATGTCACAACCATACCTCAAACACTTCCTGTTGGCAGCTTATGTACTCAGCCTCTGTAAAGAAGCTACCAATAAAGTATTTTTAACTCTTCTCTTATATCTGTAGCCTTTTGGTTTTGAACACCTTAATCCTGGGCAAAGAACTGATTGTCCACTTTGTCTACATCTCTCATGATTTTATAAATTTCTGACATCACTTCTTGTTCTACACTTCAGGGAATAAAGATCTAGTATGGCCAACTTCTCCCTATAACTTAGGCACTCCAGTCCAAGCATCGTCCTCATAAATCTCTTCTGCGTCCCCTCAGCTTGACAATGTCTTTTCAAAAACAGGATGACCAAATCTGTGACATACTTCAGGTGTAGCCTCACCAACAACATGCAAGAGGAATATAATATCCCTGTTCCTAAACACAATGTCCTGGCTGAAGGCCAGCATACTAAGCGCAACCTTCACTACATGGTTTAATCGTGTGGCTGTTTTCAGCAAGCTGTTCTAGAACCCCTGGGTCACTCTGTTCCACAGCACTAATTGGTGCCCTGCCATTCATTGTATAGTTATTACCCTGAACTGGGCTGAATTGACTGTCTAAAATATATCACCTCATACTTATCCAAGTTGGAATCCAATAATGAAATAAATACCTCTTTAAGAGCCTCTGATTTCTTCCCTGGCCTCCTAAAAGGACCAAAGCTGCACCTGGTCAGGCCTTGTGATTTGCCCACCTTAATGGACTTCAAGACTGCAGACACCTCCTTATTATATGTATGATCCAAGACCTCATGATTACAGGAAAAACAGACATTAAAAATCTCAGCTGCTGTGTTCTGCAGTGTCACAATGTGACCGTTATGGTCCTTAAGAGGACCTAGTCACCTGTTAATTGTTAATGCAATTGAAGAATCTTAGGATTGTCTTTAACCATGCCTTATAAATCCACCTCATACCCTTTTTGCCATCCTGATTCTCCTCTTAAACCTTGTCTCTAACTTTTTATATTTGTTGAGGATTTAATTTGAGTGCAGTTGCTTAAACCATGTATATTTCCTCAGTGATCCTTAGCACAGCAATAATCTCTCATCTGCCAGGATTCACTGAACTTGGTATATCTATTCTCTCTTCTAACAAGAACCTGCTGTCCCTAGATTCTTGGATAATCGATTTTGAAAACCTCTGTTTCTTTGCCTTAAAATGGAGTTGCCCAGTTGACCCCTTTTAAGATCCTAATATCCTTAAAGTTGATCCTGCCCTAGTTCGACTAATTAGTGCACCTGTTTTATCTTTTTCCAAAATCATTTAAAAGCTAATAGGATTGACATTGGACCCAAGTTCTCCCCTTTAGTTACAACCATTTTAGTTCCTTGGCCTGCCTGAGTTCCTAAGAGGAGATGCTCCTTCCTATGTGAATTCTTATTGTAAATTTTGCTCTTTGAACATTGGGTGGCCTAGTCAGTACTAGGAATATTGAAACCTTCTACTAGTACTATCCTATTTATTCTTCTCACAACTGCAAACGGTTTCTCAACACTTTGGTTCCTTAAGTTCCCTCTAACTATTGGTGTGGGGTGGGGTGCGGTTGGAGAGAATCTGTAATATAGTTCTACCAGATAATCAACCCCTTGTTTCTACAATAAATTCTACTCAAGTGGCTTCAATAGATGATTCCTCAAGAATGTCCTCTCAAGGCACTGCTGTTATGTTCTCCCTTATATTAAAAAAAAGCCTCGCCCCCTTCACTCTTACCTGTTGCTGTTACTTCTAAAGCATTGGTGTAGTGGAACATTGAGCTGGTAGTCCTGTCCTTCTTGTGGCTAAGTTTCTGCTGTGGGCACATTATCCTAGTTCATAGATACAATCTGCACCCTCAGTTCATTTGCCTTGTTTGTTAAGCTATGTGCAATGAAATAGATGCAATTTAAAACGGTGGTCCATTAACTGTTAACATGGCTATCCTGATTGCTAGGCTGGCAGACTTTGGTTGCTACATATCTGTCTTCTCACCATTTTCCTTTTCTTGAGTCCCATCTAGTTTAAACTGTAATAGCAAAAGCAAATTTTCCTGTTAGGAAATTTGTTCCCTGTGGTTCAAGTGAAATCCATCTCTCTTGTACAGGTCACTTCTACCACAGAAGAGATCTCAATGGTCCAAGAACCTGAATCCCTGCACCAGCTCTTCAGCAATGCGTTCATCTAGCCTAGGGGTTTCCAACTTTTTTTTGTACCATGAATCCCTACCGTTAACCGATGAGTCCATGGACCCCAGGTTGGGAACCCTGAGAGCTTTGTTTTTCCTGATTTCTCTGTTTGTGGCAAGGGAGTAATCTGGAGATCACTGTCCTTGAGGATCTGCAATTTAATACCTAACTTATGCTTGTTCTGTAGGACCTCATCTAACATGAGTTAAGATCTCCAGCTTTTAAACCTTCTCCTCATGAAATTTCTGTAGCTGCTCAGAGATGACATTGTTGACTCTGGCAGGGTATTAGTACTCCTTGTAGGTGATGGAAGGATTTGCAAAGTCAAACCGTGAATCATCTACTAAAGGATACTGGGCTTCTGATCTGCACTTGTTGTAACATCAATTATTTTCCTCCAATAATAAACTTTACTCCAAAAAAAAATCCAGGAAATGTGAAACAATACATAATTTATTTCACATTTAATGTTGTCCATTTTATGTTTATAGTGTTGTAAAGTTTATATAGTATCATCAACTTAATATGTGTGCAAAGCACCACTCTACTCAGTCAGCCCATTTGAACATTATACCCGTCAAGTGTTTGCAAGGATATCATGAAGTATCTCGCCCCTCTGTCTATTGTGGCAGGGTGTTAGATTGCGGTAATTCATCACAAAGTCTTTGGCTGCATTTTTTTGGTTTGTGATTTCTTCAGTGCCTGCTTTAACATATATTCCTGTAGTTTGGAATGTACCAGGTGGTGGCAGCATCAACGTTAGACATCTCATTGTGCTGGAAGACCAAGTTTCCGATAGGCCAAAGTGCATTGTTCATTGAGTTGATCTTCCAAAAAGGTGTCAGAACGTGGTAGGCTGATCTAGAAGATCAGGTCCCATGGAAGCCAGGGTGAATGAGCTAGGTGATTCCAAATTGGTGTGGAGGTAGGAAGCAGAAGATGGTGGATAAAGGTTTTCATAGAATGGAGGCTGATGACTAGTGGTCTGCTACAAGGGTTTGTGCTGGGTCCCTTGTTGTTCGTAATGATGGACAAACTTACGTATGTTGTCAGTCTTCACTGTGGAAGACACTAACAGCATGTCAGAAATTTGAGTGTTGGGCAGAGGTGAGTGGAGCTACTATTACTAAAGAGGAGGTGCTTGGAAATTTGAAAGATCTGAAGGTAGATAAGTCACCTGGACAATCTGGTCTACACCTAGGGTTCTGAATGAAGTAGCTAAAGAGATTGTGGGGTGGGGGGGGGGGGACATCAGTAATGATCTTTCAAGAATCACTAGAATCTGGAATGGTTCTGGAGAATTGGAAAATTGCATTCTTCAAGAAGGGAGGGAAGCAGAAGAAAGAAAAATATAGGCCTTTGAACCTATTGAAATTGCCTCCTGCCAGTCAGCCAAAGAGTGGGAATAAAGCGGCCTATTCTGATGGGCTGCTGGTGACTAGTGGCATTCTGCAAGTATCTGTATTGGGACAGCTTCTTTTCACATTATACAGTTATAATTTAGATGACGGAATTGATGGCGTCATAGTCAGGTATGCAAACAATGTGAGGATACAGTACTGTGCAAACGTATAAGACACTTGAGAATGGCAAAGGTGGAGCGCCACAGGAAGGATGTGGGGAGAGGTGGCAGGGAAGTTCTAGGGGCGGGGTGGGAAGGTGCAGATGCAGCCACCCCGAGACACCAGGCAAGGATAATGTGATTCCAAATAATTTGTTTATTGATCATTACAGAATGTCTCTCTTATGCTTCCTGCTGCTGTTTCCACTCTCAGACCCATTTCAGAATCAGGTTTATCATCATTCACATATGCCATGAAATCTTTTTGGGCAGCAGTACAGTGCAGTACATAAAATTACTATGGTACTATGCAAAAGTCTTGTGTGCCTAAGACTTTTGTACAATATTGTGGATGGAGAGGCAGATAGTATTGAAAAAGCAAGGATCTGCAGAAGTGCTTGGACAGATAGGGAGAATGGGCAAAGAAGTGGAAGATGAAGTATAGAATAGGGAAGTGTATGATCATGCAATTTGAGAAGGAATAAAGGCATGGACTATTTTCTAAATGGGGAGAAAATAAAAAATCTGAGATGCAGAGGGACTTGGAAAATTAACTTGCAGGTTGAGTTGTTGATGAGGAAGGCAAACGCAATGTTAGCACTTGTTTCAAGAGGACTAAAATATAAAAGCAAGGATGTAATGCTGAGGCTTTATAAGGCATTGGTCAGATCACACTTGGAGTTTTTGGGTCCTTTATTTTGGAAGGGGTCTGGAGGAGGTTTAGGATTCCTAGAATGAACAGGTTAGCATGTGAGGAGAGTTTGGCTCTGGGCCTGTACTTGGAGTTTAGAAGGGTGGGGGGGGGGGGGGGTTCTTTGAAACCTATTGAATATTGAAAGGCCTACATAAAGTGGATGTGAAGAGGATATTTCCTATAGTGGGTGTATGGGTGTGTCTAGGACCAGAGGGTACAGCCTCAATAGAGGGAAGTTCATTTAGGATAAATGAGGAATTTCTTTGGCCAGAGGGTAGGGAATCTGTTAAATTCACTGCCATGGATGGCTTTGGAAGCCAAGTCATTTGAGTATATTTAAAGCAGAGGTTGATGGGTTCTTGATTGGTCAGGGCATCAAAGATTACAAGAAGGCAGGAGTATGAGGTTGAGGGGTAATAAATCAGCCAAGGTGGAATGGCAGAGCAGACTCGATGGGCCTAGTAGCGTAAACCTTGTACTATGTCTTATGGTCTTGTGATTATTTTTATAAAAATTTAGATGCAATTGCACAAGGCTTGATCAGTAAGTTTGCAATTGATGAAATCACAAGGAATTGATAGTGAAGAAGGTTATTGCAGATTGAGGGGATTACTATCTTTAGTGAAGTGGTCTAAGGAGTGACAAATGGATTTCTGTACAGATAAGTGAGATGTATTTTGAAGTGGCATAGGACTAGTAGTAGGTTTGGTAGGACACAAGGATGTGTAATGAAACGGGGACATGTTCATAGTTCGTTGAAAGCAACATCACAAGTTAAAAGGTGTTTAGCATGCTGTCTGTCATTTAGTATAGGAATTAAGAAGTACAAATCTGACGAGGCTGCACTTGGTGTGCTGTGTATAGTTATTGGTCACTGTTTTAGGAAAGATAATTTTAAACTGGAAAAAGTACTGCAAAAATTCACAAGAATGTTGCCAGGACAGGGGGCATGAGCTATAGGGAGAGGTTGTCCAGACCAGATCTTTATTTCTTGGAACATAGAAGAATAAAGGGCAAATTTAAAGAAATGTTTAAAATTGAGTCATCGATAAGGTAAATGGTTGATAAAGTAATGGATTTTTAAAAAGGCATCTTTTTCAGAGGGTAGTGAATATATGGAGCCAACTGCCAGGATTGGTTGAGGCAGGTGCAATAGTCTTAAGAAGCATGTGGATAGGTATGCAGAGAAGGTGAAGGTTTTGGAGGAAATTGGGATGAGTAGGGTGGGTACCATGGTCAGCGTGTACATGATGAGTAGAAGAACTGGTATCCATGATGTATTTGCATTTTGACAGTCATAATACAAATACAGCATATACGGGTATAAATGTACATTAATTCAGACATGCTACATTGGAAGCTGCAATAGTACTTTAAGTTTATATCAGTTATTTTGATAATCCCCTGAAAAGGCAAATTTATTAAAGTTGTTGAGATCTGCTTTGAGCTTTTTGTACCCCGTCAACATATTTTTACATTCTGATGTCCAACTATCAACTGTTGAACCTAGCAAAGGTTTTTATGCAGACTTTTATCACTTCTGTTTGAAGTTGTCTGCCTTGTTTTGTTAAACTTACCTGATTTCAATTGGTATTAATCTTGATGGTTAGTACATTAAGATAAATAGAGCTAAAATACTTCAATTTGTATCTTAAGTTAATTTACTGTGTTTTTAAACAGATGAGTCTGCTATCCAGGAGGCTCCAATGAATTCAGATGATGTACCCATGAAGGAGGCCAGGCCAATACAGGTAGTTGTGGCACATGAAGATAATCATCACTTTGATCTTGATGAAGCATCATTGGAGAGAATTCTATTGCAAGAACATATTCGGGACTTGAATGTTGTGGTTGTCTCAGTGGCAGGAGCATTTCGTAAAGGCAAATCATTTTTATTGGATTTTATGCTACGATACATGTACAGTCAGGTAAGTCCATCCTACAGTTTTTTGAATTTACTGTTAGCTAAGTTGTATTTAATCACCTTGATGTATACGATATATTGGTATGAAAAAAGAATTGAAAATTGTAGAATGCTTGCCAAAGGCTCCAAACTTCGGAATCATTACTCACCTGTTAAAGTTTAGAGCTCCAGCTCTCTTCAGGGCTAACCTGGGATTATTGACTTTTATTTACAGCTGAAGTTCTTTATTTGCTCTCATTTCCTTGTACAATACTGTTTGTATCCTTTACCTTTCCCATTTTCACTTGTCAGCCTTTATTTTGACTTAATTAGTTGTAGAGGTTATCATGGCTGATCCTGAGTTTGTTTGTAGCTAACATCCATATGAACTTGAGCACAGGCCAATCGCTAACCATCAAGCTTGGAGCATCAAACAACAACACACACAAAATGCTGGTGGAACACAGCAGGCCAGGCAGCATCTATAGGGAGAAGCACTGTCGACGTTTCGGGCCGAGACCCTTCGTCAGGACTAACTGAAAGGAAAGATAGTAAGAGATTTGAAAGTAGTGGGGGGAGGGGGAAATGCAAAATGATAGGAGAAGACCAGAGCTAAGAGCTGGAAAGGTGATTGGCGAAAGTGATACAGAGCTGGAGAAGGGAAAGGATCATGGGACGGGAGGCCTCAGGAGAAAGAAAGTTGGGGGGAAGCACCAGAGGGAGATGGAGAACAGGCAA
Source organism: Hemitrygon akajei (assembly GCF_048418815.1). Classification (NCBI taxonomy): domain Eukaryota; kingdom Metazoa; phylum Chordata; class Chondrichthyes; order Myliobatiformes; family Dasyatidae; genus Hemitrygon; species Hemitrygon akajei. The sequence continues at coordinate 96,357,913 of NC_133130.1, read as the reverse complement.
ACAACTATGTTGTTGTTTGAATTTCCAGCATCTGCAGATTTCCTCAAGCTTGGAGCATATTCATTTGTTCTTATTAATATGGGCTAATTAAACATCTTTTTGGTTTTTGAGAGCAAAAGATTACTTCTGAAGATTAGTAACCTGGGGCGACTTCCTAACTTGTTCAAGTGTCCCTTGCTGGGTGAGCTCTTGGGAAATAGTTCTTTGTGGGGCGGGGGGGGGGGGGGGGGAGAAGCAATTTGGTGTAAATCAAATTTGTAATTATTAGGGAAATTAATATTTCCCCTCATTTGCATATTTCTCAACAAATACAAGTTTACTTGTTGTAGAAATATATTTTGGATTAACACATACAATATGTTGGAGGAACTCAGTAGGTCAGACATTGTCTGTGGAAATGAACGTTTTAAGTTTGGAGCTAATGTGGGAAATGTAAGAGTGAAGGGGGAGAGGGAAAATTACCAGAGGTTAGAGAAATAATTAGTGTTCAGGCCGTCAAGTTGGAAGCTATCGAGACGGAATATCAGATGTTGCTCTTCCAATCTGAAAGTGGCAGTAGTGGAGGCCATGGACCGACATGTTGGGAACAGAAGTGGGGATTGAAATTAAAATAGTTGACTACTCCAAAATCCTGCTTTTTGCAGATGAAGCGAAGGTGCTCCACAGAGTTGGGATTGGGGGGAGAGTTGGCTGTATGCCCTGCAGTGCAAAGTGCTGATTTTGTTGAGTTTTATTCAGTATCAATTTTAGAACATATAACAGTACAGCATTGGAACAGGCCCTTTGGTGCATGATGTTAAGGCCCTAAGCTATAGGAGCAGAATTAGGCCATTTGGCCCCTCGAGTCTGCTCCGCCATTTTGTCATGGCCGATCTGATTCCCCCTCAGCCCCAGTCTCTGCTTTCTCTCCATATCCCTCCATGCCCTGACTAATCAAGAATCGATCAACCTCTGCCTTAAATATACCCAATGACTTGGCCTCCCCAGCCACTAGTGGCAACAAATTCCACAGATTCACCACTCTGGCTAAAGAAATTCCTCCTCACCTCCATTCCAAATGGATGTCCCTCTATTCTGAGGCTGTGTCCTCTGGTCTTAAACTCTCCCACCTTAGGAAACATCCTCTCTGCATCCATGCTACATCCACTATATCAAGGCCTTTCAACATTCAATAGGTTTCAGTGAGTTCCCTCTCATTCTTCTGAATTTCATTTGAGTACAGGCCCAGAGCCATCAGACACACCTCATGATAAACTTTCAATCCCAGAATCATTTTCGTGAATGTCCTTTAGTCCTCTCCAATGTCAGCATACACTATTCCAAGTGAGTCTTCATCAGAGCCTCAACATTAGATCCTTGTTGTGCCAAGCTAATCCCTTCTGCCTGTACAATGTCCATACCCTTCCAGTTCCTGCACATTTTTTCTACCTATCTAGAAGCCTCTTGAACTCCTGTTATATTTGTCATCACCACCTATCCGTGGCAGTGCATTCCAAGCACCAACAATTTGTCTTGCACATCTCTTTTGAACTTAACCACTCTCACCTTAATTGTATGCCATCTGTTACACATTTCAAACCTGGGGAAAAATTGTACTTGCTGTCTATATCTATGCCTTTCATAATGTCTGTCAGATGTTCCCTCCCCCCCCCCCCCCCCCCAGCCCCCACTACTGCAGAGAAAATAATTCAAGTTTGACTAACTTCCCAATATAGCATATGCCCATTAATCCAGACCGCATACTGATAAAACTCTTCAGCACTCTCTCCAAAGCCACTACATCCTCCTGTAAGGGGCGACCAGAATTGAAGGCAATACTGTAGGTGCGACCTAACTAGAGTTTTATGAACCTGCAACATAACTTCCTGGGTCTGGAGCTCAATTCCTTGGCTAATAAACTGAAGCATGCTGTATGCTTTATTACCACTTTAACAACCTGTGTAGCCACTTTCAGGAAGCTGGTCTTGCCATTAAGTATACTGTTCCTTGTATTTGATCTCCCAGGTACAACACTTCTGATTTTCCAAGGTTAAACTCCATATTCTGTTTCTCCACCCACATCTGCGGCTGATCTATATCTCATTGTATCATTTGGCAGTCTTCTACACTCTCCATAACATCACCAGCATTCATAAAATCTGCAGACTTGCTAACCCCCCATCAATTTTCATCCAAGTCTCTCCAGCCCAAATAGATTTCATTAATCACTACCCTCTGTAGCCTTTTCTGGATGAGCTTCCCATGAGGAATCTGTCAGACGACAAGCCGAAAGCCTAGTAGACAACATCTAATGTTCTGCCTTTATCAATCAGCTTCTTCAATATTTTAGAAAAAAAAGAATTGTTAGTAAGACATGACTTCTGGCTGCTCACCCTCTCTGTTACCTGTTCCCCTAACTATAGAGTCTGCTATCACTGTTGCTCCGCCTGACTTTGCCCTTCCCTGCTGAACATTAAAGCCACCCACAGTGTAACTGACCTGGCTGCTGCTGCTGTGCCATGATGTCATCCACCCAGCAGTAACCAAATGGGTATACTTGTTGCTGAGGGATGGTCATGGGGAATCCTGCACTAATTGTCTCTTCCCCTTGCCCCTCCAGGTGGTCACCGAGCTATCTGTAGCCTGTTCCTTGGGTGCGACCACCTCAGTACAACTCTAATGCATGATGTTCTCAGCAACCTGGATTATCCTAAGGATATCCAATTCCAGCTTCACTGATCAATCAGGAGTTGTAGCTGGGTGCACTTCCTACATTGAAGTCAGTAGGGAAACTGGGAGTCTCCTTGACCTTCTACATCCTTGAATAAGAGCATACCATTGTCCTAGCTGATATCCCAGCTACTCTAATAGGAACAATAATTCTAAGGGAAACCTCACCTGCATTGCCTCCTCCCACCAAACTCTCCTGACCTACAGCCTTGGCACTTGTACTCAGACTACTACAAGACAGCCACACTGTTAGTCTGCTTCATTCTATTGCTTGCCAAAAACAACTGGACAACAAGCTAAGCTGCTGGCTTCTCCCCCTGCTCCTCTGGCTACAGCAACTGGACAAAAAACTCTTCATTGTAAAACTACTTTTAAAAAGTTTTGGCCAGTCTGCTTTCACCATCCGTCTCGTCCTCAAGGTCTCTAAATACACACTTGTGCTTTGTTCCATGCTTGCAGTGCCAATTGTCTTGTCTTTATACATGTATTAATTTCCTTTCCTTCCTACACAGAAATGACATTCTCTTATAATCAGTAGCCGTACATTGATAACCTATTGAACCATTTTGTCAAGAAAATGGAGGCTGGCTGCTTAGGCAGTTTAAGAAGCTTAGCTGGTTGAACAGGGAAGCACAGAAGTGAAAGTAACAAATGTCAGTCCATTGCATTTACCTGCAGCAAAAGTGACACACTGCCATGCCAGGAGTGCGTCATGGTGCTGGCACTCAGACCACCAGCACCATGGCCATTGTTATATGGGACAGAAGACTGCTACTTATAATTATCCTGCATATTTTTTAATAATAGAGTAACATCTGGATACCATGATACAGAAGTAGTATGATACAGTAGAAAAAAATCAAGAACTCCATATTAGAGCTACAATACTTGCAGCTTTTGAAAGATTCTCTATTTGTAGTCACTTTTAATATTTACTCAGTAATTAACTTTGTCCCACACATTTGCTTTCCTAACAGAATTACAGCATTCTACATCAAATGGCATATTGCTTCTACTTATGCAAAAGGATTTGATTTAATAAACTGAATTTATGAAAGTTTTTCTTTCTGTATCTTTTTGGTACTTTGAGTGTTCCCCCTCCTGTCAGTTGGGTTTATATAGAGTAGATTTCTTGAAAACTTGCCATAAAACATTTGAGTCAGAAGGTCTTGCATGTAAATGTGTGAACTTTTCAGAGGACAAAGATGAATCGACATGTCCTGAAAAATCTCTTCTGTACCAAGTACAGGCAGTACCCGGGTTATGAACGAGTTCCGTTCCTGAGCCCGTCTTTAAGTCGGATTTGTACGTAAGTTGGAACAAGTACATCCAATATTATTTAACATCAGTTAGTCAAACGTTTGTCTTGGTATATAGTATATGTTTTATCTTTCTATGCATAAGAAACGTATATATTCCAATAATTAAACCACTGCTTTGCTTAGTAACAATTGTAGCTTTCATCGGGGCAGGGCCTTTCACGTACTCCATTATTCTCACTTTATCCGTTATCCTTCAAAATTGTTCCGATCGTTGACTGACTGTAGCCTAACGTTTTTCCAATGCCCGATGACGTTTCACCTCTTTCCAAATGCGTTATTATTTCCACTTTATTTTCAGTCGTGATCGCTTTCCGTCAACGGAACGGAAACACTGTGGGTGGCGGGTCCCGACCTCCGCCGGCTCCCGACATCCGCTGAGTTCTAGGACCAGCGCACTGAATTCCCTTGGTCCTAAAGTCCCCTGCACTGAGACAGGTTAAATGGGACAAGTGGGGTTGTGCTGGGTTTGGGTATTTGATCCTCCACAATATTCAGCGTGGGAATATAAATTAGAGGTGGCAGTGTTTTTTTTAAAAATGAGGTCAAGTTGCGAGCTCGACATCAACCTGGCATGGATGAAGAGTGCACTCGGGAGCGATCTGTCACTGGATCGAACTCAGGAACCTCTGTTCTCGAGCCCGGCACTGATCTCACTGCGCCACCAGCCGACTGGAAAAGTGGGGGTCAGGGTGAATCTTGCTAAGAGAAATTTAAGCCAATTACAAAGTTACACACTCAACACAGTGTCAACAGCAACGACTTAAAATGGTGGACGGTGTTCTCCTTCCCTGGTTAGTAAGTATGAGTTGTTCGTAAATCGGACGTTCATAACTTGAGGACTACCTGTATGCATCTATAAAATATTATAATTGCTGGTTGTGATTAGTAAAGTCCACAGTGAATGTACTTCACAGGTTTGACTGCCCTGTAAGGAACTTGTAGATAATTGCAGATGGCCTATTTGACCTGAATGATTATTTTGAAAAATGGCTAAAATAACCTATTGCCTTATAGTGCATGATGTCTTTTGAAGTGCTGCCCAATGGAAAATTGGACAAAGTATTAATGTCATTTTCCTACTGCTATTTCCCTGCCATCATCACTTCATGTCCACTATGACACATTGGATCAAGAGATATAATCTTGGTTTTGTTCTCCCAGTAGAATGAGGAGCAAACCCTGTGCATCAAATAATAAATTGTGTGAGGAAAAGTATCCCCAGTGATACATTGTGTTTACAAGCACCTGAGTCCTCGCACATTTTTTGTTGACCCCCACTGACAACATTAATTTGATTCATGCTATCCCTGCACTTTGCACCTCATTGCAAATGCTGTGATTTGTACCTGTGATCCTATTGCTGACAGTGGCTTGAGGCTTGGAGAATGAAGTTGTGATTTTGTTTTGTCTCCCCATGCCAACCTCAAATATTATTCTTCCCTCTTCTCTTCCCCTCCACCACCAATATCTGCGTGGCAGATACATGATGAAACCACCTGTAAGCTCAAGCAGGTGCTGACAATAAATGCATAGGCACATTCTGCAACTTTTCAATGAAAGAGAATCTTGATATTTTTAAAAATCACAATGCTGCAATTTCATGGTTTTCTCTTACTGTGCACAAAATAGATTTACCACTTTAGGGTAAAAGGTTTGTACAGAAAACTTTACAAACTTAACATCATGAGATCTATCTGGAATGTAAGTACCGTAGATTCTGGATTTTAAGCCGCTACTTTTTTCCCACATTTTGAACAGCTTTGAACTTTGCGGCCAATAATCCGAAGCGGCTAATGCATGATTTTTTTCATGCCGCCTCGTAAACATTTTGCCTCATAACAGTAGACCAATAAAATTGATGAGTAGTTCAGAGGTCCAATGAAATTGTACGATAAATCAAGCGCACTTTCACAATTAAATTATTGTAAATCAGTCATTTGTACTCACCCTCATCAACATGGAAAACACTCGAAGCATTGTGCTGCCTTATGGCATACTTAGTTTATAATATTTTCGCTTAGTAATTCATTTTCTAGTTAAAGTTAGAAGAGTTTTAACTATATGTTTTCTGTACTACATCGCGGGATGCTATGACGTCACACCCGGTTTCGCGGTGTCTTGTGGGAAAATGCCGGTTTGCGATAAACGGAAAGGAGGGGGGGAGCGCATTACGCGAGCGGCTTTGGATCTGAGCGAAAACGCTGCTTTTAAGTTAAAGGTGATCAATAACTTTTCCTGGTAGGCTGTAGTATATATATTTTTTACCAGTCGTTAGGAGATATTGGAATGTTGTTCAGTAAAGAAGTATACGCAACGTATTTAAAAGTAGCCGCGTTACGGGCACGGTTCGAAAAAAAGCATTTGCAATATGTATTTGTTTTTGTTACCATATGGATTTAATTAAAAGTTAAAAAATCCTCACGTGTAATATCTTTCTGTGTAAATATCTCATATTACAACGTGGGACACCTGCGGCCGAAAATCCGGTGCGGCCTAAAATCCAGTGCGGCCTTTACAATTAAAAAATTGATTTTATTTCTAAAATTAGAGCCAGTGGCTTTTAATCAGGTGCGCTCTGTAGTCCGGAATCTACGGTAATGAAAACTTCATCCAAATTCAGCTGTTGAATATCCAGTTCCTTTTCATTCTCTGTATTTGAAAACTAAGATACTTCAGATTCAGATTTATTTATCACACAGACATCAAAACATAATGAAATGACATTTGTATTAATAAGCAACACCCAGTGTGTGTTATTGGGAAGTGTTCTTAAAGTTGTATATCTAATGAGTAATACTGTACCAGAATTGGAGAAATCCAGTTTTCTAATCTATTGTATAACAAACTGGTTATAATTGTACAAAATGTTAAATACGGTTTGAAAAGGGAAAGTCTGTTAGATAGCTAAAACTGCCTCCATTTTTTGAGCATCCTGGAATAGTTGGCAAAACTAACTCTGTGGTAAGAGAGTAGTTGGCAGAGTGTTGTTGTTCTACCATGGAAACTAAAGCTCCTGCTAGTTTGTAAACTATACTTGGTGCTTTGTTTCCTACTGAGTGCAAGAAATAGAAGCAGGAATTGATCTTAACTTCAGCCTATACATCCCTTGGGGTACGTATTTTATCTCTACTTGAATATCCATGATGCTAAGTGTCTATGGTGTTCTTGGGCAAGCATCACATTTGAAAGTTTTTATTTCTCATTTTAACACTAAAATGGATGGCATCTTATTTTGAAGCCATGTCTCCAGTTCCAAAATTTCCAGCCAAAGGAAACTACTTCTGAGCATTTACCCTGACAGTCTTAGTTTTCAATATGATCTTGTGCTTCTAAACTCCTATGAGAGTAGGTCAGTTTTGATCTCTCTTAGAAAAACTGATGATGCCCTGAGTGAAATCCCATGAATTTGCACATGAAATCCATGTATATACTTCCCTGGATATGGGGACCAAAATTCTCTATTCTTTCAAATGTGACCATTCAAAGGGTTTAAAAATTGCATTAATTCCATTGCAGTAAAGAGCAATATAGCATTTATCTTCCAAATAGTTTTCTGTACCTGTAGATTACCTTCCGGCATTAAACTAGCCTGTCAAGAACATTCTGTACCAGTATTTAGTATGTTTTTGTTTTATTCTTACCAGAGTGAATAACCATTTTTCCCCACATTGCACTTAACTTGCATTCACTTACTCACCTATTTATTTCTCTATATTCCTTCCCATGCGTGTCCTCAAATATGAAGGCAGCTTCACAGTAGTACCTACCCAAGGTCCTAATATAAAATGTTAATAACTGAGGGCCCAGTAGTATCTCTTGGCATTTCAGGAGAAACTGGTTGCTAGCCTGTTTATCCTTTTGCCAGTGTTCTACCTGTGTTAATGTTGCCCCATTTTCATGAACTCATACATAACAACTTGTGCTTTTTAAATGAATTAAAGCATTAGTTCCTGCTCATTTACCTTGTTATTTACAAATAGAGAAAAAAAATCTTTGTGTTGTCTAATATGGCCTTCTAAAATGTTCACTAAGAATTCTCTTAGAGCTGGATTTTGAATGGATTCCTACCGTTTTACTAAATTTTCAGAGCACATTTCTTCCTCCTTTAAAGTAGTTTTAAATTTGTTGACTTCTAGTCTTCTAAATTATTCCAAAATTTTGGAAGATTATTAATGCATCTAGTGCTGCAAAAAGCCCCCCTTTTTAAAAGTGTGGAGGCCAAGAATCCAATGAGTTCTCTTTTTTGTTAAATCTTGGCTACTAACTAATAAAGCAACAGTTCTCTGCTCTGGTCTAGGCTAATGACAAAAATTTTAACGACTGCAATTCTATTTTGTGTACATGAGAAGACAGGAGTAGGAGTAGTCCATGCAGCCCTCAAGTCTTCCTTGCCATTCAAAAGGCTTTATCTGCCTCGCCTCTCATAATGCCTTCTGTGCTAGTTCTCCATAATCCCTCATTCTTTGATCTTCAGAGAAATTTACCAAACTTTTTCAATGCCCCCAATGATGCAACCTGCAGAGATTTGCCATCCTCTACATTTGTACACTGCTCAGTTTTAAATGACTACCCTCTGGTGTATAACTTATTGAATCTCGTTTATCACTGAAATTTGTTATTTTGTGGCAACAGTACAGTGCAACTGCATCCTTGCTTGAACGTTTCAAAGTATGCTATCAGATCGTACCTTGTTGTAAGGTGCAAAGGCACCAGGTACTTAACTCCCCCCACCCCCCCACTCCCCCTCAGCTTTGTACCTTGTGCCTATCTGTATTTCTAACAGCTTCTGGCTTTAAATTATTGAATGCCTTAATGCTGCATAGATTTTAGTGTATTTTATGAATGTTTTTCAAAAATGCTGACAAGTGATCTTTGGTTATACCGTGTATAAAATGGAGCATAAATGTTTCCATTGATTGAACTGGGTAAGTATCTGGCTCGATGGACTGCAATGGGAAAACTGCAGTTCTCTCCCACATTCCAAATATGTACAGGTTAGCAGGTTAATTATTTTTTATTGCTTATTTTTAGTTAATTTTGTTATCATGTCCATGTAGACAGCTAATTCAAAGCCAAACCATCTATCCTTTTGCATGTACTGTTTTATCTGTGCATAGTTAGAATGTGGGCAAGAACTGGAGCACCCAGAGGAAACCTATGTGATCATTGGGAGAACATACAAACTCCTCACAATTCCACGAGAATTGAATGCAGGCTGCTAGCACTGTAAAAAGTGTTGCATTAATTGCTATGCTACATTGCCATACTGTTTGGTTTTTATAAAAGTGATTATTTTGGAAGAGCAAACACGAGGAAATCTGCAGATGCTGAAAATTCAAACAACACACACAAAATGCTGGTGGAGCACAGCAGGCCAAGCAGCATCTATAGGAAGAAGCACTGTCAACGTTTCGGACCGAGACCCTTCGTCAGGACTAACTGAAAGGAGAGATACTAAGAGATTTGAAAGTAGTGGGGGGAGGGCGAAATGCAAAATGATAGGAGAAGACCGGAGGGGGTGGGATGAAGCTAAGAGCTGGAAAGGTGATTGGCGAAAGTGATACAGAGCTGGAGAAGGGATGGGACAGGAGGCCTCAGGAGAAAGAAAGGGGGAGGGGGGGAGCACCAGAGGGAGATGGAGAACAGGCAGGGTGATGGGCAGAGAGAGAGGAAAGAAAACAAACAATTAAATATGTCAGGGATGGGGTAAGAAGGGGAAGAGGGGCATTAACAGAAGTTCGAGAAGTCAATGTTCATGGCATCCGGTTGGAGGCTACCCAGCCAGTATATAAGGTGTTGTTCCTCCATCCTGAGTGTGGATTCATCTTGACAGTAGAGGAGGCCATGGATAGACATATCAGAATGGGACGTGGAATTAAAATGTATGGGCACTGGGAGATCCTGCTTTCTCTGGCGGACCGAGTGTAGGGTTTGAACACCTATAGATGCTGCCTGGCTTGCTGTGTTCCACCAGCATTTTGTGTGTTTTTATTTTGGAAGGTTTAATCTGTTAATGTGATTTTTGCATTACACACACAGCTTGCGTGCTTGCTTTTTGAATGATGCAAGTGCATGTACAGAAGTCAAAGCTTTCCAAAACTAATGAGTTTGTACTGTATATCCAGCATTTCAACTAACGCACACGCACACGCGCACAGACACACACACACAGACACACGCACACACAATTATCGTTTGCAGTCTTTCTAGAGAAGCAGGTTACTGTGTTCCACGTTGACAATCAACTTATTTTTCCCCTAAACGAGAATTTGGCAAGATATTGTGTGTTCTTCCTCCTGTGATGGTAGTTCTTTGTGTGTAATGCTATTTGTCCTCTGGTACCTTTCCCAATAGCCATTCTTCATTGGCACAGTTCATGGGACTTTCATAATGAACTGATCTAACAACTGATCTCTCACATTTATGCATCTCCTGTAGCAGCAATTAAATAATGCTGTGCAGCAGGAACATTGGCTCTGCTTCATCTACTCCAGACTGTGGGGCATGACGGTCAATAGTAATGTTCCTAGTGATGCAGGGGTCATTAATTAACTTTAGGCTAGTTTGATTTATATGGCCTGTATGTTCTGGAGTAACATAGAAGATTGATGGATATACAGTCTAGTTCTTTCAGCAGCAATGAAACATACATTATTTATTTCTTTACTAAAGTTCTCTAATTTAGTAAGAGCAGAAATACAAACCTGTTTTGTATAGGATTTTTATACTTATTTTACCGGTATTTGTATTTGCTTTTCTACTCCCCAGTGCCATTCGGCTTTACAATTCAACCGCCAGGAGTAAGATATGTTAAAGTGCCGGGGTTAGGACTCAATCTATTTAAGTAAACTACTTAAGAATTTTTAAAAAGCTATTATTAATGCTTTTTGAGAGGGTGATTTTAGATGCATATCATATTTTTACTGAGTTAAGTATTGTATGTAATTAGTTTTGCTACAATAAGTGTATGGGACATTGGAAAAAATGTTGAATTTCCCCATGGGGATGAATAAAGTATCTATCTATCTATCTATCTATCTAAGTACACTGGTCAGCATTTTCCTTGCAGGTTAGTTTGCAGTGAAGCATTCTGCAAATAGGAATTTTGAATTCCTTCAGGTATCTTTAAGAAGTATTTTTCAAAAGGTTAAAATTGATTTACCTTGGATTCATCATTATTTATTCACTCATCATGTCAAGTTGCAATTTTAAAGTGGATTTTTCTGGCCTAGGTTTTAAAATCCTGTGTTTTGTATATGGGTATGCTATTAGACTATGGACTTTTGACTTTTTTCTCTCAGTCTAACAGTTTTTAATGAGTTTTTCACCCAATCTTTCTCATTTTTGTTTGTGCGGAGAGAGGGGTTTGGGGCGGCGTTCTGTTCCATTTTTGTCTGGGGGGGGGAGATTTGGGGCTTGATTATCGTGTTGCCATTCTTGGTTTTGCAATTATCTGGAGAAGAAGAATTTCAGAGTTGTATACTCTGATAATAAACCTTTGAACATTGTGTTAGATATTCTGAATAGATTAGAATTCAGAAATTGAGATAATTTATCAAGATGATATATTGGGATAATTTAGCTGCAATCTGTGGAATATTTGGCGCAATTTGTGTAAGTTGGGGTGAATATTTTTATAAGGATTGCACCATTTACCATTTTAGCCTTTGTTCAATGATTTGGCTTTAAGTAAAACTTGTGCTGTTGTATGCTTGACACTGTCTAAATATTTTTACTTGATTCTTCTGAACTAAGTGGGAGCTAAGAAGCCATTTTGGGTCTGGAGTCGCATTTGTACTAGGCCAGATTAGGATGGCAGACTCTTCTTTGAAGAATATTAGTGAACAAATATTTTGTAATGATTGGGTAGTTTTGTGGTTAATGTTCCTGAGACTATAATTCAAATTCTTGAATTAATCTGGATTTTCTGTCTTTGAGAAATTGAAGCTTGTCTGTAGATTAGCAGACATCATTTTAAGCCCTTCTGCTACTATATTCTTGCAGCAGGAAGAAATGAAAGCAATGTCAACGCTTAATGGAGGTGGTGATAAGTCTTACTGGTCTAGTTTCTTAACTGGTCATGGCGAAGTAACAAATGTCACTTTTACATTAAGAGCTGTTAAACTATTAAGCCAGTATTGAACATTTACTGTATAGTCAATGGCTAACTCTAAAGTTATAATCTTCTCCAAACCAGTTTTTATCCCATGATCAAATGTTGAACTCTTCAAACTTTTACAGTTTCGTGATATACAAAGTGTCCGAATGATTGTTTGATTCTTGGATAAATAATTTTGGAGAAACAACAGAAGGGGAAACTTTATTAAATTGTGAAAAGATAATGCAAAATTTATTAATTCAAATGTCTTACTTGTGAAATTTGAGTACAGCAGGTTCCTTTGCACGACAATAAACAAGTAGCTGTTCACACTCTGTATATCAAAAGAGTACTGTGTATATGCAACTGTTAAATTTTCTGAATAGATTAGAATTCAGAAGTTGAGGTAACTTATCAAGATGATACATTGGGATAACTTAGCAGCAATCTGTGGAATATTTGGCACAATTTGTGTAAGTTACATATATTTCTCTATACAGGATCGCAGCACTTGGCTAGGTGGCAATGAAGAACCACTGACTGGATTTACCTGGCGAGGCGGATGTGAACGAGAAACTACTGGTATACAACTTTGGAGTGAAGTTTTTGTGATCAACAAATCTGACGGGAAACAGGTCTGGTTAGCATTGAACTATACAAAAGACATGGATCAAGTCTCTTATACACTTTTTTGTGTATTTTCTTTTTACAATATTTTTATTCAGAAGAAAAAAAAGATTTACAGAGTGCAACACATAAATACATCTCAACATAACTTGTATACATTCATATATTGTAATAAAATTGATCAAAATGTTATAGCATAACACAAAGGTATACCACTCTAATCAAAAATTTAAAGATAGGTCATACATCATAAAAGAAATTTTTAATAAAAGTCAACCCCCTACCAACTACCAACGAAAAAAGCTGATGGATGACAATGGATAATTAGAAAAAAAACATATTCACTTTACAGTGTATTCTAATCTAATGTGAATTTAATTTTATGCTGACTCATCTCAGCCAGGGCAAATTTAAAAGCCAAGCCAAATTTGGGAAGGGCTGCCTTTATAAATGATATTGTGGTAGAATGAAAGGGGAAAAAAACTAAGAATTCTAAATATAGTGTTAGTTATAGAGTGCAGTGCAGCTAGGCAAATTTTAAGTGCCAGTACCATGAGAAGATAGATTATAAGAGATCAAGGATTTACATAAATGTATGCGTGTGAAGTAAATGTGTAAGTTTTTTATAAAAAATGTTTTTAATCTTTAAACTATATCTGAAGTTGTAAGTTCACAGTTATTCAGGAAATGTGCATTTGAAATCTATTTGCATTATTCCGTTGATGGTTCATGTATTGCAGCCAGGGTAGCATTTCATTGTACAGGGAAGATCCTAAACTTGTCAAGTCACCAGTAGAGTTTCCACTATAGGCTTCTGTAATCCAGGGTTTAGAAATTTGTAAGTGACCTTCAGTGTGAAAGGAAATCTAGGTGAGAGAACTTTGTATGTACTGTGTTCATTAAGCCTCTGTGGCTTTTGATGCCCACTTGGTTTATGTGAAGACTGGTTGCTGCATCAAACCGATTTCTTCTGATCCATAATTAAGGAAGTCTTATCCTCAAAGCTGGAGGAGTAAAACTGAATGCAGCTTTCCACTTAAGCATAAAAGCAAAATATTGAAGATGCTGTTGATCTGAAGCATTCAATAATTTTGTATTCTCATTATATGCCCATACTATGTAGAGTGGAATTAAGTGGAGCTTTTAAAAATAAACTTGAAGATGTTTATTGCATAGGCAGGTTTTACCTGAGTAAGGGATAGTCTTAGCAACACGCACAAAAATGTTGGAGGAACTCATCAGGTCAGGCAGCATCTATAGAAATGAATAAACGGTCGACGTCTCTTACTGAGACCTTGATTCAGGATTGGAAAGGAATGGGAAGGATGCCAGAATAAAAAGTGAGGGGTGGGCAAGGAGGACAGCTAGAAGGTGATGGATGAAGCCAGGTGGGTAAAGGGCTGGAAAGGAAGGAATCTGATGGTCCATCAGAGAAAGGGAAAGAAAGGGACTGTGGGGGAGGTAATAGTAGGTGAGAAGGGGCAAGGGGCCAGGGTGGGGAATAGAAGAGGGAAGAGAGAGTAAAGTATTTTTTCCTGAAAATAAATCAATATTCATGCCATCAGGTTGGAGGCTATCAAATGAATATAATGTGTTGCTCCTCCACCCTGAGGGTGACCTCATTTTGGCATAGGAGGCAGCCATGGCCCAACATGTTGGAATGGAATTAAAATGTTTGGCCTCCAGAGAGATCTGCTTTTAGTGGAATTATGGGTCTCACCAATGTACAGGAGACCACATTGGGAGTACCAGACACACCTCACCTGTATTTAAAATTTCTCCTGTGTTGCCATTAGGTTTTTTAAGCTGTAGCCATAAGTCTCTGTCCCCTTGATCTTGCTCCCTTTGTTAATGAGAACAATTTTTCCTTTGACTACTTCTCTGGACTGCTCTTTTTTTTTTAATTGTTCCATCAAGTCGGCTTGAAATTGCATCTCTTCTAAGGTGAACTGTTTAACCCCTTGGTACCCTTCTTAAAATGTCAGAGCCTCTGCAATGAATAAATTTGTAACTACAAACAATGGCACGCAATTCTGACTGTCACTGCTGAAAATGTAGGGTGGAGTGGTAACGTGGTTTCAGGTATCTAGTGGTAAATAAATATTTGAAGAGAGAACAAAGACAAATATTTGAATATTTAGCCATAAAGCAGAGGTATAATAAAACATGAAAGTATAAACAAAATAATTCTTAAAGGTAACTCATCTTTCCAGCGGTGTGATATCCAAAAAATTACAGAGAAACTGGGAGTAAAGTTTAGGGAAGGTATTGGATGTAGAAGGAATAAGTGGAATATGGCTACATTGAGGGCATCTAAATGATGGATGGCTGAGATGGTCATGCAGCATGGAGGTGAAAATGAAGCTGGAATTACTGTGCATTAAACTGCCATGCAGTTCTTTAAGAAAGAGGGTCTACAACTGGGATCTGTTCAAATTGAAATAAAGAATAAACGGAACAATGTAATATGGATGTCTTGCATAAATCAAATAAAGGAGAAAGAGGATGAAATATATAAGCAAATATGAAATGCCAAGTGGCTAAATAATTGGAAGCCATAATGTTCCCAAGAATATTGGAACTAATAGCTACTTTGTAAGATCAATTGGATGCATGCAGCTTTGACATTCTTTAATTGTGTCAACATAACTATTGGCCATTGTAATTCTCGCAGCTATGTTGCTTCAGGCTTGAAAATACAGTTAATTGGTTAATTGGGGCAGCTGCTAATTTGGGACAACTCTTGAACAAAAACTGATAAAAACTAGCTAGGATTCCCTTTGTTTATTTGGGACACTGCACTTAATTGGAACAGGAACTGTTGCTGTACAGTTTTTAACTAGTGTCAGTTGTGTGCAGTTGTATGGCTGTTAAACACTACACCATGCTTAGAGCAAACAGTTTTTAAATGGCATCAGTTGTGTGTGTTTGTTTTCAAATACTGTGATTTTTGTCACTGATAGTTGGTCAGAAATAAGCAGTAAGACAATTCAGAACTGTTTTGCTCAGTGGCTTTAAGCATTCAAGCTTGGAGATGCAAAAAATAGCTTGGAGTGAAAATGAAATAATTTCAATAATTCAAGTTAGGAACTATGAAGAATTTGAAGTTATTGACAATCATCTTGAATTTTAATGAAAATGCAAATTTGGGTGTGCAATTGTCAATAGCATTGTATAAAGGCTGTTCATTATCTGTAGATGATTGCATCGATTTTGCAAAAGAACACTGCAGTGTACACTGGAAGAATTCCTCCATCCATAACCATTAGGAACTAATACAGTTTTGTAGTACTGTAGCAGCATTAGTAGTGTTCTAATTTGTTCTGTATTTCATTTAAGTCAATAATTTGTTACTTATCATTTTTATACCTTTTTAACCATGACCATGAAACTTTGGCCAAAATGAATGGTTCTGATGCTGCCCAATTAACTGGAATTAACTGTTACAAAAGTGTTTGAAATGTACTCTGCAGTATTCATGAATGCCATTTTTTTTAAAAAACCAAAAAAACCCAGCTGATTCAAACTGAAACAATTTTCTTCCAGGTTGCAGTCCTTCTAATGGATACTCAGGGGGCCTTTGACAGCCAGTCAACCATAAGAGACTGTGCTACTGTGTTTGCTCTTAGCACCATGACAAGTTCTGTTCAGGTAATGGTCAAATGGCAAACTACTTATGGTAATAATGTTCACATCCATTGGACAATTTTTTTTCTGTAAACTTGTTTTAATGTTCTGTAATAATGCTATCCTTTGGTAGAATAATGCTTGCTACTGTATGAAGTGATCTTGATCAGTTTTCAATGTGTATAGGTAGTTGGCCAGAACATATCGCATGTATTTTAGTAATACAAAATAATCTGGAATGTACTGGTTGAAAAGGAAATAAATAGTAACTTTCAAAAATTAGCTTTGCAATAAAAGCGAAAAGATCAAGACAGAACTATCTTATCCAGAAAAACTGCCAGTAAAATAATGGGCAATAGGTCAACAGCCTAGACTGTTATGATTCTACAAAAATGTTTTAATCCTTGTAGGTATACAATTTGACTCAGAACATTCAGGAAGATGATCTGCAACACTTGCAGGTACTGTACTCATTTAATTTTTTTTTTGCAGGAACGTTCTGATATATCATGTTTTAGGCTTTTCTATTCTAATATTTTGTTACAACAGCCATACCTGTATGTGGTCTCCAAATTCCTGTAATTAATCCTGTTGTGTTTACCTGATAATATCACTCATCAACTCCGTGGCCTTTTCACTTCCTGTGAATATTGGGCTTGGATCTTGTGCTCTTTGGTTTACCAAAGCATCACAATGGTTTGGTTAGTTAGGAAAACCATCGTGTTCCCATTCCAGTAGTATTCACCCAAACTAGAACTGGTTTATGCATACGTTGTTATATAAAATCCTAGTTTCTTTAACTATTGAAATATTCTTGGGTCTGAGTTCCTTGTTTATGAAAACTTTTAAAATACAAAATACCCCTTCAATGCTTTAGCAGTTTAAGTATGATATTCATGAGCTTGCTGTGATTATTTAAATTGACTGCCAAATATAGGTTTCATTTGGAATACTTTCTTTGGGCAAGGCATAAAGTATAGAACAGAGATCTTGGCACAGCTTCATAAAATGTTAGGCTGCAGTTCTGGTCACTGTGCTGTTAGAGTAATACAATTACACTGGAGAAGATACAAAGGAGATTCACCAGGATGTTCCTTGAAATTGAGTGTTTCAATTATAAGAGACTGCATGGGCTAGGTTTTTGTTCCCTGAAGCAGAAGGCTAAAGGGTGGTTGAGGCTCTAACACTGCAGCTGTGAGGTAGCAGCTCCACTTACTGTGCTGCCCTGTGCTGTAAGACGGCTGGCAGCCACTTTGAGAATCGTCTCAGAGTATTTGCCCGGGCAAGTTAAGGATAGTTTGCATTCATTTTTGTTCTATTTCATACTTTCCCTGTGTGATCACTATCTCTATGAATAATGCTTTCTCTCATTATTTGTATATAAGTTTACTCCTATTGACGATAGTAATTGGAAAAAGTTCCTATAACAATTTCAAAATATTCCTCCATGTTACGTTTGAACTAATGGGTCATTTATCGCACATCGTTTATCAGCAGTGTGGTCGAGTTGTGGTAACTTGCATCTTGAGCTAATCTCTGGTAAAATGTGAATTGGATATTATGAAACTCCTGGACAGGAAGAAGTCAAGATGTGAGCATGCAAATTGCAGATTTATATGAATTTTTAAGGTTATTGTCTAGTCCAAAACTCATGTCTAATACCATAAACCACTTTTCCTGGGGTATCTTTCATCCTCCTGGGACTATTGGCCAAGGTGAGGACTATTGAGGGAGTCGCATCCTTTAATTCTCAGCTGTCAATCATCAGTACCTTGGAGCTGTCAAGCTTTTTAGTAGACCACATGGGAGAATTGTTAATGGATGCTTCCATAGATCGATCTTTCCCAATTTAAGAGGCTATCAATAAGAGTTTGCTTGGGAAAGCTTTACTATTTCTCCAGTCCTTCAGATATCACTTCTATTCTACCACTATCATGCTAACGAATAGCAAAAACTGACTGAAATTTCTTTAAGCTCTTGTTTATTTATCTGCATTAATTTTCCCTGGTTTTACACATCTTTAGACTGCAAGACTGTTGGTTGTTTACTAGGCAAATTAGACTGGCCAAACATGACCCACATACAACAATTCATTGGCTCATAAGAGAAATCTGCTTTCTTCCTTGACAGATCAAAAACCATTGTTTCTAGATTGGCACAACCATCCACAGGTGTTTAAAGCTATATTCAGTCTGATTAAAAGGTGCTGAATGTCTATTCCAATCTGAGTGGCCAGTAATACTACTGAATTTTTGTAACGCTTGGCACAAGAGCTCTATTCCTTTAATCTGATTTTAAAACCATCTGAGAGTCAGTGGTATCCTATTTAAAAACAAAGTAAGGCAGTCCCCAACAATTAATTCCACCTGGTTTTTAAAATCCACTTAACCAGGGCCAGGTACCATGGGTAATTGTGATTGGTATCAGTGGCCAGGTTCCATGAAACAGATTGAACATTAAATGTAGAATTGTACAGGCCCTTCATCCCATAATGTTGAGCCAACCTTTTTAACCTGCTCTGTGATCAATCTAATACCTCTCTCCTACATAGCCCTCTTTTTTTTTTATCATCCATGTGCCTATCTAGGCATTTCTTAAATGTCCCTAATGTATCTGCCTTGACCACCATCCCTGGCAGGACCCACCACTCTATGTAACAATTTTTCTCTGACGTACCACTATACTTTCCTCCAATTATCTTTAAAATTTTACCCCTATATTAGTCATTTCCACCGGGAGGGGGGGTGTTCTTTGGCTATCCACTCTATGCCGCTCGTCATCTTGTGCACATCTTATGTACCGGTAGTCACTTCTCATCCTCCTTTGCTCCAAAGAGAAAAGGTGTAGCTCACTCAGCCCATCCTTGAGAGACATATTCTGTAAGTCCAGGCAACAGATCTTTTGCACTAAGGAGGTACAATCTATATTAGGGAAGTTGAAGTACCCTTTGACATCAGCCCTGCTATTTTTGCCTCCTGATCTGCTTCTCACTGTCTCATGCTTTTTTTGTGTGTGCAGGTGGTGGTGGGGTGTTGCTTCTGTAGAATACTCATAAAAGTGATTGTTTTTCCATTAGGTCAGGCAGTGGAAGTTGTATTGGAGCATGTATTACTTGCAAGGGCTATGAAATTATCTAAACTGGTAAAGATGCTGTGTGTTATCTAATCAGTGCTAGAGACTGAGATGACTGGTGTAACTACTTTGGTTCTGTCCTCTTGGGTTGCCAAGGGGGGATGGATTCTGTTATCTTGGGCAAAATAATAATAATAGCAACCTGTTTATAAGAGCAATTTTTGTGCAAATGACATAGTTCAAAGAATGTTACAAAGGGATAAAGTACAAGAATAAAAATAAAAGACAATGTCCCATCTTCCTACAGGTATAGGACTTGCATGTTATAATATTATGTGGCATAGATTTACTTGGAACTGCTTTTCTCTCTTGGGGCAGCTGTGATCTCATTAGATCTTGAACTCATTTGTTCAAATTACTTCTCTATTGGTCTCCTTTGCTTAGGTTCTGTTTTCAACTCTTGTCATTTTTTTTGGATATTCCACTCTGGTATGAGCTGGATCTTCTAGCTCTCAGCTTCAAGCATTCTGTCAATGTGCATTCCAGTGAGTCATTAATACTCAAAGCCCATTACTAATGTCTAATAGAACAAACATGAGGAAATCTGCAGATGCTGGAAATTCAAACAACAACACACACAAAATGCTGATGCCAGCATTTTGTGTGTCTAATAGAACAAGGTATTTTTGGTGGTGCAGGAGAAAAGTGTAGTGTAGATGCATCCTTTTTTTTTTAAAAAAAAAACACCTTCCCTGCTATCCAGCCTATGCAGTGCCTTTTAGAGGGTCACAGTCCCAAAGATAATGTAGGTTCACTATTCCTCCGTTATCTACTTGCTTTCATAGGTAGATCATTACATTTTCCAGTTTCATTGTCATGTGTTTCAGTTCCCAAAGATGCATATTATGCCTCTCAGGGCTAAAAATTGAGATTCTGTAATTTGCTCTTCTACTGACATTTAATGTTATTGGCTAAATGTTGTGCTCAGTCAGTTATGTTTGTCCTGATTCTGAAGCTGACTCAAGTGCACATCCTGCTTTCCTCTACTTTCAGGGCTTTAATAATACCATTAATTCTTCTTTCTAAATGCTTTCTGCAATGCATGTAACAACTTATTTCCTTTACCCTTGTCCTCACATTCATGCATACACTGTTATTACAATGCTTTTCACTATTTGCCTTTTTGGCATTGATGCATGCATCTTCCCAGTACTGCAAAAAACACATGACCTATATACACTGATCACAAGTCATCCATTCTGGCCATTTATCTAAGTACCTCTGGAGCTCTAATTTCCAAAGTGGTTGTGTTCTCTTCTAGGTGCTTCACTGGTTTATTTAGTCAGCTTCTTCACATGTCTCCCCAGCAAAGTTCATAAACTTTGCAAAGTTATTGATCATAACATAACATTTGACAGGTAGGTTGGCAATGATGTGCCAGTTTCCACTTGTATAGACACTTGCACCACTGACTGCTTGTCACAAGTAGACTTTCTTTATCCATTCACTGCATCTTGCATTGTATACAACCCATCAAGACGTAAGCTGATCAATCTCAACCAAAATTTGGTATTCCAGTCCTGGAGCTGACACTCAAGCAAAGATCATAGATTCTCGTTCATTTTCAAAGCTTTACGGAATTAAGTCCTGTTTCCTGAGCCCATCTCCCTCCTATCCCTTCTGTTCTCCCTCAATAACATTTTTGATCATATAACATTTGACAGGTAGGTTGGCAATGATGTGCCAGTCTTGGTCCTGCACATTTCTGCCAACATTGTTCCATTGCAGTTAGGCTGTTGGTTGCCACACCAACACACTTCCACCCACCAGCTTGCCAGTCTGTAGCATCCTAGTTGACACTGAGCTAATCAAGACAGGGGAACATATAATTAATTGCACATGTAAGGATTCCATCCTCGTGTGTTTGCTCTTGTGACCATGCCTCATCACTTGGGCTTTTCTCTATCTTAGCCTAAGCTTTTGATTCTCTTCTGCTGTGGGAAATGTTTACAGAACTAACTAGGCTTTCGTCTCTTGATTGGGAATGTCTATAAATCAAATATATTTTCCTTGTTAGTATTTTGTATGAACTGACTCCAGCTATTTATTTTTAGATTATTGGCTTCTTCAAAGCATTTCCTGATTCTGAATTGTTATCACTGTCCAAAACAATTTGCTCCTTCATTTGACTTAAATTACCCTTTTGCATTCTCAGAAATCTTCCATATTAGCCCATCTCTGTGGTTACCACACCCAATCTTCTGTTCTGTAATGGTTGTTATTACCCTGTGGTTACTGGGTCCAGAGAAATGAGACTTGTCAGGAGTGATAAAAGATAAATAGAGGGAAGAAACTTGTTGAAAGTGTACTGGAGGCAAAAACCCATATTGAATTTAGTGAACATCAACCATGAACTGCAAATGTACACTGAAGCTGGGATTATTCCAGATAGCCATTTCAATCAGTATTAATAGGTTAACGGATTCCTTCTGTGCCCTTGATTCCTAATAGTTTTTAATCTACATATTTTTGAGCCCTCTGAAATTTGGTAGGTTGGTTGTTTTGTTAATTAATGTCTGTTGAAACTACAATTTGTAATCTCTAAGTTTAACGTTTGTACTCACTGGTTGTGCCAACTTCTTGTCCTTTAGCTCTTCACAGAATATGGTCGACTGGCTATGGAAGAAGTATCCCAAAAACCCTTTCAGGTTTAGTATGCTTATATGAAATATGATTGCATTGAAATCAAACTCTTATTACTGCAGTTCTAGCCTACCTTCATCCACTTGTTATCCAAAATCAAAGATTTTAGTTTGGGTGCCCAAGAATCTGCAGTGGTGAGAACTGAGTGTTTTTCTGAAATATTAAATGGGGTTTACTTGTAGATACATTTCTGGATTGCTAAGTACAAAATAGTAAAACTGGCAGAGCGAATGCTTACATTTTGTTATAATCAACTAGCCTTGATATTCATTGACTAATGGTGTTCTGTGTAATCTGGGCTTGGTTCAATACCTGTATTGAGGTTGTTATCCAGGCCTTTACAAATTTGCTATCCTTAAGGAATACTTTACTGTCAAAGGTTTGACTTTCGGGTGAGACAATAAAAGCAAGTTGTCTGTTCCTGGGCACTCGCCAGGAGGAAGGTAGTTTTGTTACCTGTCAACGTGTATCCATTGACCAACTTCATCTAGTGAATATTTTATCCCTATTTGAGGGACCATGCTGCACTTTCTATCTGGTAACAAAGACTACACTTAAAAGTAACTGGAGCAGGTTTACTGTTGACCTCCCACCTGCCCTTCAACACTGTTTCTTGCAGTATTGCCCAATTAAGTCTTTTGCCACAAGGTTGACTCACACACAATGCAACATGATGCCCCTTTCTACACTAGTAGTCGAAAGTGCTCTTATAGAAAGTGAAATTCTGCCAATAAAAATTCCTTTTATACATGTTTTAAATCAGATGGAAATGAAATTGCTTTTGTATTCTTTTTATGTAGACATTAATGTTTTTAATAAGAGACTGGAGTTATCCCTATGAGCATCCATATGGGCTGGAAGGAGGCAAGAGATTCTTGGAAAAACGATTGGAGGTAGGATTTTAAATGTAATCTACAGTTTGGTGTCACTTTTAAATGTTTCTGTAAGTAAATATCATGGTGCTATGCAATTTGGCCCTTTCTTAGCTTCCTCAACAGTTGAAGAGGAATCCAGCAATTTAAGTTGTTCCTGCATGGTAGAGTAGTGGTTAGCACAATGCTTTACAGTACCAGCAATGGTTTCAGTTCCAGTCACTGTCTTTAAGATTAAGTTCTCTCTGTGACTGTAAGTTTCTTCCGGATGCCCCAGTTTCTTCCTATGGTCCAAAGACATATATTGGTTGGTAGGTTAATTGGTCATTGTAAATTGTCCTGTGATTAGGCTAGGATTAAATTGGAGTTTGCTGGGCAGTGCAGCTTGAAGGGCCTATTCCATGCTGTATCTCAATATATAAATAAAATTCATACTATATTTCTGTATATTCATCAGGGTCTAGTGTACACCTTAATTTTGGCTCCATTTGAAATTAATGGAATTGAAGTCCAAAGTCAAGAGTGCAATGTGCTCTTCGTCTGTGTACTGCATTTTTCACTACTGTTTTGCTATTTTTGAGAATCTAGCTGTTCGCTCCATGTAAAGTCATTGCGTCGACGGTTGACTTTTCTATTGATACATTTTTGTTTTTGCAATAACTGGAGAAAGATGAAGTTGGGAACATTACATTTAGTTAACCATAGCTATTTTGTTTTCCCCTTTAGATAAAACAAAATCAACATGAAGAGTTGCAGAATGTTAGAAAACATATCCATTCCTGTTTTGCCAAAATCACCTGCTTCCTAATGCCTCATCCCGGTCTGAAAGTAGCTACAAATCCTGGTTTTGATGGGAGATTAAAAGGTATTCAAAGCCCCTGGATGGAACCTGTGTGTATAGGTTGCATGCAGATATTTTTGCTGGATGAAGAATTTTCAGACCAGTTGACATGATTACCATATCCCTATTTGGTCAAATATTTGACACCTGTTGGATCTTTTTGTATATGCAAGAAAAGAATGAGACTCAAAAGTTCAATATATTTTAATGTTTTTTAACTTCAGCTAGGAAAACTGCTATCCCTTTTTTAATATTCCATTCAAAAGGTATAATAGACTATTTTAATGTGTTCTAGGTTCTGTAGTTAGTCACTATTCCAATCTTTTGCTTTGCTCATTTTCCTTCTAAATAATTCTTCATTGGCATAAATTTTGACAAATTCCACTAACTACAATCACTGGTCCTATTTCTGTACTTTGCCCCTGTATTGATGCCAGTCTGTATATTCATGAGTTAAGTGTTGCCTACAGATCTATTCAAATTGAAATTCTTACTTCAGGACACTACATTTGAAAATATGATCCAATTGGAAATAGTATCTAAGACAACTGAGGGAGAATTTCTTAGATATCTATAAATCCTCTTGATAATCTGAAATGGAGAAGTTCTAACTAGGTTGGTAAACGTTAATTATTAAGCAACTTCAGTCTTGCTTTCTAGTGGTTGCTTTACTTGGCATTCAGCTTTCACGCTCCTAATCATATTATGGAAGTATTCCTAAGGAATTGTCAACATCCATCATTTCTAAGCTTTGATTTTATAAATTTTCTTTTTGTGGAAAGAGCAGTAACTTCATAAATGCTTTTTTTTTTTTGAATATTCAGATATGAATTAAGAATAATATGTATTTTCCCTCAAAGATGCTCTGCCGGGTAATAAGATTCTGGCTAATCTTCTGTGTACTGTCCAATGTTATAATGGCCTACCTGTAATAACCCTGCCTCCTTTGTCTTAAATAGGTAACCCTTTATTTTTTAAACAGTAATTATACTTCTGAATTCTCCCATAAGAGATATTCTCACCACATCTGCCCTGTCAAAACCCTCCAATCCTTGTGTGTTTCAGCCAAGCTTCCTCACATTCTTCCAAACTCCATATATTGTTTAATAAAACTCTGAACAAGTTCCAATGCATTTAACATCCATTCTTAAATAAGAAGACTGGTACTCCTGATGTGGTCGCACCAATGTCTGTATAACTCCCTATTTTTTATTTTATTTCCTTGACAATAAGTAGAATTTGCTTTTCTGTGTGAATGATGCACAGGGACACCCAAGCATGTTTCTACCTTGTTGACAAAATGGGAAAACTTCTGTATTACTCCATTTACTAGGCCTTTACACTCTCACTGGACCTGTCTATTAACCGTTTTGTAATCTGTTTATGTGCTCTTCACCACTTGCATTCAATCTCGTGTTATCAGCAAATTTAGTGGCAATTTTTTTCACTTCCTTCACCCACCTGTCATTTATAAATAGAGCTCCCTGCATGGATATGGTGGCATTCCATGTTAGAGGCAGCAAGTTGATAGTCTTGTAGCTCCAGTGACCCAGGTTCAGTCCTGGCCTTCAGTAATATCTGTGTGGAGCTTTCATGCTCTCCCTGTGAATGTGTGGGTTTTCTTCCAGGTTTCAAAGATCCGTCAGTGGGCCAGTTAACCACTAAATTGTCTCTAGTGTATAGATCAGTGGTAAAATCTGAGGGTACTTGATGGAAATCTGGGGAAAACAAAATGGGATTAATGAAAGTTTGTGCTTCGATGTAGTAGGTTTGAAGGGCCAATGTCAATGCTGTATGACTTTGACCTCCCAATTTGAAAAAGACTGTTAGTTGGCTACTCTTCTTCTGTGCTAGTATATTATCTACATATGCTTTTTGTGTAATAACCCTATGATTCAGCTGGCACCTCATCAAATGCCTACTGCATTCCTTCATATTGATTGTCCTTTATTACCGTAGATTCCGGACTACAGAGCGCACCTGATTAAAAGCCGCTGGCTCTAATTTTAGAAATAAAATCAATTTTTTAATTATACAGGCCGCATCGGATTTTAGGCCGCACCGAATTTCCGGCGGACCGGATTTTCGGCGCACTGGATTTCCGGCGGACCGGATTTTCGGCCGCTTGTAATATGAGATATTTACACAGAAAGATATTACACGTGTTGGGCTTCAAATTCTGCCCTGTGTTCGTTTTGGAAGAGAGACAACCAACACCGGATTACAGTGCAGCGTGGCTTTATTGCAGAACGCGTTTTGCCTTCCCCTTACATTCTGCTCTTATTTATACTCCTTTTTCCCCCAAACCAAACCCTCGCTACACATATTTGGTAAGGCTAAACTTTGTTATACCTACCGGTATTTGGTAACATCGGACACTTGTGTCCTTATTGGCCCGATACCATTCACACACGAGTTTTACTGTTTTTTTGTTTACTGAATCGCTAGCAGTTTCGGTGCAGCGGAATCCTCAGTTTCGCTCCCTCCCTCCCTTGTACTGCTGTCTAATATCACGTGAGCCATTCCTGACCTGAAGCGGCAGTCCCAAATTAAATCTCCACCGTCTCACCATCGATTCATGTATGCCAAGATTACGCGCAGCAGCTCGATTTCCTTGTTCAACCGCCAGATTGATTGCCTTTAACTTAAAAGCTGCATCATATGCTTTTCTTCGAGTGTTTTCCATGTTGATGAGGGTGAGTACAAATGGCTGATTTACAATAATTTGTGAAGTGCGCTTGATTTATCGTACAATTTCATTGGACCTCTGTGAACTACTCATCAATTTTATTGGTCTACTGTTACGAGGCAAAATGTTTTGGCGGCATGGGAAAAAACCTTCTATTAGCCGCACCTTATTATAAGCCACTATGTTCAATGCTGTTCAAAGCATGGGGAAAAAGTAGCGGCTTATAATCCGACATCTACGGTACTTTGAAGAATTCAATTTCCCTTTCAAAAAGTTGTTGACTTTAATTAGAAATTTCCTTAGTCTTGTTAATAATGCCTTTAATAATAATCACTAGCATGTTTCCTACAAAAGATGTCAAGTTAACTAACGTGCAGTTTCCTACTTTGTTTGAATAAGGAATTACATCAACTATTTTCCAGTTTAATGGAACTTTTCACAAATCTTGGGGAATTTTGTTTTGAGATCCTAGGATGCAATCTGTCAAGATATAGAGATGTCACACAGTGACTCTAATTTACTCAGTATGACTGTCTTGGTTTCACTTTCCTGAGTTCCCCAGTCCTTCCAAATCCAATTTTGCAACTATATTTGGAATGTTATTTGCATCCTTGTTGAACTGTCTTAATTTGTAATTGCTCTTCATGGGCTAAGTGTGCGTCATTATTGCACTTGTAACGCCCTGGTTAAGATTTTTACTGCTATGCTGTAGGTATTTCATTTAGCAGTTCTGTAAGAGCAGTTGGTTCTGCTTTTAGCATGTTTCGATTTAGGCTATGTTGTTCAACTTGGGAATGTTGTCAGCCAATCAGGGTGGTAGAATTGGGAGAAAGTTCTAGAGAACACTGAGCGGAAAGGTTTTGTGATGGACACTGGTGTGGGTTGCGATCTTTTCGGCGGGAACTGAAAGAGGACAGGACTGAAGATGGCTGAGGATGTTGTGCCTGTGGCACAAGGTGCTTTATATAGATAAATACGCTCGGCAGAGGATGGTGCTCAGAGAAGCTGTGCCGGAGGGGATGGTCATCATCTCGGAGGTTCGACAGACTCGGAGTCTGCTGTGGTCAGGTCGCTTTTGGTGTGTGCTGCATCTGCGAGGCTGGTTTCGACGGAGCTTTCATTGTGCGCTGCGTCTGCGAGGCTGAGTCGGGCGGCGCTGTGGAAGTCCATAGCGGGGGTATTCCCTTCTGCTGCTGGCGTGGGATGGCGAGTCTGTCAGGACCCTGGGGACTTGTGGAAACTGTTGTGATTTCTTTTGAACTTATAGTCCTTTAACATCTTTGGACTATTTTTACTGTGCCCATGGTCTGTTTTTTTTATCAATTATGCTATTGTTTGCACTGTTGTAACTATGTGGTTTTGTGCAGGTCTTGTAGCCTTAGTTTTTGGTCTTGTTTGTCTGGTGGATTTGGAGCTCCTTTCCGGGGAACGCGCTAAGACGGTAGCGCGATATTAATACGCAGCAGCCTCTCCGGACTCTGGATTGGGGATTGCCAAACGTTATGTGGATTTTCTAGTGTAGTCTGTTTTGTCATATGCTTTTGTGATACCATTCTGAAGGAACGTTGTCTCATTTTTTAACTGCATTGCATTTGTCGTTTCTAAATGACAATAAACTGAATCTGAATCCGAAATGACTTTAAGAAGGAAGGACCAATACTCCCATGGGTGAGCTCGTTTGTTCAAGGTGGATTTTGAGCAACATTCAGAAGGTGATATGTGCTTTCATGCAGACAGTGGGTCCAACATGTGAATTAAAGATAACTTCAAGATGAGCTCCAACTTGTGTGCACATTTGGACTGGGTTACCTGTAATGGGCCCTTTAATTGTATGCAGTGTTTGATCTGTTATTTCTTGCGGGCAGGTAATTGCATAGGGGCAGTATTTACATAGTATTCGCACAGATCAGGGTTCAGGTGGTCGAGACATCCCAGCTTCCTGATTTTGGTGGGACCCAAATCATACCGACCCTAGACGTATGGCGTTTGAGAAAGGTGTTCTTACTGCTGAGTATAGTGACTCTTAGCAAGAGGATAACAAGCCCCATCTCTAGAGATGCTTGGTAGCAAGAGGTTTCATTATGTGGGCTATCGTCTGCGTTTTTGAATACTGTAATTGCTCTAAGAATTAAGTGTTTTTTTGTGTTTAAGCCTGTGTTAAACTGTTGTCCAGGAAAGTGGTTAAGATGCATGAATGTGGATGCTGCAGTGATTAAAGGTTGTATTTCCAAGAGATTACTCGTAACTGAGGCTTGTGTTCTGAGCAGGGTGGATATCTGCAGCCAGATGACTTGCTGATAAGAGTTTTAAGTTTGGTTCCAGTATTAGGGAAGGCTACAATCATGGAATGGCAGTTTGACCAAATGGCGGGCAAACATGTCGTTTTAGTTCAGATTAGCAATGATGTGACAGGAGTGGATCTGCCTCATACAATTAGAGCACCTGGAGAGGCAGGGCCATGGGCTATCCATACTTTTAGAGAAGGAAGTGTACGTGAGGGCCAAATTGGAAGTATAGCTTCCTGTAGCTGTGGTTGGAGACTTTAAAAGCGTTGCTCTCGTTTCTGCGGAGTGAGGGGAAGGAATTGCTTGATGTCAATGGTTTATTGAGTCCTTCAGTGATTTAAATTCTCAGCTCATTTTGGCTATTACATCACTGGTTGATAAATGCAGAAGTAAATCTCTAGAGAGCCAAAGTTATTGTAGACTGGGAGTGTTTTGTGGGGTGAAGCACACACCCAATGGGGAAGAAGGATGTGAAGGCTTAAGCTGAGCAGACATCTTGGTTACTGGAGAAATGGTAATGCTCAGATAATTGAAGAAACTGAGACTGGTAGAGAGCTTAAAGGGTCCAGGGGCTGATATAGTGAGGTTCCTTGAGGCAAAAAATCCATTAGCTAATTTACTGCAAGGTCTGGAAGATGCTTTTGGCACTGCTAGAAGTGCATCTGATCTTAGGATGAAGTTTAAGGACACATTTCAGAAGGAAGGAGAGAAGTTGTCTGCTTGCTTTTTCATGTTGGAGAAGCTGCTGCACTGTTCTTTCCACAAAGGGGGCATTCAACCATCTGAGAGAAATTACTTGAGGATGGAGCAAGTTGTGAAGGGTGCGCTGTCACATGACATGACTGTTCTACATTTTTGAATGACCTGCAAGATGAGCCTTCTCCATTTTTTTTTTTTACTGAGTTACTCAGAAGGTAGGAGGAAAATGCAATGGAGGAGCGGGAGGCCTCTGTCAGCAGGGCAAAGGCTTTGGTAGTAGCCTCTGTTGCTAAAGCAACCTCTGATGCCAACAGGTGGGGGTTTTGCAGAATGTCATGAAAGATCTGAAGGCCAATGAGAAGCCGGGCCATTGGTGGGACATACCAAGATGAGGCTGCTGCTGAGTGGGGTCCCTTGACCAGGGAAGTGAACAGTATTTTCTGTTATAACTGTGGAGAAGATGGACATTTCAAGTGGGAGTGTGAAGGACAGGAAAATATTGGGAAAGTAAATCAGCGGTTGCCCAAATATAGAAAAAGATGTAAAACTATAGAAGGACCCAGTAAAGGAATGGGCTGACATTTCGGAGAGGATATGTTCCTGTCAGTGTGTCAAGGGAAATACAAAGCACTGTTATTGAAGGTTTAGTGGGACCAAACTTCATCTATACGGATTGAAGGTGTTTATGCTAGAGCCATACTTGACACAGGTTCTCAAGTTGCTTTGCTTTATAGACCCTTTAATAACCGGTATTTTCATTTACCATTGACATCACTCAGTGTCCTTGAGTATCTGGGGTTAATACTGATGAGTACTCGTACAATGGTTACTTGTCGTTGAAATTGGAGTTCTCAGAAGCAGATGTCGGAGTAACTAAGATTATGACACACCTGTGGTGGTCTGACCAGATCCAGTTGAAAAGGGTGGAGCTTCCATTCTTGTGAGAACAAATACTTCTGTTGTGAGAGGGCTCGTTGGAGCATGCAAAGAGAGAAACAGAACTTTTTGAAAACCTTGCCCATCCACCATATGTTCAGAGCTGCTTTTGAGAAGGTGCAAGTTTCTCCGAAGCAGGATGATGAGCAGAAATTAAAAACTGTGGTACGCCCAGTTTAAACCTGTCATGTTATGTCCAGGAGGAGTAGCTAGAGTAACAGGAACCCCTAAATTTGCTGGAATGCTCAAGAAATGGAGAAGGGGATTAATTGAGAGGATGTTGGGATGTGAAGAAGATTTTTCTACTGACAAGTCTGTTGATTACTCCAAGAGCACTTGCCGCACTTTTAGAGCGACTGATGACACCCTTTCCGAGAGAGGTCTTGCTGGTTAGCACCAACAAGGTTGAAGATGTTTTGGCAGAGCCTGCTTAAACTGAAGGAAGCCAAGTTCGGTCATAGAGCAGGGGGGCCTGAGCTGCCAGAAGACATGAGTAATAGATAAGGGGAGGCACCCTCTAGAAGACAGGATGGGTTGCAAGGGGTGGTTGAAGTTGGAGGAGCTGAAGATAGGGTAAGGAGGTCTCAGAGTCAGGAAACCCCCAAATCGGCTGACTGGCGATGACGCACCAAGAAAAAAATGTTGTGCTTATCCCCCTAGTGAAATGCATCTCACCATTTACAAATGGATTGGAGGTCCTGTCATCACAAAATTCCTTCAAAAGCTGTTATTTCAAAGACATGTGGACATGACTGTTTATTGGTGGAGGGAGAATGTAGCTCTCTGGTTAACGTTTTTACTGCTAAGTTGCAGGTCTTTCATTTTGACAGCTCTGTAAGAGCAGTCTGTTCTGCTTTTAGCATGTTTGGGTTTGAGCTAAAGATAAGAGGCCATGTTGTTCAACTTAGGAATGATGTGTCAGCTAGTCAGGATGGTGGAATTGGACAAAGGTTCTAGAGAACGCTGGGGGGAAGGGTTTTTGTGAGGGACACTGGTGTGGGTTGAGGTGCTTTTGACAGGAGCTGGGAGAAGACAGGAGGGAAGATGGCTCAGGGTGCCGTCCTTGTTGCTCAAGGTGCTTTGTGCGGATGAATGGCTTCAAGGAGAATGGACCAATACTCCTGTGGGGAGCTTGTTTGTTCAAGGTGGATTTTGAATGACATCCAGGTGGTCTGTGCCTTCAGGCAGACCATGGGTCCAGCGGGTGAGTTAGACAACCTCTAGATGAGCTCCAACTTGTGTGCATATTTGGATTGGGTAAACTGTAATGGGCCCTTTTTATTTTTTTTTATCAACTTTTCAATAAAGCTGACATTTGTAAATATATTTTATAATTGTGTGTAGTGTATGATCTGTTCTTTGCTGATTGCTAATTGCATGGGGATAGTATTTACACAGTATTCACACAGATTGGGGTTCAGGTGGTCGAGACTTCCCAACCCCAGTTTTGATGGGGGCCAAGTCATACCTACCTTAGACGTACAGAGTTTGGGAGGGGTGGTTAGCAAAGGGCTAACAAGCTGCATCTGTAGAGATACCTGGTAAAAGGGGGGTTCACACCTCAACAACTTGCTGTAGTGCATATTCTTGTATTTAGCTATGGAGAAAATATTCTGATTTCATAATGAAATTTTTTATTGGATTCATCTGTTTTCTGGATATAATTTGGAGCTTTAGAGCCTTTTGGAATTTATAATAATGGGTTTGTTTTATTTGGTGGCAATTATCTGAGGGGCAAAGAACTGATCTTCCAAATAAATTAAGATGTTATTCATATGTTCCATCTAACTTCCACAGCCATATTGCTCCCTAGGCAAAACAGTTATTAGTTGTATGTGCTGATGGTGTTATCATGCATACTGCATCATCCCTGTCTCTTAGTCAGATCCAGATAACAGCAAATTTCTAGTAAGAATTAAATATAATTCCTGCAGTTATTTGCTTGTGCGATTAGGCCAACTGTTTTATTAAAAATCTTTTAAGATTTGTTTAATGGTGACTATCTAAACCCTTTTCATTCAAAACTTAAAACAAAAATAAAAATATTAATTTAATTCAGTTCCATTTTATGAATTGTCTAAATCTTTAATTTGCTAGCCCTCTTCACCCATTGTTTGAGGAAAAGGAATAAGCTATGTGTCCACAAGTCTACTGTCCCAAGTGGTTGTAAATAGTATTTATTTAAAAAAAACTAGTTCCAATATAGTTGCAATAAAATACTTCTGGAAATTCTGATAGAGAAAACACCAGAGCTAATGTTCTACGTGAAGGTACTGTTGTGTGTTCTGCCTGAACGAAATGTAAAATTAAAACCAGTAATCTTTGACTTTTTTAATGTGCTGTATCTGTTATTTTGGTCGAGTAGGTTTAACCCCCTTTGACCACCTGTTCCAGTTTCTGAATTTCAAGAAGCAACTGGAATAAGTTGGTTGATTATAGGATATTAGAAAAAGTATTGCACCATCATGCAAGTGAAAGTTGAATAGGTGTATTTATTTTAGCTGTTTGTTATTTATTTTGTTCCAATAGACATTGATGATGATTTCAAAAAGGAACTTCGCAATGTAGTGCCATTTCTGCTGTCCCCTGAGAACCTGGTAGAAAAGGAAATAGGGGGAAGCAAAGTAACTTGTCGGGATCTAGTTGAATACTTCAAGGTATGAGAAATGAACATTTAAATGTTGTACGTTTCGGTTATTTTCTGCAGCATTTAAATTTTAGGATATATTATATACATTAAAAATACAATAATTGTTCCCTGTTCTTCAGGCTTACATCAAAATTTACCAAGGAGAGGAGCTGCCTCATCCAAAATCTATGCTGCAGGTACTTTTAATTGTATCTCAAATAGATGTGGCATCTCAGAAATGATGCGATTTAAGAATTGGGAAAAAAGAAACAAATTGCCGATGAATAATTAAGATACTATTTTTGTATCTTTGAGGTAAATTTTCCATTTTTTGTATTCTAGTCTAAAAATGTTATTGAAGATGGCCAACTCTTTCTAATGGATTATAAATGGGTGTTTCCCTGTGCACAAGAGATGCATTATCTATTGGTCATTTAGTCATTGAAATAAATACATGTACACTATTGAAAGTCTTTTGTTTCCACACTTCTGATGCAGCATGAAATTTCTTGCAATAAACTGATACCAGTCAAACTCTTTAGAGTCATAGAGCAATATGTAGAGATACAGAACCTTGGATCCATCCAGTCCACATTGTTCACCAGCTAGTCCCATTTCCTGTGTTTGGCCCATATCCATTTTGGCCCTTTTTATACATTAGTCAAATGTGTTTGAAATCAGCTGAGTTACAGCATACATTTATACAGTGAAGAAGGATTATCATCCAATGTGGACATATAATTTCAGATTTTATTAGAAGGAGATCAGTGAAAGAAATAGAATGAATACTCAGGCTTTGTTCTATTTCAACATTTGATGAAAGGTTCAGTCAAAAGATTTTGAATTTCTTAAGCAAGGTGGCAGAAATACCTTGTGATCATCTAAACAGTTTGCCAGTGAGATAGGAATTTGCTTCCATACATGCACCACCCTGTTGGGATTTCATATGCTTTATCACAAGTATTTGGTTGGAACTCATCTGGTAATCTAGCTCTGAGTTTAGTTGATATGTGTGCTGTCCTGCTTGTCAGGTTATTCTATACTAATAGTCTTAGTTTTCCCCCCTAATTTTGTCTTGTATAATCCTTTGCTTTTGTCCTGATTCTGCTGGTTTAGCAGCTTTTTTTAAAAATTTGCTTTGAATTTGCCCCTTAAGCATGGGCTTCTGATACTTCACCAGAGATGTTGCCCATAATCGAAATTGGGTTTAATATCACAGACATATGTCGTGAAATTTTTTAATTTGGCAGCAGTACAATGCAATACATGATAATATAGAAAAAATAAGTAAATCAATTACAGTAAATATGTAAATATTAGTTCAAAAATAGTGCAAAAACAGAAATAAGTGAGGTAGTGTTCATGGGTTCAGTGTCCATTTAGGAATCGGGTGGCAGAGGGGTAGAAACTGTTCCTGAATTGCTGAGTGTGTGCCTTCAGGCTTCCGTTTAATTAATTGGTTTCCCAATACATGTTAAAAGTCAGTCCAGCTGAATCCTGTCACTGCTGGAGCGAGGTGATGCCCTCAAGTGCATTCCAGCATTCTTGTATTTGCATTCCAGGAAGTGAGAACTCCAGAATAGGAGTATTCCATTCAGCTGAACTTTTTTCTCATTGCATGCACTACATCCTAGTCCTTGAGATTAAGTCCTTTAAGGCTCTAAAAGTAATCTGGGAAATTATGGGCTGGTAAGTTTGACGTTGGCAGTAGGTAAGTTATTGGAAGAAGTACTAAGAGATAGGATCTACAAGTATTTAGATAGACGGGCTTGTTAGGGAGAGTTAGCATGGCTTTGTGTGTGGTAGGTCATGTTTAACAAATCTATTAGAGTTTTTCGAGGAGGTTACAAGGAAAGTGGATGGAGGGAAGGCAGTGGATGTAGTCTACAGGGACTTCAGTAAGGCCTTTGACAAGCTCCTGCATGGGAGGTTAGTTAGGAAGATTCAGTCGCTAGGTATACATGGTGAGGTAGTAAATTGGATTAGACATTGGCTCAATGGGAGAAGTCAGAGTGGTGGTGGAGGATTGCTTCTCTGAGTGGAGGCCTGTGACTAGTGGTGTGCCACAGGGATCAGTGCTGGGTCCATTATTATTTGTCATCTATATCAATGATCTGGATGTTAATATGGTAAAGTTGATCAGCAAATTTGCTGATGATACAAAGATTGGAGGTGTAGTGGACAGTGAGGAATGTTTTCAAAGCTTGCAGAGGGATTTGGACCTGCTGGAAAAATGGCAGATGGAGTTTAATACAGACAAGTGTGAGGTATTACACTTCCGAAGGAAAAACCAAGGTAGAACGTACAAGGTAAATGGTAGGGCACTGAGGAGTGCAATAGAACAGAGAGGGATCTGGGAATACAGATACAAAATTCCCTAAAAGTGGCATCACAGGTAGATAGGGTAGTAAAGAGAGCTTTTGGTACGTTGGCCTTTATAAATCAAAGTATTGAGTATAAGAGTTGGAATGTTATGGTGAGGTTGTATAAGGCATTGGTGAGGCCAAATTTGGAGCATTGTGTGTCATTTTGGTCTCCGAATTACAGGAAAGATATTAATAAGGTTGAAAGAGTGCAGAGAAGGTTTACAAGGATGTTGCCGGAACTTGAGAAACTGAGTTACAGAGAAAGGTTGAATAGGTTAGGACTTTATTCCCTGAAGCGTAGAAGAATGAGCGGAGATTTGATAGAGGTATATAAAATTATGATGGGTATAGATAGAGTGAATGCAAACAGGCTTTTTCCACTGAGGTTAGGGGAGAAAAAAACCAGAGGACATGGTTTAAGGGTGAAGGGGGAAAAGTTTAAAGGGAACATTGTGGTGGGGGGGGGCTTCTTCACACACAGAGTGGTGGGAGTGTGGAATGAGCTGCCAGATGAAGTGGTAAATGCAGGCTCACTTTTAACATTTAAGAAAAACTTGGACAGGTACATGGATGAGAGGTGTATAGAGGAATATGGTCCAGGTGCAGGTCAGTGGGACTAGGCAGAAAAATGGTTCGGCACAGCCAAGAAGGACCAAAAGGCCTGTTTCTGTGCTGTAATGTTCTATGGTTCTATTACTTTGCTGGTTTCAGTAGAACCATGAGGGTATTTGAAAGCAGGAAAAATCAGTAAATCAAAATCTTGGAGAAAGGTCTGAATTTAGTTTTTTTATGTAATAAAAATGTTATTCCCCTCAATAATAAACACGAGGTTCTGCAGATGCTGGAAATCCAGACTTGCGCACATAAAATGCTGGAGGAACACAGCAGGTCAAGCAGCTTCTATGGAGAGGAACAAGCAGTCGCCTTCTCAGCCCAAAGGTATTTATTCCATCCCATAGATGCTGCCTGAGCTGCTGAGTTCCTCCAGTATTGTGTGTATGTTATTCTTCTCAGTGTTGATTTTATGAAAATACCTGAAGTTCATTCACAGTGCCATTTAGATTTGCATAACCTCTCAAGAGTGGTTTCAGACAGCTATTTGCCAAAAGAAGAATCATTAAACCGATCATTCCTTTACAGGCAACAGCTGAAGCCAATAATCTAGCTGCTGTTGCAGGAGCAAAAGATATCTACAACAAAGCGATGGAGATGGTATGTAATTACAGGGTCTCTGCAAAAATTAGCTTTGTTTTGGATTCTTCTACAATGCATTGTATATAATTTAATGGTATTGAGTATATACTAGCCTTATTTCCCCTAGTGGTGGTGTTCTTTCTAATTAACAGTCACAAATTGAAGGGAGCTACGCTAATTTCCACACTGATTAGCTTGTTTGAATTTTATTGCCTACCAATAATTTTGTGCAGTCCACAATGCATTCTACGTTGTATAGTAATTTTAATTTTTTTCAATTTTTAAATATTATAAATTAATTGCACCCACCTAGTTGTGCCTTTGTAGTATACTGTTTGCTGGTAGCAGATACAAATCCAAGTGGTTACCAAGTTTTGGTATCTGCTAAAGCCAACTTCCTAATAAACAAGATTAAAACTGTAAATTTTTTTCCCCCTTTGTAAATTTTCAATTTTGTATTGATTTTTAGTTTGAGTTATAGCCAAGCCCTTGACTAGTACTCTGTCGGATCTTTATTTCAATGGATTGGATCTAAATTCCGTTTAATTACTACACGGTAATGGTGCAACTTGACGCTGTCAGGAAGGACATATGAATATTTAAAAAATTATAAAAAGTGAGCTTTGATATCTCAGACTTGACAGTCTTTTAATTTAATTTACTCTTTTGATTACCCACACTTTGTGATTTCATTGTGCAAAAGCAAAATGGTAGCCATTCAGTCCATTATGCCCTGTTATCTCTAATTATGCTTTATGATGTTTTATTTCTCTTGTACATTGTCATAGTCATAAATATTTAATGTTTGAGCATATATCCTGTCCCCTTCAGAAGGTATTATTTAATCTACTTCCACCAACTTTTTGGGAGAATTTCAAGGCTAGGTGATGCTTCTAAGCAAAATATTCCAGTGCAAATAGAGAATTGCCCAGGCATATCTGGCTATATCTACTCTGATTAATTTACAACACAGTGTCAAAGATCAGGAAGCTAAAGGAAGGCACCATTAACTTTGCTACCATGGAGTATTTAATTTGCCATTAAACTTCTCATTGCTGCTCATGTAGCCCACTTGGCTCCTGATTCGATTATGGGCACAAAATGCTAAATTCTAGAAGCACCCCATACCCATGTACAGTAAGATGATGAACATTCAGATATGGACCAGTAAATTTAAAAATTCATGCCATAACATGACAACGTAACGGATCTGATTGCTTGCTATTTGTATTTGGCATCCTGCACCCTGAGGTCGCCACTGATGGAACCTTGACTATACCATTATAGATTCTCTACAAGAGCAGGAATGTTCCATGGCAAAGTGCTGATCAGATTCTTATTTGCTGCTTAAGACAAATCGTGGGTGTGTTAAATGCTTTCCGCTTAGGGATTGCACTCAAGACTAATACTTGAGCAGCCTGACACAATCCAGGAAAAACCAGCTGCTTGACTGATGCAGTCCATCGTCCTGATCATTCACTCCTTCAATTACTGATACACAATGGCTAGGTAATTGGGTTTTAATTTAAGAAAGTTTGATCTCAAAATAGAGATCTACTGAAAATAGGGGGCCCATCTACATCTCTAGATATCATGAATACTTAGTGAGAATCAACATGAACTAACTGAATTGTGGAACAGACTGGATAAACTGTTCGACGTATTGATAACCTTGGTACAAATGCAAAGTACTGTAGGTGCTTAGAATCTGAAATTGTAGTCCTGGAGTTGTAAGGAGTTCAGACAGCACCTGTGGAGAGAAACAGTTAATGCTTCAGGATACTAACTTTTCATGAGCCTGTAACGTTAATTTTTTCCCTCCACATATGCCAGCATTTTCTGTTTGATGCCTGTTGAAACGGTTATGAATTTGGATGACTGCCATGCTTTGAATCTACAAACATCTCCTGAATTCTTGATTTGTAATTTTCTGGAGAAAGGAACTAATGAATATTGTGGAGATGAGGAAAATCATGTTGATTATAAGTGGGTTTTGAGAAAGCATCTAGAGCAGTGGTTCTCAACGTGGGGCGTACGCCTCACAGGGGGGTAGTTTGATTTTTAAGGGGGGCAATTCGAGAATGAGTTATTAACAATGAATTTTTTCTAGTAAGTCTGAGTATGAGTGTGTGTGCGAGTTAATACATATGTGTATATACAGTATGCATACATAAAAATACTTGTGTATGTACTGTATATATAGTGTATCACCATCATTACAACCATCAAATGGTTTTCATAATTAAATTAATGAATTGACTGATGTAGGAAGGAATGAATGAACAAGTCCAAACGCGTAAGAAACTCGTAAGAGGTCGCGCCAATGCTGCTTTTTGCAGTAGCTTTCGGTTCTTGGTGGTGTGAAGGTGTGTACATTGCGTCATCTCTTTAAACAGTGTACCTGTCTTTGTATGCTGTAGAAATGAATCGGCATTGTTTTATTTATTATTATTTTAATGTCACTTAATGTTCTTTTTTTTTACAATTTCTTAGTAATTTCTTCCTCAGAACTTTAACAGTCCTTTGGTTCTTTTATTTTTCTCTTTCATGAATGCCATGTTCTTTGGAAGCTTGTTTAAACCAAGTTAATGGTCTTTTAGGCTTCCTCCAGGTGAATAGGAGTTCACTTTTTGAATAATAAGAATTATATATCACCACCAGGGGCATCAGGATTTTAGAGGTGATTAGGTGGGGCATGGCCAAAAAAAGGTTGGGAACCACTGATCTAGAGGAATATGAAATGCACAGAACTTATATATTTTTTCCTTTTGCCCATTAAAAGCTTTAAGGCATTTCTTTAGTCGGCTATTTTAAACAAGACATTCTGCAAATGCTCGACATCCAGAGCAACATATACAGAATGCTGGAGACACTCAGCAGCTCCATTACCATTTATGGAGGGGGATAAGCATTTGATGTTTTGGGCCGAGATCCTTCATCGGGATATTGAAATGCAACTTTTAAAATATTTGGAAATTTATTTAATGAATTTAGTACTGAAGTACTTTCTATTGAAATAATAGAACTGCAAATGATCAGAGCATGCTCAGATCATGGTTTTAGTATATACCACACATTAATATATAGTGAGTAATCTCTCAGCAGTTGTTGCACTGCTTTTTGATATTATTTGATATTTGATACGTTCCCCATCTTCACCAAGAGGTCCAATATTTTAAAATATAATACAGCGAAATAATATCAAGCCAGGCTTTAATTTATTTCAGTCAGTGATGTTAAGGTAAGTGATATGAAGTGAGTTCTTAAATTGATGTGGAGAGAATGCTTGCCTTCATGTTTAACTTGATTATATTAATTAATAGTATATTGAAGAAATATGAATGTATTTGTTCTACAGTTTTGTGGGGGAGATAAGCCTTACATAGCACCAGCAGATCTGCAGCAGCAACACCTGACCTTAAAAGAAGCTTCTATCAAGCAGTTTCGCTCAGTTAAGAAAATGGGCGGGGAAGAGTTCTGTCAGCGTTACCAAGAGCAACTTGAGCAAGAAATGGAGGAGAACTATGCAAATTTTGTAAAGCACAATGACAGCAAAAATATTTTTTATGCTGCCCGTACACCTGCCACGCTCTTTGCTGTGATGTTTGCCATGTACATTATCTCAGGAGTGACTGGATTTATTGGTTTGAACTCGATAGCTTCTTTATGCAATATCGCAATGGGAGTGGCTCTAATATCCCTCTGCACCTGGGCTTACACTAAGTATTCTGGTGAATTCAGAGAATTTGGAGCAATCATTGATCAAGTGGCTGAAACTATATGGGAACAGGTGAGTGTTATCCTTTCACCACTTCCTTGCCTTTATTGCAAATGAGGTTTTAAGAATTTGATATTTTTTTTAAAAGTTTAGTATTAATGTTAAATATGTAATTTAATACTGGTTTTAAGTAAATGGGGAACAGAAGTTTTCAGAGGTTTTCACTGAATCATTTGGCTGCGAGTTTTACAAGTAGTATGCTGTGCTGCTACTTGCTCTAATTCAATCTCTATTGTCTTTTCCAAGTAAAATTTCCTTACCATCATGTTCAGGTTCTGCTTCTATATCTTTGCTTGGCAAAATTAAATGAAAATTCTATTTTCTGAATTGCAGTTTACAATTATCAGCAAATGAAAGTGAAGATGAACAGTTTAAATTTGATTTCAGGAATTGCCCATTCATCTTCCACTTTGACATCCCTAAATGAAATTTAGGAAGAAGTTGGTACTATTTTCAGCTTGGTTCTTGGAAGTTTATCCCCACCCCTCCACTCAAAGGGCTGCTTTCTTGTACCATTAAGTCACTGGTATGATTTGTTATTTTGTTAGAAAGATTGATGTTCATCATCTTACTGTTCATTGTTTGTAGAGAGAGTAAATAGAGGGCTTAACACATCTTCGAATTGCACTGGTTTAATTATCAGCGAGGAGAATATAGTATTTCTCATCTGGACTGACTGTGGTCTCCTGATAAGGAAGTCAAGGATTTTGGTGCAGACGGAGGTCCAGAAGACCAGGTTCTGAAGCTTACTTATTAGTACAGGTTCGGAATTAAGAATTTTCCTGATTTCAGAGTTCCTCCTTATTGGTCCTGGGACCCACCCGCGGATACCAAAAAACACGTATGCTCAAGTCCCTTATTTAACCTGTCTCAGTGCGGGTGGACATTAGGACCTGGCGGAGCTCCGGACCTATGCACATCCTCCCGTATAC
Organism: Hemitrygon akajei; assembly: GCF_048418815.1. Lineage (NCBI taxonomy): Eukaryota > Metazoa > Chordata > Chondrichthyes > Myliobatiformes > Dasyatidae > Hemitrygon > Hemitrygon akajei. Next base: position 96,316,534 of record NC_133130.1, on the reverse strand, counting down.
TTTAAATCATCTGTAGATTATTTATAATAAATAATACAATGTAAATGCTATGTTAAATAGTTGTTATACTGTATTGTTTAGGGAATAATGACAAGAAAAAAATTTATTTCCAACAGAAACATTCAATAAAACATAAAAATATACAGCTTCAAATTAACCAAATCAAACACATGGTAAATGACTTATTTGAATAAATGTAGAACGTCACTGTCACTATAAAACTTCAGTAACTTGTCTTTCTGTTTCTTTAAATCATATACAGTGGTAGCTCCGACACCATATTCTTCAGTAAGGCACTGCACAGACACACCACGATCAAGCCTCTGCAATAACTCCACTTTCTGCATTATTGATAATGATGGATGCTTTCTTCTCTCTTTCTCATTGTTACCCATAGGGGTATCTGCAGCTCTTTTCGACATTTTCACAGTGAAATTAAACACGAAGTCAACAGTGAACACAAAATATCAGTGAACAGCAAATGCACATGTGACCAGCACGAGCACTGTGCCACAACTGACGTCTGGCGGCCTCTACTAGTGCTGCCATGTCACACCTGAGTGACGTCAGCTGTTGGCAAAAAGACTTGTGTTTTCGGAGCTTTTTGGATTTCAGAATTTCGGATAAGGGATTGTGGACCTGTACTGAGAGGGACGATGGTGTAATCAATAGGCAACAGGCTGACTTGGGTATTGCTGTTGTCCAGGTAGTATTACAGCAGGGCCAGATCCTTGCTTAGGCAAGAGTTTAGGCACGATCAACCTCTCAACGCATTTCATCACAGTTGCTATGAGTGCAACTGTACAATAGTCATTGAGGCAGCTCACCTCATTTTGGGCACTGGTATGATTGTCGCCCTTTTGAATCAAGTGGGAACCTCTAACTGCAGCAGTGAGAAATTGAAAATGCCCTTTAACACTCCAGCCAGTTGTCAGCACAGGTTTTCAGTGCCCTACCAGGTACACCGTTGAGGCCTGACGCCTTGTGAGGGTTCTTGAAAGATATTCTGATGTTGGCCTAAGACAGATATCAGTGTCACCAAATGCTGCAGGGATTCGAATGGGTATAGTTTTATTCTCTTTCAAAGCATGTATACATAACAAGCATTGAATGAAGCATCAGTCATTTATGATGTTGGGTTTCGCCTTGTAGGAAGTGATGGCCTGCAAGCCGTGACAGAGCTGATGTACATCCAATTCTCTAACTTAACTCGAATTTGCTATTTTGCTCTTAAGATAGCTTTCTGTGTTTTAGATAATTGTTCTTGATTGCCAAGTTCTAGCCCTCAGAAGACTGCAAATCTCATGGTTCATCTTTGGCTTCTGGTTTGGGTACATCCACACAGGTCTTGATGAAGTCAGTGACAACTGGCATTCCATTCAGATCTGAAGATGAATCCCTGAATGTTGTCCAGTCCACCAATCCATGCTTCCCTTAACTATATCTTTGTAATCCTCACCAGTGGTGCTGTGGTCCTCAGTCTCTACCTGTATGCCAGGAGTAGAAGTACAGCCAGGTAATCAGAATTGCCCAAGTACAGGCGTGGGATGGCACAGTAGATATTCTTGATGATGGTGTAACAGTGGTCAAGCATGTTGGCTCCTCTGGTTCCACAGGTGACATATTTATGGTAATTTGAGGTTTTCTCAAGCTGACCAGGTTAAGATCCTCCGCAATGATCAAGAAGACATCAGGATGTGCTATCTCGTAACTGCTGAATACGGTGCTCACTCCTCTAGTACCGGCCTGATGTTGGCCAGGGGTAGAATGGTGATGGTGGAAATTTCCCTCGGTAGGTAAATTGGACAACACTTGATTGCTGAATGTTCCACGTTGGGTTCTTCCATCTTCCTATCCAATTACAGGAGATGCAATGTCTAAACCTCCCTTCCCAGTATCTAGGGACCCAACACTCTTTCCACAGAAGCAATAATATACTCTGCTCACAATTTAGTGTTGCATTTTCTGTTCGTGATATGGCACCTCTACTTTGGAAAAATTGAACTGAAAAAAACTAATGGAGAGCATAAAATTTGAGAAAATCAGTAAAATAATATAAAAGCAGTCAGTGAAACCTTTGAGTATTTAATAAGTAGAGAGTAGCTATAGTATGCATTGATCCCTTGAAGGACAAGACTGGGGAGAGAAATTCTAAATAATTTGGATTGGTCTTTAGAGGTTTTAGATAAATATTTTGTTGATCTCAAAGGAAATTACAGGGTCACAGTAGCATTACAAGTGCACAGATATACAAATATTAGAAGAGAAGTAAGAAAGAATTTTTTAAAAAGTTACTTCAAACAGTCTAACAAGAGTGGGTCATCACTTCCCTGGCTATAGGTTGACTCATAGAGCCTAATGGCCGAGGGGAAGAATGACCTCGTATAGTGCTCTTTGAAGCAGCATAGTTGTCTTCGTCTGCATGCCACCTTGGCTAAACAGAGGAGCACTTTAGTAGTAGACTATGAGGAACATTGTCCAGAATTGCCAGGATTTTCCGTAGGGTCCTCTGTTCTACCACAGCCTCCAGTGTGTCCAGTTTGGCTCCAATAACAGAGCCAGCCTTTCTAATCAGTTTATTGAGTCTGTTGGCATTACCCCGTGTTGATGTCATTTCCCCAGCAGACTGATAGAACATGTGAAGGAGAGGCCTGTGTACTCAAAGGACCTCAGTCTCCTCAGGAAGAAGAGGTGACTCTGGCCCTGCTTGTACACAGCCTCTGTGTTGGTGCTCCATTTAAGTCTGTTATCCAGGTGCATCACCAGGTACTTGTAGATCCTTACCACTTCCATGTCCTCACCATCAATGGTAACAGGGATCAGTGCAGAGTTAGACCTACTAAAGTCCTCCACCAGGGCTCTGTATTCATCCTCCCACCCCTTTATATATCCAACTTTGCTGAGTCATCAGAGAATTTCTGCAGATGATGTGACTCAGTGTTGTAACTGAAGTCTGGGATATACAAGGTAAACAAGAGGAGAGCCAATACAGCCCCATGTGGCCTAGTGCTACTTGTAGCCATGTCTGACACAACTCTGAAGCTGGCATAGACTGTGGTTTACCAGTAAGGTAGTCCATTATCCAGGAAGTGCTAACCTGTATTGAACAGAGCTTTCCCCCCAGCAATATGGGCTGTATGGTATTGAAGTCTCTAGAAACATCAAAAAACATGATCCTCACAGTGCTGCCCTGCTTATCCTTGTGGGATAATGGGCTCTGTTCAGCAGGTAGATGATGGCATCGTCAAATCCAATGTGCTCCTGGTAGGCAAACTGAGAGGATCAAGGGCTAATCTGACCAGGGGTTGGAAGTGAGCCAGGATCAGCCTCTCTAGGGGCTTCACTATGTGAGGTCAGGGCCGCTGGATGGAAGTCATTCAGGACTTGCAGTCGGCCCTTCTTGGGTACTGGGACCACCCATGATGTTTTCCACACAGTTGGGACCCTTTCCAGGCTGGGACTTAGATTGAAAATGCTCTGGAGAATTCCGCACAACAGCTCAGCACATTCCTTCAGGACCTTCGGGTTCACACCATCCCATCCTAATGCTTTGCTGTGTCTGAATTTTCCCAGAGCCCTTCTCACCTGCTCAGTAGTGAAGGTGAGTCCATGATGACTGGGGGGGTTGCTGAAAGTGGGAACTGGGGGAGGTGAAGGTCAGGATGATAGCAGTTGGTATGTGGAGATGTGGATGGTAGCTGCAGGGCAAGGTGGGAATGTAGACAGTGGTAGGCTGTGTTGTTCATCCACGTGTTGAACTGGAGGGGGTAGGAGGGGAGGCATTGGTGCTGAGGGAGCATTAGAAGCCTCAGCACCTGGACTAGCGTGTCTAGGGGGTGTGAACAGGAGGGCAGTTGTCAAACCTATTGAAGAATTGGTTTAACTCATTACCCCACTCACAGCTGCATTCCAAGGCTCTGCAGCCTTGATGTTCTTTATGCCTCTCCATATCTCCTGTGTGCTGCTCTGCCCAAGCTTGTTCTCTTTTAGCTCCCTCTGCACATGTTTCAATTCCTCCCTGTCTCCTGATCTAAAGGCTCTCTTTTTGTGATTGAGAAGAGCCTTCAGATCACTGATGGCTCATAGTTTGTTGTTAGGGAAGTAGCAAATAGTCCTTGATGGTGTTACATTGTCCACATAGAAGTTGATGGTAGCCAGTGATGCAATCAGTAAGCTCGTTAATGTCCTTCCCATATGGTTCACTAAGCACATTACAGTCAGTAATCTCAAAGCAGTCTTTCAAGGCCTCAACGGCCCCTGGAGACAATTTCTTTACTATCTTGGTGGTAGCTAGCTGTTGCTGTACTTTGGGCTTGTACACGGGCAGGAGGTGAACCAGGTTGTGATCTGATCTTCCAAGTGGGGGCGGAGCTGTGTGCATCTTTAATATTTGTGTAAAAGAGATCCAGTGTTGTATTTTCCCTGGTGTGGCACTTGACAAACTGATTGAAGGTGGGTTGGGTTGTTGAGAGAGAAACATGGTTGAAGTCCCCTGATACTGCAATGAACGCATTGTGGTGTTGAGTCTGGGATCTCCTGTATGACATCACACACAGCATCAGGACTGCGTCAGAAAGGCAGAATATAGACAACGAGTGATATGGTGTGGCTGATCTTGTCATATTACATCACATTAATAATAGATCATTGAAGGCTGTGCAGAAACTGAACCTTAAAACCAATTCTATCATTAGAGGAAAACATACTAGGCAAATGGATGGGGCTATAGATCAACAAGTTTCCTGGATCTAATAGCCTGCTAGAATCTTAAGTGGCTACAAAGGTGATGGAAACTTTGGTTGAAATTTGTCAAAAAACCCTGGTAACACAAGGTCCCAGAGGGTGGGAAGTTGCAAGTATAACACTGCTATTCAAAAACAGAAGAGCATTGGATATCTGGCTAAGCTGTCCTGTCATTTGTATCAATGGATAAATTGTTAGGATCCTTTAAGGGGACATTCAAAGAATTATAAGACAGTCAAGCAGAGTCAAATCGGTTTTTATGAAAGGGAAATATTGTGTGACAGATTTATTAAGGATGTGATAAGAATGGTGTATAATACCCAATAAATGTCATATAATTGATTTCCAAAAGATACTCAGTAGTGTCATGAAAGGTTACTGAACAAGAGTGCATGGGGTCAGTGCTACCTAACAGTTACAATAATCCAGGTTAAATTTTAATTTCATGACTGGGTTTCTGCTGGGTGCTTGCTTTTTTCCCCACATTGTGCTGGTAGTTAATAGGCTAGTCTAATTCCACCCCCCCCCCCCCCCAACGCACACACGCATTTATGTGTGGGGGGCATATGAGAGAGTAATGAAGCAGGGCTACAAAAATAATTGGAGGGATGGAACTGCTAGGATTACTGTGGGAGCCAGCATTGATATGTTGAGTTATACAGATGTGTCTTGTAATAAACAATAAATGGCTCAGATTGATAGGGTAGAGGCTAACTGCAGAAACTAAAGTTGATGTAAATGGATCCGTTTCAGATTTATAATCAGTGGGTGCCACAGGGATTAGTTCTGGGGCTTCAGCTATTTGCAATATATTTTATATGGGAACCAAGGGTACACTGGGAACCTTCTTAGCACTACCTCAAAGCTGACTGATTCATATGTGCAAACACGAGGAAATCTGCAGATGCTGGAAATTCAAACAACGCACAAAATGCTGGTGGAACACAGCAGGCCAGGCAGCATCTATAGGGAGAAGCACTGTCGACGTTTCGGGCCGAGACCCTTCGTGAGTCCTGATGAAAAGTCTCGGCCTGAAACATCGACAGTGCTTCTCTCTATAGATGCTGCCTGGCCTGCTGTGTTCCACCAGCATTTTGTGTGTGTTGTTTGATTCATATGTGGTTCCTTCTGCTTTTGGTCCTCCAATCTGAACACTCACAGGTACATATCCACCAGTACTATTCCTTGAAAAGAAATGGACATCAGCTTAAGTTGTGTGTTTTACCAGGAACCTGGTATAAAGCTCCTGACCTCTCAGTACTTGGGACCTGACATGAACCTCTGTCCTCGGGCAATCCTACATCAATGAATTGATACAGAAGGCATCTGGTAGTGCTGGCCCAAGACCGAGTGAAGCAGCCACTCCGCACTGGGAAATGTGGCTTAAGGTTGTACTCTGGCTGCACAGTGAGTGCAGACTTTGAGAATAGTGACATTTGATCTTTATTGAAGAATTGCATTTCCCCTATGGTCTTTCATCACTTCTTGTTGGATGGAGATTTCTCAGTGGTGACAAGCTCAGGGATAGTTACTGACCTTCGAATGTGTTACCACAGAGAAATCTTGAGTTTGGAGATCTGTGTATACCAAGGGGGAGAGTAGCTGATGATGGCAAAGGCTTATTTGTTTGTTCTATTCTACTCCTCCTCTTTGCTGCCTTTGCTTATTTTGTTTTCTGCACTCTGGTTGAACACCCTAGTCGGGCAGTCTTTCATTGATTCTGTTATAGTTACTCTTTTATAGATTTGTGGAGTATGCCTGCAGGGAAATGAAACTCAGTGAGATACAGGTACTTTGATAATAAAATTTATTTTGAACTTTGAAAATATAGGGAAAGAAATGTCAGGTTATCCACTTTGGAAGGAAGAATGGAATGCAAATTATTTTAAATGGCATGTGTTTTGAGGTTTAAATAGATCTAAGCCCTAGTGCATGAAAGGCAGGTGCAGCAAGTAATTAGCATGGCTAGTGTACACTGGCTTGCACTGCAAGGGAGAAGATGTATAAAGTACAGGTTTTGATATAACTTTATAGAGTATAGGCAAGGTTGCATCTTGTATACATCGAGCATTACAGCACAGTACAGACCCTTCGGTCCACAAAGTTGTGCCGATTTTTTAACCTACACTAAAATTAACCTAACTCTTGCCTTCTATGTAGCCTTTCAGTTTCTCTTATCCATGTGACTAGCTAGGAGTTTCTTAGATGTTCCTGTGTCCCTAATGTATCTGCCTGTACCACCACCCTGGCAGTGACACACCACTTTTTAAAAGAATTCTCCTATGCCCCCACCCCCGCCATACTTCCAATCACCTTAAAATTATGCCCTCTCATATTAGCTATCTCAACTTCTTTCTGCATCTGTAGCTGAGAGGTGGATAAGGTTGGCATGTGGATCAATGTGGTTTATCAGTCTATGGCATTAGCACTGCTCGTCTCCATAGACACTGACTGTTTTCTCTTTTTGTTTTCCATTGTCTGCAGTTTTTAGCCCTGGCAGTTTCTGATGAACTTCAATTTCTTTTTCCCTACAGATTCTGCCTGAGCTGTTGGGAATTCTTAGCATTCTCCTTTATTTCAGATTGCTTACAGCCATTATATTTTGTATTTCAATTCTAGCAGATTTTTTCTCTCTCCTCAGCTCTCCCATTTATACCTCCAGATTAGCTTCATTATCAAGGCTTATACACTCTCTCCTGGATGACATCAATATGTGTTGTCCATGTTGGTATCCACTCATATTCCCTTTCTCTTTATTCTTGCCCCTTCACAAATTTAAGTATGCCTATATTCTAAATTTTTACAGTTCTGAAGAAGGGTTGGCAACCTGAAATATGAATTGCTTCTCCTCAATAGATGATGCATGGCCTGCTGAATACTTTCAGCACTCCATGACCTCTTTAAGCAAATATTTCAAGATGAACTGTAGAGCATAAAAAATTGGAGGATTTAACCATTTGATTTGATCAAATTTGACCATTTGAGCCTCGGCTGCCATTCAGTACAAATGACTTGTACCTCCCCATAACCTACGAGTCCCTATAAATAACTGATCCATGTACAATGATGCAGCCTCCACACTCAGTAGTGAAGAAAACTAAAGATTCTTAGCAACACAAAATGCTGGCAGAACTCAACAGGCCAGACAGCATCTATGGGAGGAGGTAGTGACGACGTTTCAGGCCAAAACCCTTCATCAGAAGTGAAGTAACATGGGATGGTCGAGGGGGGATAAGAAATGGGGGGAGGGATGAAGTAGAGAGCTGGGAAGTGATAGGCTGGAGGGAAATGGGCTAGGAGGAAGGTGGAGAATTATGGGAAATGAAAGAAAGAGGTAGGGCTAGGGGGAGATTATAGTGAGGGAGAGCGGGGGGAAGAGAGAAAGAGAACCAGACTAAAATTATAGATGGGGATGGGGTAAGGGGGGGGGCAGGGGTATCAACGGAGGTCATCTTCCTTTTTTTAGAGAAAGGGGCTTCCCTTTGTCCACTATCAACTCTGCCCTCCCATCGCGTCTCCTGTATTTCACGCACCTCTGTCCTCACCCCATCCCCCCCGCCAGCCCACCAGGGATAGAGTCCCCCTGGTCCTCACCTATCACCCTCCCAGCCTACAGATCCAATGTATAATCCTCTGTAACTTCCACCACCTCCTACAGGATCCCACCACCATCCACGTCTTCCCCTCCCCCCTACTCTCGGCTTTCCGCGGGGATCACTCCCTACGCAACTCCCTTGTCCATTCATCCCCCCCCATCCCTCCCCACCGACCTCCCTCCAGGCACTTATCCCTGCAAACGGAAGAAGTGCTACACCTGCCCCCACACTTCTTCCCTCACCACCATCCTAGGCCCCAGACAGTCCTTCCAGGTGAGGCACCACTTCATCTGCAAGTCAACTGGGGTGATATACTGTATCCGGTGCTCCCGATGTGGCCATTTATACATTGGGGAGACCCGCCGCAGACTGGGAGACCATTTCACTGAATACCAGCGCTCAGTCCTCCAGCAGTGGCGAGATCTCCCTGTGGCCACACACTTCAATTCCACAGACCACTCCCACTCCGATATGTCTGTCCATGGCCTCCTCTACAGTCAAGATGAGGCCACACGCAGGTTGATGGAGCAACACCTTATTTCCCACCTAGGCAGCCTCCTTCCTGCGGGCATGAACATTCAACTCACAGACCTCTGTTGATAACCCTGCCCCCCCCCCCTTTACCCCATCCCTATCTATAATTTTAGTCTGGTTCTCTTTCTCTCTCTTTCCCCCCTCACTATAATCTCCCCCCAGCCCTACCTTTCTTTCTCTTTTATTTCCCATAATTCTCCACCTTCCCCCAGCCCATTTCCCTCCAGCCTATCACTTCCCAGCTCTCTACTTTATCCCTCCCCCCACTTCTTATCCCCCCTTGACTATCCCATGTTACTTCCCTCCTGATGAAGGGTTTCGACCCAAAACGTCGTCACTACCTCCTCCCATAGATGCTGTCTGGCCTGCTGAGTTCTGCCAGCATTTTGTGTTGTTATTTATTTCCAGCATCTGCAGATTCACTTGTGTTGCCTTTAAAAATTCTTAGAACTCTGAACGTTCCTCCTCTGCATTTACCTTGTTAAAACCCCTCAGCGTCTTGTTTCACATTCTTCAATACTCCAAAGTCAAGTTCTTGCCAGCTCAAACTTTCCTCATTGCCTAGAATCAACCTTGTGTATCATTCTTTAAATATGGAGACCAAAATAATGCACTTATATAGTTATAGCAAGACTTTACTACTCTTGTACTCATTCCTTCCATTTTCCTTTTCTAATTACAGTGTCCACTTTGTTTCATATCAGGATCCAATTTAATATCACCAGCATATGTCATGAAATTTGTTAACTTTGCAGCAGCAATACAATGCCATACATAATGCAATTCATTTATATTTTTCTATATTTATTAAGTTATGTATATTAAATAAATTAAGAATAGTAATGCAAAAACAAGTAAAAAGTTAGGTTGTGTTTATGGGTTCAGTGTCCATTTTAGGAATTGCATGGCAGAGGGGAAGAAGCTGTACCTGAATCGCTGAGTATGTATCTTTAGGGTTCTGTACCTCCTTTCTGATGGTAACAGTGAGAAAATGGTATGCCTTGGGTGAGGGGGGGTCCTTAATAATGGATGCTACCTTTCAGAGGCACCGCTCCTTGAAGATGTCTTGGATACTACTAATACTTGTACCCATGATGGAGCTGACTAATTTTACAATATGCAAAAACACCTAGATCTTTCTACAATCAATTTGCATTCTCAGTGTGTAAACAAAGTTCATTTCAACTTTGCGTTCCTATGTGTTATACAGTATTCCATCTGACAAATCTTGCTTTTGTTTTGAGCTATTTACCTTTGCAGACAGCCTTTCTCGCAACTTGCTTTCCAGCACCCTTACAGTCGCTGTAATAGTACATGCTGCATTGGTTCCTTCATTCACAATATAAGAGCTTAATCACTACGTCTTGGTAGACAAGATGTTGAAGTAATGGGTGAATAAGGCCTATTACTTTCATGGAGTTTTCCAAACAGCAACATTCCAATCTCTGCCCTGCCTGTGGTTTTGGGGTAAAGTACATTGTGGAGTACAGTGCTTTGAACTCTCAGGGGTTGGCTCCAAACTTGCAATCTACCTCCAGAAGCAAGGAGTTGTAGGGCATTAGAAGAAAGGAAACAAAACTAGAAATGAATTTAGGGCTGGTTGAGCAAGTGCAGGATCTAAAGACTAGATTCTGATTTATTACTGTCTCCTATTGTTTCTGAAATTGGTAAGTATATATGGGGGGGGGGAGGTGTTTTTAAAAGCATCTTTACCCAGTCTTTTAAGCAAAATAAGGATTCCTTGTCTCTGCTTATATTGATCATGAAACTGAATAAATTATATTGCACTATAAAATTGCAAAATATCACTCTTTAAGAAGGGAGGGGGGCAGGCAAAAGACTGAATTATAGGCTAGTTAGCCTGACCTCAGTGGATGGCAAGATGTTGGATTCTATTATTAAGGGTAAGGTTTCAGAGTACTTGGAAGCGCATGATAAAATAGGCCAAATCAGCATGGTCTCTTTAAATGGAAATATCTGAAAAATCTACTTGAATTATGTATTTGAGGAAATAATAGGTAGGATAGACAAAGGAGTGTCAATGGATGTTGTTTACTTGCATTTTCAGAAGGCCTTTGACAAGGCTGCTGTGCATGTGAGGCTGCTAAATAAGATATAAGTGCTCATGGTATTACAGGAAAGATACTAGCATGGATAGAAAATTTGCCTCCTGCCTGTCAGCCAGAATGGGAATAGCTGGGTCTATTCTGGTTGGTTGTTATTGACTAGAGGTAGTTCATAGGACTATTTTTGCACATTACCTTTCAATGATTTGTGTGTTGGAATTGATGGTTTTATGGCCAAGTTTGCAGATGATACAGAGATAGGTGATGGAGTGATGTCTGCGGAAGGACTTAGACTTGCAAGGGTAAGGAAGTGGTAAATGGATATAGTATAGGTAAACATACACTTTGGTAGAAGAAATAAAGATCTACTCCAGACTTTTCTCTAAACAGGGAACAAATTCAGAAATCAGAGGTAAAAAGGAACTTGGAGGTCATGAATTTCCTAAAGGTTAACTTGCAGGTTGAATTGGTAGAAAGGAAGGTAAATGCTATGTTAGCATTCATTTTGTGAGGACTAGTATAGGAAAGCAAGAAATAAAGCCTCAGCATTACAAGGCAGTGGTCAGACTGCACTTGGAGAATTCTGAGCAGTTTTACACCCCTAGTCTAAGAAAAGATGTGCTGGCATTGATGACATTCACAAGAATGTTTCATTCAGTGGATGGAACAGTTTTATTTATGCCTTTACCTCTCTGCCTGTACTTGTACTCACTGGAGTTTAGAAGAATGAGAGGTAATCTCATTAAAAACTATTGAATATTGAAAGGCTTAGAGTGGACATGGAGGAAGATCAGACCAGAGAGCACAGCCTCAGAATAGGACTTTCCTTTAGAACAGAGGAGGAACTTTAGCCAGAGGGTGGTGATTCTGTGGAATTCATTGCTGTGGAGGCCAATAATTGGATATTTTTAAAGCAGAAATTGATATGTAAGGGTGTAAAAGGTTACAAGGAGAAAGCAAGACAGTGGGGTTGGGAGGGATAATAAATCAGCCATGGTGGAATGGCGGAGCTGACTCTGAGCTGAATGGCCTAATTCTTCTCCTACATCTTACGGTCTTAACCAAAATCTTGCTTAACTAGATCATAACATGAGATGGTGGAAATAAGACAACATGTTTTAAGTAGTTCAAACAGTCAACAGCAAGTCCAGTGAGATCTAGGTTTTTATCGTGAGGCTTGGAGTACAATTTATAACTGTAGTTAGACCGAAGCAGGATTGTTCTGAGCAGTTTGGTTTGGTTTATTATTGTCACATACTGAGATGCAGTGAAAAGCTTCGTGCCACCCATAATTACATTGAGGTAGTTTAAAAAAGCAGTGCAGTGTTGCAGTTAGAGAAAGTGCAGGTAGGCAAAGTTCAAGGGACCACAAAAGGGGTTCTTGTCTATTCAGAGTTCTATTCAAGCGTCTGGTAACAGTGGGATTAGAAGCTGACCTAATATGTGCTATCTGGCCTTTTTAGCTTTTGCCTGAGGAATTTGTGGCAGAAATGAGAATTCAATTGGTATTCAAATCATCCTTGATTTTATTGAATGGCAGGACAGGGTTAAAGTGAAATATTAACTACTCCTGTTCAAATTAAGAAGGGGTTTGGGAATTAAAAGGAAGATTTGGGTTTCTCATTTAATGTTTGTTCCTGCTCTGGGATTGACCTGAATAAATCTTTCCCCTGGCTGTATCGTGCTCTGCAGACTGTCCTTGGATCTTCAGATTTAAGCTTTGCTTTCTAAACTTTAGTCTGTCTATACTTATCACTGTACACTAACTGCCTTTTCTTTCTTTTTTTCCTCGCAATCCAGCGGAGTCCAAAGAAGGTGAAAACCTTGTTTTCTGGAAAATTTGTTTATTGTAATTGTCCCAGTCAATCTTTTTGAGAAATAAAGTACTTTGTAGTCACTAACAAACAACTCCTTGTTTTAGGTGTTAAGCAAGCTGTTCACATCAGCTCGAGATAGAGTGATCCATCGTACTGTTACATCATCACTGAGGCTATCATCAAACAACAATAAGAAGAAAAACTAGCTGTTGTCCTTTCATGTTTTGGGATTGGGATGGAAGTGTGGACAATGACATGTACAGCATGAACTGGTCAGGGTTTTACTGCGCAGGAAGCTATAAATTGTACATGGCTAACTCAATGTAGGGTGCAGAGCTACTTATTTCTTAAGTGACATTAAAAACTGAGTTGAAAGTTGTGGTAAATGCATCTTAAGATCATGAACTTTTTAAAATTTAATTTTTATATATATATATATATATATAAGCCTTGTATTATCCATTGTATTATATAATGCCAGAATTGCACAATCAATAGTTAGCTTATTTTTCCACAACTTTCTTTGGTTGAACTTAGTTTTCCATTCCATTTTTAAATTCTTTATTCATATAGCTATTCTGAAGCTACTTAATGGGGAAACTTACAATGAACATATTTCTGCTTTCTGTTAGTATGTTTTTAAGTCTCCCTTTTTTTTCTTTTAACATTCCCATATTACAGGTGTTGAAGCCACTGAGTGACAGTTTGATGGAGGACAACATAAAGCAAACTGTAGCAAACTCCATCAAAGCAGGTTTGACTGAGCAGGGCTCCCAACATGCCAAATTAAAGACAAACTGACAATCCAACTTGCCTGGTTCTTTTGCTGTCAAGTGTTTGCTGTAGGTTCTGGACTTGGTGCATCAATTTATGATTATTCTGTGTAGATTTTGAAGTGAAAGTCCCAACTTCACTGGATGCTGCCATAAAGGTCTGAAGAAAGAAGGAATTTTGCTGGAGAAGATTTTAATAATGGATAGAAAATTACATTACTTAATAAAGTTCAGGGATAAATTAAAAACAAAATTAATTTTGAATGTTACTTATTGTCATGAACATAAATTGAATTTTCTTTTCAAGTCACCTCTAGTGCATTGGTGGATTTGTGTAATAGAATGATTTGTACTGAGTAATCTGTACAGATGAATCAATGGGATCATTTGAGGTGATACATAGAAAATCAGTCAGTGCATACTTCCTTTATTTTGTTAAAGTTCTGCTTTTATTACCAGTATTACAGTGCATGAATCCAAACTTTGTTAGGTTGAGAGTAATTGAAGCTTGCCAGGCCTTTTTTCCCTGAATACATACTGACAACATCATGCATCATTTACAGTTGAACTGCTGGGAGATTTCACCATTTCATTACTGCCACTAATCCATCCAACATGCTTTTCATTTTCCTTTTTAACAGTAAGTCCATCCACAAAGAACTGTTACCCATGGTTGTAAGTTAGTATTTGCCTGCACACTGCATTATCTTTAATTTAATTTTCTATCAAATTATGGACATGGGGCATGTATATGAAATATAAATATATAAATACCAAATTTTGTATCAAAGTTTTTGTAGTTAATGGCAAAATCTGGTACAGTGGTAGACTCCGTGCAGTTTATGTAAAGGACTGTTATTTGTGAGTGATGTAAGCATCAAAATGCATCAAATTTGAGGTTTTGATATATTTGTGATATTAACTGCCTTGAGCATTGCAATCCTACCCCTTATTGCAAAGCATTGGGAATGTTTGTTGTGGAATTCAGTTGTCTTCTGTTGCATTTTAAAGTTATTTCCTGTAATTTATTTTTCAATACATAATTAAAGTACTCTGATATTTCCTGCTTCTGTTTGTATTTTTTGGGTGAAATGAATTCTGCAAGATGTAATGGTCATTTAAGTGTCAAAACTTTTTTTAATTTAATACTTAATCTGTAAAATGTATCTAGGTCATATTGGCCTCATTTAAATGTACAAAGAAATGTGTTTCTCCCCCCCAAGAGTGCTTGTATCTGTATATAAAATCCGTAATGGGTAATATAAATTGTTTAGATACACATTGAACAATTTTCACAAACTTGCTGATTGTGCTTCAGAAACATTCTAATATTTCAGTATTGTATATTGTTGCTCAGATGGAATAAAGTAATTTAATTTGGCAGTAATAAAATTTTATTTTGCTCTTGTCAAAACAATTGAAAACTACTGAATCTGCAGTAACTGTTATGGATGAAGCTGTAATTGGTCTAGTTGGATGTATGTCTCAAAAGTCAGCTTGGAGTGGTTAGTTGGATCATGATTGATTAAATGTGAAGATATTCTGATGTCTGAATGTCATTGACAGGCACTGTTTGCATCATTTCAGTGTACCCTGACTCTGAAGCTTCAAAATAATCTGGTCAGCTCTAATTGAATCCAATTTGTGTATAGCACCAAAATATAGCTAAGGTTTCGACTTTAAGGTGGTGGTGTGATCACTTGAGTCTAGTAAAATGTTCTCTTAAGGGGTTGTCCTTGGGTGGCTGTACAGGCTGGCCCATGATCCACTTGAATCCATGCAACATGCTTTTCATTTTTCTATTTAATGGTGATAATCAGCCTATTCAAATAATGCTGTGGGGTTTTGAGTGGTGGCCAAAAAAATCCCGTCCCCTTTCATTAACTTCTTCCTATGAGTATTCTTTCACACATTTGTGCGTGTGAACGATTACTAGTCAATCTTGCCTCTGTAACAACTACGAGAACTAGAAAGTATACAAATAAAGTATGATTGTAAACAAGAAGCTTTGACAATGAAAATAAAGAAAATTGCAGATGTTGGCAATATGAAATAAAAAAATATACAATATTGGAAACAGTTGATGCATCTCTGGGAAGAGGAAGTCAATGTTTCACCTTGCAGATACTGTAGTGCAGGGGCTCCCAGTCTTTTTTTATGCCATTAACTGATGGATCGGTGGACGCCAGGTTGGGAACTCCTGCTGTAGTGGAAGATTTTTGAAGTGTTTTTGGCCTGAAACCTTAACTTCCACTGAAGATTTTACCATAAGACATAGAAGAATTGGGTCATTCAGCCAATTGTGGAGTCTACTCCACAATTCCATCATGGCTGACTTTCTATTCCTCTCAAATCTGTCTCCTAATCTTTGCCGAGCACCTATGCTCTGTTGGGCAAAAAGAACGGGATCTCCCATTCTTTGGGATGGGCCAAGGACATGGGGTAACAGAGGAAATGAAACAGATTGAAATTAAGAAGGAAACGGTGATGAGTAAACTGATGGGACTGAAGGCTGACAAATCCCCAGGTCCAGATGGTCTGCATCCTAGGGTACTAAAGGAGGTGGCCCTGGAAATTGTGGATACATTGGTAATCATTTTCCAATGTTCCTTAGATTCAGGATCAGTTCATGAGGATTGGAGAATGGCTAATGTTATCCCACTTTTTAAGGAGGGTGGGAGAAAACAGAGAACTATCGTCCTGTCAGCCTAATATCAGTAGTGGGGAAGATGCTAGAGTCCATTATTAAAGATGAAATAGTGGCATATCTAGATAGTAGTGATAGGATTGGGCCGAGCCAGCATGGATTTACCAAGGGCAAATCATGCTTGACTAATCTATTGGGAGTTTTTTGAGGATGTAACTAGGAAGTTAGACAAGGGAGATCCAGTGGATGTAGTGTACCTCGATTTTCAGAAGGCATTTGATAAGGTCCCACATAGGAGATTGGTGGGTAAAATCAGAGCTCATGGCATTGGGGGGAAGATATTGACATGGATAGAAAACTGGTTGGCAGATAGAAAGCAAAGGGTAATGGTGAATGGGTGTTCCTTGGAATGGCAGGTGGTGACTAGTGGGGTGCCACAGGGCTCGGTATTGGGACCACAGCTGTTTACAATTTACATCAACGATTTAGATGAAGGCATTGAGAATAACATCAGCAAGTTTGCTGATGATACTAAGCTGGGTGGTAGTGTGACATGTGATGAGGATGTTAGGAGAATTCAGGGTGACTTGGATAGGCTGAGTGAGTGGGCAGATACTTGGCAGATGACGTTTAATGTGAATAAGTGTGAGGTTATCCACTTTGGGAGTAAGAACAGGAAGGCAAATTATTATCTGAATGGTGTAGAGTTAGGTAAGGGAGAAATACAAAGAGATCTCAGGGTCCTTGTTCATTAGTCACTGAAGGTGAATGAGCAAGTGCAGCAGGCAGTGAAGAAGGTTAATGGAATGTTGGCCTTTACTACAAAGGGAATTGAGTACAAGAGCAAGGAAATCCTTTTGCATTTGTACAGGGCCCTGGTGAGACCACACCTGGAGTATTGTGTACAGTTTTGGTCTCCAGGGTTAAGGAAGGACATCCTGGCTGTAGAGGAAGTGCAGCGTAGATTCACGAGGTTAATTCCTGGGATGTCCGGACTGTCTTACGCAGAGAGGTTAGAGAGATTGGGCTTGTACACGCTGGAATTAAGGAGATTGAGAGGGGATCTGATTGCAACATATAAGATTATTAAGGGATTGGACAAGATAAAGAGGGGATCTGATTGCAACATATAAGATTATTAAGGGATTGGACAAGATAGAGGCAGGAAATATGTTCCAGATACTGGGAGAGTCCAGTACCAGAGGGCATGGTTTGAGAATAAGGGGTAGGTCATTTAGGACAGAGTTAAGGAAAAACTTCTTCTCCCAGAGAGTTGTGGGTGTCTGGAATGCACTGCCTCGGAAGGCAGTGGAGGCCAATTCTCTGGATGCTTTCAAGAAGGAGTTAGATATGTATCTTATGGATAGGGGAATCAAGGGATATGGGGACAAGGCAGGAACAGGGTATTGATAGTAGATGATCAGCCATGATCTCAGAATGGCGGTGCAGGCTCGAAGGGCCGAATGGTCTACTTCTGCACCTATTGTCTATCCCTGATGTATTTAGTTTTTTTTCATCCTTTTTTTCTTTCTGTCTCTGCCCATCACTCTGCCTGTTCTCCATCTCCCTCTGGTGCTCCCGACCCCCTTTCTTTCTCCCTAGACCTCCCGTACCATGATCCTTTCCCTTCTCTAGCTCTGTATCCCTTTTGCCAATCACCTTTCTGGCTCTCAGCTTCACCCCACCCCCTCCGGTCTTCTATCATTTCGCATTTCCCCCTCCTCCTTCTATTTTCAAATCTCTTACTATCTTTCCTTTCAGTTAGTCCTGACGAAGAGTCTCGGCCCGAAACGTTGACTGTGCTTCTCCAGATAGATGCTGCCTGACCTGCTGCGTTCCACCAGCATTTTGTGTGTGGTTCTCTAGTATTTGACATTTTCATCCTGGTGCAAAAAGCTTCTGACACTCCAGAGCACACTATCCAAGTTTGTCCAAGCTCTCCTTGTAGCTAATACATTCCAATTCAGATGACATCCCGGTAAACCTCTTCTGCATCCTCTCCAAAGCTTCCACATCCTTCCTATAGTGTGGTGACCAGAACTGCACACAGTACTCCCAAATGTTGCATAACCTTAGCTTTATACTATTCTAAAATGACTTCCTGACTTCTATATTCAGTGCTTTGACTGATGAAGGCAAGTAAGCTGTACACCTTCTTTAGCATCTATCTGTGTTTCCACTTTCAGATAGATACAGTCTTGCACCCTAAGATCCCTCTGTATATTGATCTTCCTTAGGGTCCTGCCATAAACTGTATGCTTTCCTTTTGCATTTGACCTCTCAAAATACATCACCTCACACTTGTCACATCTGTCATTTCTCTGCTGAAATTTCCAACTGATTTACTGTATATCCTGCTTTTTCAATCAGCAGCCTTATTCACTATCCATAACCTCACTAATTTTCATGTCACCTGCAAAGTATTAATTAGGCCATTTACATTTTCAGATGTTCCAGGACGTGACACTCGTGGAACACCCCTGGTCACAGACCTCCATTCGAGGGGGAGAAATGTCCCTTCACTATTACTCTGCTTTCTATGACCAAGCCAAGGAGGAGTTAGATGGGTATCTTATGGATAGGGGAATCAAGGGATATGGGGACAAGGCAGGAACCAGGTATTGATAGTAGATGATCAGCCATGATAGCAGTGCAGGCTCAAAGGGCTGAATGGTCTACTTCTGCACCTATTGTCTATTTTAATTTCACTTCCCATTCTGATATCTATTCATGGCCTCCACCACTGTCATGATGAGGCCACACAAGTTGGAGGAACAACACCTTGTATTCCATCTGAGTAGCCTCCAACCTGATGCTATGAACTTGTGGTAATGACTCTTTCTCTCCTTCACCATTCCTTATCTCCTTTTCCCGCTCACTTTATCTCCTTGCCTGCCCGTTGCCTTCCTCTGGTTCTCCTTCCCCCTTTTTCTTCCATAGCTTTTGTCTTCTCCTTTTCCAGCAACTTCCCAGCTTTTTACTTCAACCCTCCCCTCTTTCTCTCCTTCCCCCTGCCCCTCAACTCTACCCTTTTTTTCTCTCCAGTCCTGCTGAAGGGTTTCAGCCTGAAACATCGACTGTATTCTTTTCCATAGATGCTACCTGGCTTGCTGAATTTTTCCAGCTTTTTGTCTGTGTTGCTTAGTCAAGATCAATGTGGTCTACAAAATCCAATATGGGGACTGCAGCAAATGTTACATTGGCCAAACTGGGAGAAAACTAAGTTCAACAATTCATGAGCGGCATGACCAACTCTCCTTAGTCTCTACCCATGAAGTTCAAGATGGGCACAAATTCGATTGGGCACCAGTGAAAGCAAGCATGCAAGATAATTTCTTGAAGCATGGTTTTCTGCAAACAATTCTATTAGCAGACATTGTAGACCTCAATACTACTAATAAGCCAATGTGGCCAAAATTCCAAGTAATGACAGAATGCCATGCTACCAATCACTGATGAGACCCCCCCCCCCCCCATGTCAATTATGTTTCTGTAATGACCACTAATCAATTGATTGATAAATATATAAAAGGCAACCATTTGGAGGACACACAAGTGAACAGCACACTGATGATGTCTCCTCATATGGTGACAAAACATTTGCAAATGGATTATCAAGAATGGGGAACAACTCAACTCAACCAGTGGAATAAGTGCCTACAAGGAGAAGTATAATTTGAGTAACACAAAATCTAAGAGCTAATATTGGCTGAGTATGCACTACAATAATTGAATTTGGAAGTTGAAAATGAAAGCTGGAAAGAAGAGTCAAGGTTGATTACCTGCTCCCACATCACACTGAAAGGTTATGAAAAGATGAATGGGACAAAGTATTTCACAAATCCCTTAAGCAGATCTAGCTTAAGGCTCCCAGAGTTCACAAAACATTCATTCTATTGGGACAAATTGAGCATGGATTATGAGAACAAATGCCATCGAGCAGAGAAGGATGTAGATGCAGAAGTAAATTTGAAGATAATTTGAAAGTTGTTGGTGGTGAGATAGTGAGGAAAGTTGTGTAAGGCACTATTGGATATAGATCAGATGGCATTAAATCTGGACAAGTGAAAGTTGATGCATTTTGGGAATTCAAATAGAGATAGGACATGAAGAGGTTTAGAGCTCAAAGTTTGTGGTCCCCTGTAAGTGGCAAGATTAGTGGGGTGATGAGGGTATATGGCCTGCTTGGCTGTTTAGGTGAGGTATGGAATATAAGAGTTGCGATTTTATGTTGCAACAATACAAAGCACTGTTTTGTCTTCATTTGGAGTACTATATACAAGTCTGGTTGTCACACTTTAAGCAGGATGTGATTGCACTGGAGAGAGGGTAGATGATATTCACCAGGATAGTGATTGGATAGGGAGAGAGGATAAGCTTTGTTTTCCCCTGGAGTGGCAGACATTGAGGAGGGACCTGATAAAGTGTATAAAATTTGAGAGGCATAAATAGGGTAGATACTTAGATGGTGGCAAAAACTAAAGGGCAAAGGATTAAGGTGAGAATAAGATTTAAGATGAATCATAGGGGGTAGTTTTATTTTACAGAGGTTGATACCTGGAATGTACAGGTGCGGGTGCAATCAAATAAAATTACTGTTTAAGAGGCATTTCAACAGATACTCAAATAGGCAAGGCATAGAATAACAGCCTTAATGTAGGTGAATTGGATTGGTGTAGATGGGTAAGTAGTTTTGCATGCACCTAGTGGGCAGGTAAGCATGTTTCCCTGCTTCGGTGACAACACTGGTAGTTTGGGCTTTTTGCAGGAGCGATCACCCTGGGGCCTTTCCTGAAGGCAGAAAGGTGAAGTTTGGGTATAGGAAGCTTAAAGGTGCAGAGAGTGTAGGATTTGAAGGAGACAGAGCAGTCACAACAAAGAATCTATTGTATGGGGCAAGAGCAGACTTAAGTTAGAAGGGACATGTGACCATTTGAGAGAATGATTTGGAAGCTGCAGAATTCAAAGTTAGAGACGAACCTGAATAGTTGAATAACCAGAGTTGGATTAGGTAAGCAGTAGGAGGAGATTAACTAGGCTAGAGGACAAGGAAAAGGCCCTTCCAACCCAACAAACCACACCATCCATCAGTCACCTAGTTAATATTGGTCTAATCACAGGACAATTTATAGTAACAGGAAGAAGGCAGGAGAATAGGATTGAGAGGGTCAGCTCTCCTCTCCTAACAGATCTCTTCTTCAGCCCTTTAACTTTTCCACTTATCGCCTCCCAGCTTCTCATTTCATCCCTCTTACCCACCCACCCACATCACTTGCCAGCTTTTATTACTTCCCCACTTCCACCTTCTTATCCTGGCTTCTCCACCTTCCTTTCCAGTACTGATAAAGGGTCTCAGCCTGAAATGTCAACTGTTCTTTTCCTTTCAATGGATGCTGTCTGACCTGCTGAGTTCCTCCAGCATTTCTCAGAAATATCCCATTTCTTCAATAACCATAGAATATTTGTCTGTACTGATTTATACCACACCATTTTGTGCAGAAGAACATCATTTTTGTTCTCACACTGTGCTCAGCTCACGAAAACAATCCATGCCATAAATCAGTGGCTTACAAAAAAGCTGGATGAACTCAGCAGGTCAGGCAGCATCCATTGAAAGAAGCAGTCAACGTTTCAGGTCAAGACCCTTCGTCAGGACTAAAGAAGGAGGGGGCAGGGGCCCTATAAAGAAGGTGGGGGGAGGGTGGAAAACCAATCAGAGGAAAGATCAAGGGGTGGGGGAGGGGAAGCAGGGAGGGGATAGGCAGGAGAG
Source organism: Hemitrygon akajei (assembly GCF_048418815.1). NCBI lineage: Eukaryota > Metazoa > Chordata > Chondrichthyes > Myliobatiformes > Dasyatidae > Hemitrygon > Hemitrygon akajei. The sequence continues at coordinate 96,294,588 of NC_133130.1, read as the reverse complement.
GTGAAGAAGGAATCTAAGGGGAAAGCACTATGGGTAGAAGAAGACGGCAGAGTCATGAGAGGTGATAGGCAGCTGGAATAGGAGACAGAGTAGAGGTGGGATGGGGAAGGGAGAGGGAGGGAATTACCGGAAGTTGGAGAATTCAATGTTCATACCAAGGGGCTGGAAACTACCCAGACGGTATATGAGATGTTGTTCCTCCAACCGAAGTATGGCCTCATCATGGCAGTAGAGGAGGCCATGTATACAAGCCCCTTGGTATGAACATCGAATTCTCCAACTTCCGGTAATTCCCTCCCTCTCCCTTCCCCATCCCACCTCTACTCTGTCTCCTCTTCTAGCTGCCGATCACCTCTCATGACACTTCCTTCTTCTACTACCCATAGAGCTTTCCCCTTAGATTCCTTCTTCGCCTCTCCTGCCTATCCCCTCCCTGCTTCCCCTCCCCCACCCCCTTGATCTTTCCTCTGATTGGTTTTCCACCCTCTCCCCACCTTCTTTATAGAGCCCCTGCCCCTTCCTTCTTTAGTCTTGACGAAGGGTATCGACCTGAAACGTTGACTGCTTCTTTCAACGGATGCTGCCCGACCTGCTGAGTTCATCCAGCTTTTTTGTACGTTTTGATTTGACCACGGCATCCGCAGTGTGCTTTGTGTTTAATAAATCAGTGGCTGATGCATTGAACCAACCAGGAAAGAGCAAGACGAGCAAATCCTGCTTTTACCAAGAAACTTCTCTCACTGTAAGTAATGATCCAAGAGAACCATCTGATACAAAAATAAATACCAGCCTTTAAAGTAATGTGGAATCCGAATTCGTATTAGGCCCACTTGCTTAAGGTCATTGCAGATGTATCATTCAGTAAATAATTTTGGCTTTATCCTGGACGCCAGCTCAGAATGTAAAAGGGATGCCCAAATGGAGTAAATCAAGTGAGATCTAGGTCAGGTGCACTGATCAGTAAAGGCAAAACCATTACATAGTTCAAAAACACACCTGTAAAGAAAGGCAGTTATTCTTAGCACATATAGAATGGTGCTTAAACCACACCTGGAGTACTGTGAACATTTCGGATCTCTATATTAGTGAGGCACTAAAGCATTGGACAAAGTAATAGTTTTTCAGAAGTCAGTTGAGCTTATCTCAGATCAAATCTGTGATATTTAATGTTATGAAGGAACTTGATAGATGCTAAAAAGTTATGTCTTCATTATGACTAAGATCAACTGGCATAATTATGAGATAGTTACAAATAAATCCAAACAGAAAATCCAGAGGAATTTCTTTATATAGATAGAGGATGTGGTGGCTTTTATAGATTTAGTAAGATGCAATGTTAGCACTGATGAAGCTTTGGAGATTTACACATCTGATGGAAATGTATTAAGTTTCATACCGAAGACTCACACGGCAAGATCAGAAACTTGAGAAGCTGTAAAGACCCAGACAATTTTTCTCAGGGCTGGAAAAGGTTCTTTACTAGTTAGAAGTATTTTGCCGTGTTTGAACACTGTTCAATACAGCTAAATACTTCTCCCATAGAGTGCAGAGTTCACACTTCATGCCAACGGCTTAATAACATGCTCCAAAGCTTCACTGTCCCTACTGAAATATTCAATTACAATAAAGTATTCAATTTACAATGAATGAATGCAGACTTTGCCCAAGTCTTCACAGCTCCACAGACAGATTACTTGGTTGGTCTCTTATGCACACACTCTTTCCCTGGCTATCCACTTGTTCTTAAATATACTTATAAAATGCCTTGAGATTTCTTACTCTTACCTGTCAGTGATGTTTTGTGGCTGTTGGTCTCTTGATTTAAGTATCCGCCTACATGCTCTTATATTCCTGTAAGACCTATTTTTATTTTCTGTTTTCTTTTCCTTTACCAAACTAGCATTCCAATGCTCTTGGTCCTGAACTTTCATTAACATTAATTCACATATGTTGATTTACCTACACACTTGCTCCCAGTCTGCATTTCCCAGATCCGTCTATTGCTGTTGCATTTGGCCTTATCCTCAATTCAGACTTGGGATATATCTCATCAGGCCCTGAGATCAAGAAGGGCACAAATTCGACAGGCATCAGTGAAAGTCATGGCACAAGGAAATACACGGCATGCAAGGTAATTCCTAGAAGCATGCTTTTCCATGAACAACTCTTAACAACTTATAGACCTCAATCCTATTTATAAACAGATAAGGGCAAGATTTCAGACCACAACGCACGAAGTGCACCGTACAGCCGATCAGCCACATTACAAATGACTTTCTGAAATTACATCCGATCAGCTGTTTGAGAAGCACATAAAGGCCAAGCATGGATACACCACCACCAACAGCACATTGACGATGTCTCCTCGAAGTGACGAAATGTTTGCAAATAAATTGCCAAGATCAGAGAACAGATCAACCCAACCATCCAATGTCTCCTTTTATAATGTTAAGGTGCTCTAGAAATTCATCATCCCTACTGAAATGTACAATTACAATGTTGTTCTGCTTAGTGAATGCAGATGAAAAGCATCCATTTAACTTCTGGATTATCCTTTTCCATAACTACTTTTAAACTTACCAAAATGCTTGTCCACTAACACTCCATCCTCTCACCAAGGTTCATTCCCTGGGATTACGTTAATCACTCCTTCATCCCTAGTTATACTCCCTACATACTGACTTAAAAACCTCTAATAAATGCACCTTAAAATTTCACCCCAATGCTTTCAAACCAAGTGATCCCAGTTAATGCTGAAATCTGTGACCATCTGCATCCCTATTCCTCCCCATCTCTAGGGTTTGTCGACACCTGCCACTGACTGTTGGGAGGCATGTGGCATAATCACAGCAGTGTTTTATATTTCTAAGCTCCACTCACAATTCCTTCCTCATTATTGCACCGATGGTTTCCTTGATTAATAATGCTAAACCATCTGCTTTTTAAGAAAAAACACCCATCATATCTGCAGTTCCTATTCTTTTGAATGCGAGTTGTCACTCTGTGATTGTAAGAATTCCTGTGTGCCAGTCTCCTTGCATTTAGTTAGATGCAAATGAGCTTCCAGTCCTCCCATAAACCTTATGCCATACCTCACTTCCTGGACTGGCCTAATTTATCTATAACAATGTCATTCCCATGTGCTGTAGCTTTATTGGGAGATGACCGCCAGTATGGACGAGTAAGAAAATCTCCTCGCTGACAATCACCTCAAGGATGTATGCTTAACCCACTACCCATTCCTGAGTACAGCTCAAACACCATCTATAAATTTGTTGATGACACCATTGTTAGATAGATAGATTGATGGATACTTTATTCATCCCCATGGGGAAATTCAACATTTTTTCCAATGTCCCATACACTTGTTGTAGCAAAACTAATTACATACAATACTTAACTCAGTAAAAATATGATATGCATCTAAATCACTCTCTCAAAAAGCATTAATAATAGCTTTTAAAAAGTTCTTAAGTAGTTTACTTAAATACATTAAATACAATCAACCCCGGCACTTTAACATATCTTACTCCTGGCGGTTGAATTGTAAAGCCTAATGGCATTGGGGAGTATTGACCTCTTCATCCTGTCTGAGGAGCATTGCATCGATAGCAACCTGTCGCTGAAACTGCTTCTCTGTCTCTGGATGGTGCTATGTAGAGGATGTTCAGGGTTTTCCATAATTGACCGTAGCCTACTCAGCGCCCTTCGCTCAGCTACCGATGTTATACTCTCCAGTATTTTGCCCACGACAGAGCCCGCCTTCCTTACCAGCTTATTAAGACGTGAGGCGTCCCTCTTCTTAATGCTTCCTCCCCAACACGCCACCACAAAGAAGAGGGCGCTCTCCACAACTGACCTATAGAACATCTTCAGCATCTCACTACAGACATTGAATGACGCCAACCTTCTAAGGAAGTATAGTCGACTCTGTGCCTTCCTGCACAAGGCATCTGTGTTGGCAGTCCAGTCTAGCTTCTCGTCTAACTGTACTCCCAGATACTTGTAGGTCTTAACCTGCTCCACACATTCTCCATTAATGATCACTGGCTCCATATGAGGCCTAGATCTCCTAAAGTCCACCACCATCTCCTTGGTCTTGGTGATATTGAGACGCAGGTAGTTTGAGTTGCACCATATCACAAAGTCCTGTATCAGTTTCCTATACTCCTCCTCCTGTCCATTCCTGACACACCCCATTATGGCCGTGTCGTCAGCGAACTTCTGCACATGGCAGAATCTCAGATGGCAACAAGGAGGCACATAAAAGTGCAATAGATTAGCTGGTTGAGTGGTCACAACCACCACCACAACCAAGTAATTGATTGTGGACTTCAGAAAGGGGAAGTCTGGGGAAAACACACCAGCCCTTATGGAGGTGTGAGCGGTGTAAAGGTGCGTTGCTTCTAGTTCCAGGACGTCAACATCTCAGCGGACCTACCTTCAATGGAATCAAAGGTGACACACCAGCAGCTCTACTTTATTATGAGTTTGAGAATACCAAAGGTTTGCAAATGTTTAAAATGTACAGTGGAGAGGATTATAACTGGTTGCATCACTAGCTGGTATGAAGGCTCCATAACAGGACCAAGAGGCTACAGAGGATTGTAGACGCAGCCAGTTCCATCACTGACACAACCCTCCCAACCATTGAGGACATCTTCAACTTCAGTGCCTCAAAGGCCCTCACCATCCAAGTTATGCTTTCTCTGAGTTACTACCGTAAGGGAGGAGTCACAAAAACCTACAGTCTTCTCATGCTTCCTCCCTTCCACCGTCAGATTTCCGAATGGTCCTGGAACATTACCTCATTATTTGTCTTTTGCACTTATTTATTTTACAACCAATAAAAATGTTTGTCTTGCACTATACTACAGCCATGAAACAACAAATTTAACATACAGTATAGTACTGTGCAAGTCTTAGGCCAGAGTGACCAAGACTTTTGCACAGTATGTAGTAATTTTATGTATTGCGCTGTTCTGTGAGAAATGATGCACCTGATTCTGATACGGGTTTCTATTGTGGACTGAAGGGGTTAGGGAGAGGGGAATTACGGTTGGGGGGGAAAAGAGAAAATACGGCTATATAAGCACCCAAGACTTTTGAACAGTACTGTATGTCAGGCTTAGGGCAGAGCACTTCAAAGACATGGAATGCACAGCTGAGCCAATGTCTGTGATATCATGAGTAGGAAATGTCATTAGCTGCAGTGCCAGAAGGCTTTGTGCCCTATGGAATTAAGGTGCTGATAAGCCCGTTGAATCAAATCAATGTAATCAAAAATAGACAGGGGGAAAGATCAAGCAAGTAGACCACCGAATCACCCAACAGTGTTCACTTTTGAGTACCAGTGGGTTGGGGGCAGGGAAATGGTTTCCCCTGGAGAGCACACAGCTGAATTTCAAGGATCAGCTGTTTAGTACTCTCAAGGTTGAAATTCTTCTGAGGGCAGTGGATCTTTAGAATTCGCTACCCTCAATCATAGTGAGGAAATCAGACAGGAATGTGGAGCTGAGACCAAAGATCAAATCTGACCAGCAAACATGATCTTAATATTGGCTCAGGTTCTCCTCTTACTCCTAATTTATATACACTCACTGAGAATACCTCTACATTAAGTTAGAACTGAAATTCCTTGATTCTACACAAAATTCTGTACACAAGGCATGCACCTAAATGGCTTTCAAGTAACAAGTTGAAAGGTAGTCACTGAGAAACCAAACAGTGATGGAGAGAGATGCTCTCTCCAAACTCTCAAAGAAATTTGGAATCAAAATTAAAGTTAATACCAAACTTTAATGTCAATAGAGCATCACAGTTGCAGATTCAACATTAAAATGTTGTATTTTTACTTAATATAATAGTAAACAAAATCCTAGAAACCCTTGTGTACAACAGAAACCAAAAGATACTAGTTTACAAAATCAGATGGGACCGTATACAAGATCCACACCCTAAAATCTTTAGGGTGATGTATTAGAGCCTTGAGTAGCGTTTTCTCTTCAGAAGCAAAAGAAATGTTATCCACTGGTCACTCAGATCCCCTGGTCTTCTCATTTGCTTTAAATAAGATCAGCAACTAGACAAAAAAAAAACCCAGAATGTAAACACATAAGACAGGTCAAAATCAGCACAATCTAAATTGTACAAACATATCATACAAGATCTGCTACAACACAAAATGTTGAAGCAACTCAGCAGATCAGGCAACATTTATGGCGACCCTTCATTAGTACTGGAAAAGAAGGCTGACACAGCCAGAATAAGGTGGTGGGGAGAGGAAGGGGTAGTTTCTTCCCCTTTCCTTTCCAGTCCTGATGAAGGGTCTCGGCCCAAATCATTGACTGTTTATTCCTCTCTAGTGTTTCCTGACCTGCCAAGTTCCTTCAGCAATTTGCATGTGCTGCCATGGATTTCTCGCATCTGCAGAATCTTTTTTATGTTTATGACAAGATCTGCTGCATGGAATTTTATTCTCCCTGAAAATGCCAAAGAAAAATAGAGAAAACTTGCTACTGTAACCATCACAGTATTAGTAGCCTTCCACCTTACTGTTTATTTAAGGAGGGATCTACTTGCATTAAAGGTAGTGCAGAGAAGGATCACTAGGTGGATTCCTGGATGAAAATATCATGACAGAGGAAAGGTTCTGAGTGTTGTGAATTTCTGGAATTCTCCAACGCAGAGGGATATGAAAGGTATTCAATACAAATTATTAGCTGATTTTTTAGACTACAAAACTGTAGGGAAAGGGCAGGAAAGTGGAGTTGAAGCAAAATCAAATTGGCATGAGCTCTTTAAATGACAGAGCAGTGAAGAAATATTTAGCCATTATATAGTTAGAAAGGTGCAAGTATATAATAGGGCGCTTTTACTTGTGTTTGTTCTTGCATTTGCTCTGCTCAGTTAGGAGGAGCAAACTGCTATTTCTGCCCAAAATTAACAAGAGTACTGAAGGTGGTAAAAATCACCAGGTTTGGTCAAAGCCTGGCATTGTCAAGTATATTCCACAGCCCAATTTAAATGTGCACATTTTAAATGGGAGATTTAGTTCCAGCTAATGGTTTCCAGTTTATTATTGGCACCAATCAGATTTTAGAATGGGTATCTCCAAGCATCCGAGTATGCTCATGAATTGCTAAAAGATACAAAGTTGACTCCAGATTGTCCTGACAGCTGTCTAGAGGTAAAGAACTGAACAAGAGCTCACCGTTCATTGGCATTTCATCAATCTGTGTTGAGTAGTACTGTTCAATATCTCGCAGAATACGAATGTCATCGTTCTTGACGAAGTTGATGGCCACACCTTTGCGTCCATATCGTCCTGATCGGCCAATCCTACAACCAATGGCAGGGAATGTCAGAACAGGGGGTTGGGGGAGGGAGAGAGGATATTGGCTACCATACCATATTAATTAGCCAATTGTTTCAAAGATCTGCATGGTAATAAGGTAATGTTAATTACTTCTCTATTAACTACTCATTTCACCTCACTAAGACTTTTAATATTTCATTTTCAAAATCTTTGTATTTGATTTATTTAGAGATATCGCACCTAACGGCCCTTTCCGGCCCAACGAGTCTCACCATCCAGCAACCCACCCATTTAATTCTAGCCTAATAACAGGACAATTTACAAGGACCTTTTATGCTTACTAACTGGTATGTCTTTGGACTGTGGGAGGAAACCGGAGCACCCACAGGAAACCCTTGTGCTCATGGGAAGGACAAACAAGCCTCTGACTGAGGATGCTGGAATTGAACCTTGATGCTCTGAGTTATTAACACTGCCGTGCTAACCCACTACACTACCGAGGGGCCCTAATACTATATTACTTTAATTGGTAATAATTTGGTTTCATACTTCAGATGTTATGCATTACACAATCATGGAAGCTATTATCAAGTTGCAATTGGATATTTTGAATTCCACCAACAGCAGCGATGTGGCAGAGGAAGAGAGGGGATGGAAGAGAGGAGATTGTGGTCCATTTGGCCAATGACATCAAGAATGATAAAACCAAACCTAGCACAACCAACACACTAAAGTTACCTGTGGATGTACAATTCTCTGTTATTGGGCAAGTCATAGTTTATGATCAACGACACTTGAGGGACATCCAAACCCCTGGCCCAAACATCTGTGGAAATGAGCACCCGGCTGTTTAAAAAAAAAACAAGCAGAAGTCATGTTTTGTCACTGATGTCCAAAATGATCAGAACTCTTGGAGCCTTCAAACACTACGCACCTCGCACCGGAGCGGAATTCCTTCATGATGGATTCCCTCTCCTTCTGTGGCATGTCACCATGCATGGATGACACTGTGAAGTTAGCCTCTCTCATTTTTTCAGTGAGCCAATCCACCTACAATTAAGAAATTGGTGTTGAAAACAGTGTGTTAATTTCCCCTTTATGAACAAAAGCAATTCCGAACACTAATAAATACTTTTACATTAAATGCTTTAGCAATCAGCATTTGACATCTCCAATGTGTGCAAGTTGGGGCTGAAAATTTTCCAGAAGTAATGGCTACAGGAACTCTAAACACTTGCACAAAAATTCAACAAACTGCCACACAATTGGGACATTACACCATTTCCAGCACCTGCAGAATCTCATCTATGTAACTATGTATTTTTCATATTTAACTTTTCTTTTGCAAATATACTTTATAAAATTCCATGATTCCATACAAACTTTGTTAAAATGTCTTATTAGATTGTGACAGGAAACCTACAAACTCCACAGACAGCAATAGATTAAACGAGCAATGAGGCAGTAGTTCTATCTCCTGTGCCCTTGACATTAAGTAAAGTTTTGTTCAGTATTTAGTTGCTTTTCTTTACCAAATGAGTGGAAAGATGACATGCTGAAGTGACAATGAAGCCTGGGTATGTTTCCTACCTTCCGCTTGGTGTTGCAGAAGATGACAGCCTGGGTAATGGTCAATGTGTCGTACAGATCACACAATGTGTCAAACTTCCACTCCTCCCTTTCAACTGCCACAAAGAACTGTTTGATTCCTTCCAAGGTCAACTCATCACTGTAAACACAATGTAATCATATTAAAATACATGGCACAGCAGAAACTGACCCGAAGCCTCTAAGTTTGATAGTTGCCTATTGCACTGCCTGTGTAATAGGACTTCATCAGTTACATTTCGACTACTATAAAAGATTAGATTAGCTTTGCCACATGTACATTGAAACACAGTGAACCCTGTTGTTTTGCATCAACATTCAATACAGTTACAGAATATCTTGGGGGTAGCTCACAAGTGTCGCCACCCATCCAGCACCAACATAGCATGCCCACAACTCACTAACCCCAACCCATAGGTCTCTGGAATGTGGGAGAAAACCGGAGCACCCAGAGGAAGCCCATGTGGTCATGGAGGGAACGTACAATGGTGGGAACTGAACCCTGATTCTTGGCGCTGTAAAGCACTACACAAACCACTGCGCTACTGTACTGTAAACAATTGGAATGAATTTATTTGTCTGCTCAACTCCCCTTCAAACATTAACCCTAGGGTATCAGAGCTAACAAAATGGGAACCGGGTCTGTCAGAATTTAAATGAAACAAGATCAGTTTTGGAAAGGAATGCCACAACTTGGTACCAAATTGCAATCATTAAATTTGTGGTGAGCAAGTGTTCTGAGTTCAAAGGTCACTGATACCTCAGGGGGAATACAAAGCAAGAAAATACAGGGAGAAGCAAGACCACAAAGGGTTTGAAATCAGCATGCACTGGACTGAAGGGTGACACCTGGGCAGCAGAAATATGGATGACCTCAAAATCATGGAGAGTAGTGTGAAGGAATTAACACCGGAATGGTAACTGCAAGGCAGAGAATTTCAGCAGCAGCTGAGTGAAGGCCGGCTCAGAGTCAAATGTTATGAAGTTAGGAACAGGATTGCTTAGTACTGGCTCAGACTCGAGGCACTCCAAGGTTGTCAACATTCTGGTTCAGTCTCAGCAGTCAGTTCGGGTTTGGAAATGAAGCTTGTGATATGGACCAAAGGCAAATCTGTAGTCTTTCGCTGAATTTTCCATGGATGGGAATTTCTGCTCAACAGGACTAGACAAAGAACAAAATGTTTCTGACAAATTTGAGACAAAGAGGAGTTTGAAGGTAAAGGTTAGTGTACATTTGGTTATTGAGTATGTTTTTTGAGATGCCACTGAGAGGTACCGTACAGATGAGATAAAGGAAGGGGCCAAGGATAGATTCTCAAAGGACACCATAGAAAAGGAAGCCAATGCTGGTTATTTTCTGGTTACAAATAATGGAAGAAAGGGTACTAGGTGAGTGTGGAACATGGAACTTCACAGCTCAATGGCTTGTGCTGAAATTTAAAAAGCCCTGCAAGGTTCTGAGGCAGAAAGAATCCTACCGTTTGACCAGGATTCGGATGGGGTCCGTCATGAATTTGTTGGTCATTTCCAAGATTTCGTGAGGCAGGGTAGCACTGATAAGAATCACTTGTGTGGCTGGAGGTAAATATCTGTACACATCATAGATCTGTTCCTTAAAACCTGCGGTCAGTAAAACAAACCACATAATGCACTCAAAAAAAAAATGTGGAATACAACTGCCAACCAGCTAGTGTCATGTTAAAGCCAATCTTACTTAGAGAACAATGCAACACAATCAAAATTCTATTATTATTTCAATAGCCTTTCACAAATATGTTTATTGAAAACAAATAGTTCACAGAGTTTTAGCTTTTTTACTTGGGAAAATAATAGGTCACAGTTACGACTGCACTTTAACACTTGCTTAGTGTCCACACAGTACAGAAACAGGCCATTGGGCTCAGTCAATACCTGCACGCAAGCTTGCTTCCAAACTACTCCCCCCCCCACCCCCTTCTTTGCTTGTTCAGCTCCCCTATAAAGCATCTGCTGCATACAACTGACTTCAGCCATCACTCATGGAAGTGCACGTTTAGCAACCACTAAGTACAGCCCTTCCCCTCTCATTCCCAATTGGATTTCCTGGGGACCGTTACTGCGATGGCTTCATCAGGATGTTCACGAAATGACCCTGGAATAAAAGTGTTATGAGGATCGCTTGATGACACTAGACCCATACTTGCTACAATTTAGAAGAATGAGGCGGGGAGTCTCACTGAAACCTATTGAATATTAAAAGGCAGGCCTAGATACATTGCACATGGAAAGGATGTTTCCTTCAGTGGAGGAGTCTAGGACTAGAAGGCACAGCCTCCGATTAATTTGGCCTTTTAGAACAGAGAGGAGGAATTACTTCAGCCAGTGGAATTCATTACCATGGACAGCTGTGGAGGCCAAGTCACTGGATACATTTAAAGCAGTGAATCAGACTGAGGGGGAATAATAAATCAGCCATGATGGAATGGCGTGCTGAGTGCAAAGTCTCCCAAGTTTTTAGATACAATAGTGAATTTCTTCAGGCTGATTTAGATGTTATTATAGAAGTGTTTCCTTTGCCCACTTGGGACTCGTTGACCCCTCTTTAACTGAAAGTACAGGATCTGTTTTGGGAGATGTGAATAGGCATCCAGATGACATGACCTATCCTCAAGGGGCCAAATAGTCTAATTTTCATCCTGTTTCTTGTGGTCTTATGTCCTCTGTTTATGCTCTTCCTCAGAGTTTGGAAACATTCTCTACTACTATCAAAACCTTCAATTTTAAATTCCTCTTTTAGATCAGCTTTCTGTTTCACCTGCAAATCCTTTCTAGCTTCACTAGAGAAGGGGGTTCCTAACCTTTTTAATGCCATGGACCCTACCTTTAACCCAGTGGTCTGTGGAAGCCAGGTAGGGTACTCCTGCTCTAGACTCTCTATATTGCACTCAAAACGTTGATCAGAGATATATGTCAAGTTTAGTTTACCAATTATGTAGATTAGTAATAGTTGTGCAATCACTTGAGTAGGATGTTCGAAGGGGATGTCTTCAGGTGGCTGTAGAGGATGATTGGGATCAACATATTCCAGAGCAGTGTGGGCAGGAATTAAGTGGTTCCTGCAGTTAGTAGTCGGGTCTTTTGGCTGTTCAGTCTCTCCTTTTGCAGCTGCCACTTGCTTTCTGGGGTAAGGTGGAGTTCACTCTCACGTAGCACAGCTCCCTCTTGAACAGATTTTCTGCAAGTGTATCTACTGAGTGCAATGACTTCCCAAAGTTTTTAGATACAATAGTGAATTTCTTCAGGTGATTTTGCTCTTATTTTAGAATTGTTTCCTTTGCCCACTTGGGGCTTGTTGACCTTCTTTTAACTGGGGGTAAAGGATCTGTTTCCGGAGAAACGAATTAGAATTTATTTAAATCTTACATCCATCCCACAACATGAGGGAGTGAAACACTTAGTGTTATGACTCCGTTGCAATGTACAGTCATGTGAAAATAAAAGTCTAATGGCTTGTAGAAAGAAGCTGTCCAGTAGCCTGCTGGACCCGGCTTTAATGTTGCGGTACTGTTTGCCAGACGGAAGCAGCTGAAAACAGTTTATGGTCGGGGTGACGTGTGTCCCCGATCATCTTTCAGGTCTTCTTTCTGCACCTGCTGTTATAAACGTCCTCAATGGAGGGACGTTCACATCCACAGGTGCGCTGGGCTGTCCATACCACTCTCTGCAGTACCCAGTGATCAAAGTCAGTGCAGTTCCCATACCAGGTGATGATAAAGCCCACCAGTACATTTTCAATGGTGTTCCTGTAGAAGGTCCTGAGGATTTGGGGGCCCATGCCGAACTTCTTCAGTCGCCCGAGGTGGAAGAGATGCTGTTGTGCTTTTTTTAAACCACAAAGCCAGTGTCCAGCTAACATGACCTATCCATCGGAGTTGATATTGCTAGATATTGGTATGTAGAATAACCAACTTAACTCACAGTAACACTTCAGGCAAAATAGGTCAAAGGGAGGAATGCCAAGTAATTACAAAGGCACTGCCATTCATATACTGTAACTCATAACTCAATGGCACATCAGCCTCATTTAACCACCCTTCCTCCATTTCCTTTGATGGTCTAACCCAACTCAATTGCTTGAAGTGGCCAATTTACCAAGCCATGACAGCGTTTAGAGCAAGCTGGTTATGGATTTTCTAATCTTGTTTTGAATGGCCTTCCTCCCCTCCCCTGAAAGTGCCCCTCTCCATCAACCTTCTGGAATCTCTTTATAAAATTAAATGCTCTGCTCATAACACTTCTAAAACATCTACAGTGAAAAGAGTACAGACCACACTATTTAACCTAGCTTCAGAACGCAAAGATGAGGTACCTTTGTTCAGCATTTCATCTGCTTCATCAAGAACCAACATTTTGATGGAACGTGTCCTCAAACTTCGTCTTCGTATCATATCTATTGAATAAAATCTATGGTTAAAGTCACTCTTACATGATCTCAACGGCCTCTGATGGTCATCTATACAATTACAACTTGAGTAAAAACTCAGCAAAAAAAAAAATCAAAGACTTAAATCAGCAACAACCTTTGATCAGTTAAAACTTTCAAACAGTCGGTTATCTTGGAAAACTAAAAATGGGATCATTTATTGGCATATTTGTAAAAACTCATTATTTGGCAGGGAAGTGAATACAATAAAGCCTTAGATTTTAGGGGAGATGCATTTTAGAAACAGCTGTGAGTCAAGTACCATTTTAAAAATCAGTCATGATAAAATGGCAGAACAGACTCAATGGGCCAAATGGCCTAATTCTGCTTGTGTCTTATGGCCTTACATCAATGGTTTGAAAGGGTACCAGAGTAACCAACACCGGTTAGCTGAAGAGGGTAAATAGTTTTTTCCTGTTAATTTACTTATTATTACAATGACCTGTTAAATTTTGAGAAGCTGCACGATATTCTCAAGGGGGAGGGTAAACTTCAGAGGTCATGGTGCATATTGGCACCAATGACATAGGCAGAAAAGGGAGAAGAGGTCCTACACAGTGAGTACAGGGAGTTAGGAAAGAGGCTGAAGAGAAGGACGTCTAAGGTAATAATCTCTGGGTTACTCCTAGTGCCACTTGCTAGTGCAGGTAGGAATGTGATGATAGCACAGATGAATGAGTGGCTGAGGAGATGGTGCAGGAGGCAGTATTTTAAGTTGTTGAATCACTGGAATCTTTTCTGGTGAAGGGATGAACTATACAAGAGTGACAGGTAGCACCTGAACTGGAGGGGAACCAATATCCTGGTGGGGAGGTTTGCTAATACTACTGGAGAGAGTTTAAAGTTTTGCAGGGGGTTGGGAAACAGAGCACCAGGTCAGTAAGTGAAGGAACAGACAGGGAAAGTAGCTGTCAGGGAAAGTACTGATAGGCAAAAATTAATATAAGTATGATGGTACAGATAGTTTGAAGTGTGTGTATTTTAGTGAGAGTATCAAGGCTGAAGGTGAGGAGAATGAATCAGTACATGGAACTACAATGTTGTGTCCATTACAGAGACTTGGTTGACAGAGGGGTTAATGTACCAGGTTTCAAAGTTTTAGGAAAGATCAAAAGGAGCAGGGGTGGGGTGGGGAGAGAGTTGCACTACTAATCAGGTATAACATTACGGCCGCATGCAGGAGAGACAGTAGCAGGTACAGATTCTTAAGTCACTTGAGTAGTGCGATCACTCGAACTCTAGTAAGGCATTTTGACAAAGTCCCTCATGGGAGGCTAATCCAGAAGATGACGATGCATGGGGTCCCTGGTGAATTCAGAACTGGCATCTGCTTAGAAGTTAGAGGGTAGTGGTTGAAGGAACTAATTTGAACTTGAGGTCCGTAATTAGCTGTGTTCCACAGGGATCTGTGCTGGGACCTCTGCTGTTTGTGATTAATATAAATGACCTGGATGAAAATGTAGATGGGTGGGTTGGTAAGTTTGCAGGTGATTAGTATAGAAGTCTGACAAAGAATACAACATAATATAGATCAGTTGCAGATAAGAGTTGAGAAATGGTAGACGAGTTTAACAAAATAGTTTAATAAATAATCTGAGGTGTTGGCATCTTGGTAAGGCAAATGCAAGGATACAGTACACTGTCAGGGGGAAAGACCCTTAACAGTGTTGCTGCGCAGGTGGATCTCGCGGTCCAAATTCATAGTTCCTTGTAAGTGGCTATAGAGGCCGATAGGGTGATTAAGACAGCTTATGGTATGCTTGTTTTTTTATTAGTTGAGGCATTGAGTTCAAAAGTCAAAAGAGGAATGTTGCAACTTCCTGGTTAGGCCACATCTGGAGCATTGAATACAGTTCTGGTCGTCCCACTATTGGAAGAAGTTGAGGCTTTGGAGGGGTTTAGCAGGATGCTGCCTCATTTGGAGGGCATGTGCTATCACGACAGGCTGGATAAACAGGTTGTTTTCTTGGAGCTGCAGAGGCTGAGGGGAGCTCTGATAGAGGTTTATAAGATTATGAGAGGCATAGAAAGAGTGGACAGGGAATCTCTTTTTCACAGGGTAGAAATGTCTAATACCAGAGGGCACGCATTGAAGGCGAGGTAGGTTCAAAGGGGATGTGAGGGGCAAGTTTTTTTTTTAAACAGAGTGCTGCATGTGTGGGATCAGTTGTTTGGTATGGTGGTAGAGGCAAATATCTCACAGGCTTTTATGAGACTTTTAGATAAGCACATGAATATGAGATAGATGGAGGGATATGGACATTGTGTGGGTAGGAGGGATTATTTTGTGTTTTTTTATTTACTTTTTAGCTGGCTAGGCACAACATTGTGGGCCGAAGGGCCTATTCCTGTGTTGTACTATCCTATATTCTATCCACAAACGGATTGACTCCAAATTCATGAAAACACAAAACGGTTTATAGTAATATTTGTTCTCTTCCTTTACCTGGAGTGGGGTTGGACAGATGAGGTGTTAGAAAGTATGGAGATCTCAAAACAGCAGTCTTGTTGCACTAGAATGTGGAATAGAAAGGTGGGTGTCTTGGCCTGGCCAATGTTTAAAATAATTAAAACAATGTTGTGGTCAGTATCTACTTGCTATTTGTGGCAACTTGTGAGCAAATGTTGACTGATGTTAGATTACAATGACAGCAACTGTATTGCAGGAACAAAACCATTTGGGTCATCCTAAGATTGTTCAATGGATCACTTTACACTGTACAATTTATGAAGTTTCCCTAACATATTTGCCTAATGCCACGACAGGTCAATGACAGACACAATCTCAATGGCTCTCCACATGGCTTTAGACCACCTGGACAACACAACCACCTACATCAGGATGCTGTTCATCGACTATAGCTCAGCATTTAATACCATCATTCCCACAATCCTAATTGAGAAGTTGCAGAACCTGGACCTCTGTACCTCCCTCTGCGAATGGACCACTGACTTCCTAACCGGAAGACCACAATCTGTGCAGATTGGTGATAACATCCTCCTCGCTGATCAACACTGGCACACCTCAGGGGTGTGTGCTTAGCCCACTGCTCTACTCTCTATATACACATGACTGTGTGGTTAGGCATAGCTGAAATACCATTGCTGATGATACAACCATTGTTGGTAGAATCTCAGGTGGTGATGAGAGCGTGTACAGGAGTGAGATAAGCCAACTAGTGGAGTGGTGCCGCAGCAACAACCTGGCACTCAGACGTTGATTGTGGACTTAAGGAAGGGTACACAGTGAGCAGCTTCAAGTTCCTGGGTGTCAAGACCTCTGAGGATCTAACCTGGTCCCAACATATCAATGTAATTATAACGAAGGCAAGACAGCGGCTATACTTTATTAGGAGTTAAAAGATTTGTCATGTCAACAAATACACTCTAAAACTTCTATAGTTGTACCGTGGAGAGGATTCTGACAGGCTGCATCACTGTCTGGTATGGAGGGGCTACTACACAGGACTGAAAGAAGCCGCAGAGGATTGCAAATCTAGTCAGTGCCCATTATTAAGGACCTCTAGCACTGAGGGCATGCCCTTTCCTCAATGTTACCATCAGATAAGAGGTACAGAAGCCTGAAGGCACACACTCAGCGATTCAGGAGCAGCTTCTTCCCCTCTGCCATCCGATTCCTAAATGGACAGAATCTTTGGACATTGCTTCACTTTTTAAAAAAATATACAGTATTTCTGTTTTTGCACTTTTTAAAAATCTATTCACTATATGTAATTGATTTACTTGTTTATTTATTTTAAAAGCTCTATTTATTATTATTTTTCTCTGCTAGATTATGTATTGCATTGAACTGCTGCTGCTAAGTTAACAAATTTCACATCACATGCTGGTGATGATAAACCTGATTCTGATACTATACATTAATAAGGTGCAACTGGTGAGGTTCAATGGTAATGGTGCACACAAATTTTGAAAACGTGGACACACAGACTCACTTAAAGAAAAATAAGCCCTTACTAATTCAAACTAAAGACCAATACAGGTCCCTTACCAAACACACGTCCTGGAGTACCAGAAACTACATGCTGTCCATAGTCCAGCTTGCGAATGTCTTCTCCAACGTTGGTCCCTCCAATGCAAGCATGGCATTGTACGTTCATGTAGTCACCAAGAGCGAGGAGTACCTGACCAACAGACACATGACAGTCATGCTGCAACAAAAACTGTACCAAACTACCCCTAGCATTCTTAAAAACTGCTCATTTAGGGGATTGGGACATGGCTATTCACAAACAGATCATTCTCTTCATCTGTATGTCCCTCAAAGATTTAAAATAACTTGAATTACTTAAGATGTAAAAAGACATATCTTACAAATATCACACAAGAGCAGGCAGCACTTCCTATGCCCTGACAAATGTTTAAGACCCATGTTTCATTTTGATCACTGCTTCCTAAATGCTCTCAATGACCAGATCCTCCCAACGCACAAGCCTGGACATAAAGCAGCCTGCTCTCTCAAGCAAGTTCAGATCTACATGCAGCACTGTGAATGCAGCATGAAAGCAATAGGCAGAAGATGCCTTTGCTCTTGTACTCAAAATCTTCTTTCAATATAGGTTAATGTATTGCAAGGGGTCTTAATTGCTGCTGAGTAGTGAAATGTCTTTTAATGATTGGTGTACACCACCACCCAAGCCCCCATCTTACCAAACACCCCTTTCTAATCCGTCATTACTTTTTTTTAAATCTCTGCCTTTCTAATGTTTAACTATTGTTTGACACCCTTGCCCATTCTTAAGTCTTTCTTCTTGAAACTTCTCTATATCCTGCACAAGTCCACACTACCATCTAACTTTTTAAACACTAAACAAGCTTGGATATATTACATGACTCCCTCAGACAAGTTACTAAATAGATAGTACACATCTGCAGCAAGCTCTTCCAACCTGAAAGTGACCTGTTTATTTCTACTGTTTTCATGGCAGGATATTACATTTAATACAATATAATCTAATTCTGTTCAATCACAGTTCCTTATCCAAAACCTTCTGAATGTTCACGTATGATAGAAAAACTAGTTCACCCTTAATCTGCTAGTTTACAAGCTCAAAATTCCAAACAGTTTGTCCAGAATGATTTCTTTTCCATGAATTCCTCTTACTCTGGCTATTCCTATTACTATTTTCTAAGTGGCTTGTAAGCACTTCTTTACGAACATTTCTAGCCATTTCCCTTTTATTCATGGTAGTGTGGTGGTTAACTAGATGCTGTTACAGCACCAGATTGGGATTCAATTCTCACTGCTGCCTGTAAGGAGTTTGTACATTCTTCCTGTAACAATGAGTTTCCTCAGGGCGCTCTGGTTTCATCCCACATTTCAAAGATGTGTAGTTAGGGTTATTATGTTGACACCAAAAGCGTGGTGACACTTGCGGCTGACCAGCTCAAACCTCACTGATTTGATTTGACACAAACGACACATTTTCCTATACATTTTGATGTACGTGTGACAAATAAAGCTTGTCTTTTTTCATGCCAAATGAACTGGTGTATAGTTCTTTTCTCTCATTAAATAGCACCATTTCATTTGTTACCTTCCAGCCTATGAGGACTGTACTCTCAGCAACAGAATATATTTGAGAACTAGGTCATCCATTTATATGTAAACACGAGGAAATCTGCAGATGCTGGAAATTCAAGCGACACACACAAAATGCTGGTGGAACACAGCAGGCCAGGGCCTTCTAACTGAAAGAGTCCTGATGAAGGGTTTTGGCCTGAAACATCGACTGTACTTCTTCCTACAGATGCTGCCTGGCCTGCTGCATTCCACCAGCATTTTGTGTGTGTTACATCCATCTATATCGCCACTTTTGCAAGCAGGTCATCTCCATTAACTTCCTCAACACTAATGCTTTGGTTAATGCTAATTTCTTTACTCATTCACTCTCGGGCACAGAAAAGCTCTTCAACCCATCTAGTCCATGCCAACTAATATTATGCCTAGTCCCATCGATCTGCATCTGGACTATAAGCCCTTCATACCTCTCTCATCCACATACATATCCACACTTTCTTAAATGTTGAAATCAAACCTGTATCCATCACTTCTGCCTGCAGCTCGTTCCACACTCTCAGCAGCTTGAGTGAACTAGTGCCCCCCCCCCGTTCCCCTTAGACATTTCACCTTTCACCCTTAATTCATGCCCTCTAGTCTCACCCAACCTCCATGGAAAAAGCCTGCTTGCATTTACCCTATACCATTCAATTTTACATACCTCTATCAAATCTCCCCTCATTCTCCTACGCTCCAAGGAATAAAGTCCTAACCTATTCAAACTTTCCCTGTAAGTCAGATCCTTACTTACTGTTACACCTCTTAACAGTGATTCCAAACTACTATAGTCAAGTCCCACCTTCATGGCCTGCTTTTAGATTTAAAACCCCTGTTTGAGATTGAACTAAATCACTTTCAGCCTTTATATAAAACTGTCACATTATGATCATTGTTCTCTCAAGACCCTTACCTATTAAGACTACCGAAAAACTTTCATTATACAACACTGGATCTAAAACTTTGTTCTGTTGATAAACATCTCATCACATGCCCATCTAGAAAAGCACCCCTAAACAAAACATATTCACTTTTCCTAACACAAATGCTGGAACCAATTGTGGTATGCTACTCTGGCCTGGGCGTACTGACAATGAAGTCACTTAAGAATGAAATAGAATCTTTCACCTAGTTTTATTGAAGAAAGCCTAACTTGTAAAAATTTTAATTCTTACTTTCTGTATCTGTCCTGCGAGCTCCCGTGTTGGTGCCAATATAAGTGCCTGAGTCTCACGAACCTAGATGTAAAAAGAACTTGTTTTAAAAAGGATAGTAATCGACATTCAATTATAATCTGTGAAATGGATGTCATTAATCTAAAACAATTACTTAAATTTTATTTACACTGCTTAACTTCTATGTACACAGTCCTATAAGATAATCTGTTTACCAAGATAAAAATAAGTATAGATGTTAACAAGTATTACCTGAATATCCAGGCACTGTAATACAGACACACAGAAAGTTGCTGTCTTTCCTGTTCCA
Organism: Hemitrygon akajei; assembly: GCF_048418815.1. Lineage (NCBI taxonomy): Eukaryota > Metazoa > Chordata > Chondrichthyes > Myliobatiformes > Dasyatidae > Hemitrygon > Hemitrygon akajei. The sequence continues at coordinate 96,274,137 of NC_133130.1, read as the reverse complement.
GACTGGGATCTGGGTAAAAAGATGGGAAGTATTAAATAAGCAGTTTAATTTTAATGTGCAATTACAAAACTAAAGAGATGTACTTACTGAGCAATGACATCCCTTCCTTTAATTATTTGTTTAATGGCCCTCTGTTGAATAGCTGATGGTTTCTCAAAGCCTGCAAATTAAAAAAAAAATCACACTGCTCAATTCTTGAAAATATATTTTGCAATTAAACAGAACATATTTTCCGTAGAACAAGAGAGAAGAAAAGTTGTTACATTTTGAAATAACTTTCATTATACAAACTAAGATGTGAGGAGTCTGTTGTAAGACTTTCGCGATCCTGTTGTGAATATTGTTAGCACCCCCTACTCTTTCCTGACCCCCACCACAGACCTTCACTCCCTGAAGCTTTTATGAGATGAATAGATTGGAATTACTCAAGATTTCATGTGTTTTTGCTAAAATTTAATACTGTTTGACAGAAAACATGTTAAGGTAGGTATGCTAGAGACTGATGTTAGAGCAGAAATTCACAAATGAAATGTCTGAATTGAGGAATACCTGTTCCAGTTTCTTCTCAATTCTTTAATGACCTTGAGTTACAAGCCAATAAAATCCTTCCATTATCAAAGCAGGATTGCAGCATGCACTATCCCCAGGGTGCAAAGGAACAACTCAACAAGAATCTACCAAACTCGTGATGTACAAGGAAAAACTAGCACTTCTAGGTTTCCCTTCAAATAATGCACTTGGGGTAGTTATTACTGTCCCTTCAGTGTCCCAAAGAGAAATCCCAAAATACCCTGCCCATCTGGACAATGGAAGCACACTGACAACAGAACAGGGGCTGCAGTATGCTCAAGGCAGCTGCCCACAACCACATTCTCCAGAGCAACTGAGGATAGAGGATAAATTCTCTTTTTGTCACTGCTCCTCATCTCTGGCGCAAGAATATTTCTAATTGGAAGTTTGCTTAGTTTTATAAAACAGCGGATCTGCAAAGAATCACAAGGTCAGATTCCTGCCCTTTCATTATATTCTCCACTGTTTGTTCAATTAGTGTACCAGTGGCTGCCATGTGTTGGTAAAACTGCAGTTCCCTCCAACATCAGAAACATTTAACTTTCGACTATTAAAATGGCCCTTTCCAAGGAAAATCAAGAGGTTTCTGAATGCAACAAGCTTTACAAAAGGTACAAAACACAAATGTTTGAGAATCACTATGGTATTTCCTTCAGTGCAACCTATCACAAAGTATTTACATCAATTGTTTATCCCAACAGACATGCTGGTGTTTCTTCCACCATTCTTCAGCTACATTTAACAAAGCAATCACATGCTAGGGATTTCATTAAGTGGATGAAACTGACGAGTTCAGCACTGGTGCAGGAAGCAGCACCAATGCAGTCGTCGATGTAGCGTAGGAAAAGTGTCATCAATGTAAGCTTGGAACATTGCCTGTTCCATGTAGCTGGCAAACAGGCAGGCACAACTAGGACCCATGCGAGTGCCCATGCCTATCCGTTTTGTTTGAAGGAAGTGGGAGGAGCCAAAGGAGAAATTATTTGGAGTGAGGACAAGTTCTGCTAGGCAGAGAATGATGGTGGAGGGGAATTGGTTGGGTCTGGTTTCCAGAAAGAAATGGAGAGCTCTGAAGCCTTCCTGTTGGGGGATAGAACTGTATAGGGACTGGACATTCATAGCAAAAGTAAGATGATAGAGGCCAGGGAACCTGAAATCCTTGAAAAGATCAAGAGTGTGTGAGGTGTGTCAATGATGTAGGTAGGAAGGGACTGAACCGGGGGCGGGGAGGGGAGGCCAAAACGGAGTTGAGGTCTTGGTTGTAGTTGCTCCAGGCATTAAACTTCTACACATGGATTCCTGGTAATGCCTAAAATTGAATACTGCACATGAAGGACTTTAAGGCAGAAAAATTGATTTGTCAATGTTGATTGCAGGAAAGAGGGGGAAGAATTGCAAGCTTTAGAATTATAAACTTCGAAGAATATTTAACAAACATTAGATCACCATCCAACATTCAGTTTGACCCACAATTATTTAGCTGAGGGTCACCAATTGTGAGTTAGAGGTGTCATTATAAACACTCATTGCCTTGCGGTGATGTCTTCAGTCATACTTCTGAATAAAGGATCAGCCTTATGTCAAAAAAAAATTCACAGATGGATACATCATGTCACCAACTCTATCCAGCAGTACTACATACAGACATGCCTCATTACATTTACAGTATCCAGGTTGACACTGGGAAAGATGTGGTTTCTGAGAGATCCTTGCACAATGTATTATATCCATGCGTCACTGTGTGTGTATGTGCACTTGACAGACAACAGTCTCAGGAGTAACTTTTACCTTCACTCTGATAAAAGGCAAGAGAAAGAACTAGACAACTGGTAGTTAATTCCTTATATAACCACAAATGAATCATTGATACCAGAGTTAACTAATACTAGCAGAAGTGATGTCATTGAGACAGATAAACCTGGAAACAAGGATGGTCACAAGTTTACTGAGAAAAAGAGATGAAGAGCAAGTTTGGAGAACTGTGCAGAGCTGGGGAACATTAAGATTTTGGATTACACAAAATGCATTCTTTGACAAAAATAAGTCCTGTTGCTGCTCTCAAACCAGGTGGTCCTACTGATGCATAGGAGACAGCAGGGATACTGTCATTGAGGAAGAGTATGACAGTTGGATGTAGTAAACAGTCTTTTTAATTTTTGCAGAATAATCAAGCTGGTATGAGTTTGTTGAAGGAAAATTGTGACTAGAGTTTTTTTTTATTAACCAAGGTTGACGAGAGCAATGCATTCGATGATGTGGTCTATGTGAATTTTAGTTAGGTGTTTGATGAGATCACACGACAGACTAATCCAAAAAGTAAAAGTTTGCCAAATCCAAGTGAAAGGAGTAAATTGGATCTGAAGTGAACACAGTTAAAGGAAGCAAAAGGTAATGGGTGAAAAGCATTATATCTTTGCTGTGAAGTTCACAGGACTCAAAGCTGCACTGAGAAGGCACTAAATTACTGCTGGTGTCATCTGTACGTGGTAAAATTGAGGACTTGCACTCAAAACACATTGCATGATTGAACACCAAAACTGATTAAGAGGTTGGCTGTTGGATAGAGCACTGTAGACTGCAGACAGATAGCAACAGAGATTGGTAATGGTTAGGTGGGCAGAAAAATGGCAGAAGGAAAATAATTTGGAGAAATGTGATAAAGTATTTGGGAAAGGCAGAGATTAGAGAAATGTAAAAGGATAGGTAGACAACATAAGGTTATATTTAGATATTTCACTTTAATAGAGGAGTCATTCTTCTCTACAACAAAGATATTATGCCAGAGACTAGAATTAGAATAACAGATATAGTTCTAATCACTTTAGAGACCAAAGAAAAGAGCTTTAAAGAGACATCAGCAAGCTTGGGGAGTTTAAATTATGAAGACATTGAGTGGATTAGGGCTACTTAAGGATATTTTCATTTGGGACAAACTCTGAATCGAAGAGCATAACCTGTAAGCCGACTTAGATAGAATGAAAGGGAGAACCCGAACTTGGGGCACAGAATTTGGCAAAACGAATTTTAAGTGAATTGGTATAAGTATTTGGAAAAAAAAACTTGCAGTAGTCCACAATTCAATACCTGAAAGAGTGGGAGATGTAAAAACGAGCATCAGATTTTACTTCAGAGCTGGAAAACAGTTTTAACCCAAATAGTTACTATGGAAGTTAGCTTCCTCTAAATTTCTATCGTTGTACCTCCCTCATGGCGGATGCGAATGCAGTCTTCAGATACTTTGTGATCTGTGTGGTGAATTTTACATCAGGCCATCCCCAAACAGGTAACGAGGGCGGGGCAAAGAGGAGATATACATGAACAGCAAGACCCCACAGTAACAACCCGAGCCATTTACAGCGATGTACGTTGATCAGCCATTAGGATTCAGCAATATCAGAGAGGCGACGCCGCGACCGTCCAGCACTTTGACACAGGTGTCGGCTTAATCCGGGTGCAGGCTCGGCCCATCAGTAGACAGGGGGTCCGGGGCCTCAAACCCAGGCTTTTACCACGACAACCTCGTCCACCTGCCTCAGGCCACACTCACCGTACGCGTAAATTCCCCGCAGTAAGTCTTCTCGGAGGCCCATGGTGTCGAAGGTGGGGGTAACATCCACCTCCTCGCTGGTCTCGAACTCCACCTTGGAGATATCCTCCTCCTTCAGGATGCGTTTCCTTCCCGAGCTCGCCATCTTCGGCCACCACACCACCAGGGTCTGCAACACGCATGCGTCAACATGTTAGGCGTCACGGGGCACGAACTGAATCAACTTCCGACGCGCGACATTATCACGTGATCAAGACGAGCCGCCGTTGGTGGGCGGGCTTAACGTTTGATTGACAGGCGGCTGGGTCGTGATTGGTTGTGCTCTGAACATAGAACATACCCTTCGGCCCCTCATGCTGTGCTGACCATTGAACCTACTCCAAGATCAACCTAACCCTTGCCTCCCACATAGTCCTCCATTTTTCTTTCCGTAATGTATCTGCCTCTATCGCCATCCCTGACAGTGTGCTCCATCCCTAACCACTCCATGTACAACAAACCTGCCTCTCACATCCTCCCTATGCTATCCAACCATCACCTTAAAATTATACTCCCTTGTACTAGCCATTTCTGTCCGGGGGGGGGGGGAATTTCTTGATCTATGCATTTTATCATCTTGTACACCTCTACTAAGTCACCTCTCACCCTCCTACACTCCAAAGAGTAAAGTTCTAGCTCACTCAACCTTTCCTCATAAGACTTGCCCTCTAGTACAGGCAGCATCTAGGTAAGTCTCGCCAAAGCTTCCACATCCTTTCCATAACGAGGCAACTAGAACTGAACACAAATTTATAACATTGGAGTTGCAACATCTCCCAACTCTTGAATTCAGTCCCCTGACTAGTGAATGCCAACATTCCATATGCCTTCTTAACCACCCTATCAACTTTGAGGGATCTATGGATGTCATTCCCAAGATCCCTCTGTTCCCCCACACTGCTACGAATCCTGCCATTAACTCTATACAGTACTCTACCTTCAGGTTCGACTTTCTAAAGTGAATCGCTTCACAGCTTTCCAGGCTGCACTCCATCTGCCTCCTCTCAGCCCAGCTCTGCAACCCATCAGTGTCCCATTGGTCAAGTTTAACTTCAGATTGAGTTTATTGTCATGCATACCACCAAACGAAACAAGGTTCCTCTGGATCAAGGTGCACAACACAGTACATATAACTCACACACTAGTAAATTAACGAATAATAAGGTGCATTTACGACACGTTAAAAAGTAAACAGTATAATGCTACTGGCACTTTGTACATGATGAGACATGGCTGGTTGCAGGAAATTCAGTGTTCTTACGGCTGGGGGGAATGAAGCTCTTTCCCATCCTAACAGTTCGTGTCGTAATGCTATGGTACCTACTGTCTAATGGTAGAGGGTCTAAGAGATTGCTGGATATTAGATGGGAGGGATTATTGACAATGCTAAGTCAGGTCAAGTCAAGTCAAGTCACTTTTTATTGTCATTTCGACCATAACTGCTGGTACAGTACACAGTAAAAATGAGACAATGTTTTTCAGGACCATGGTGCTACATGAAACAGTACAAAAGCTACACTGAACTACGTAAAAACAACACAGAAACAACTACACTAGACTACAGACCTACTCAAGACTGCATAAAGTGCACAAAACAGTGCAGGCATTACAATAAATAATAAACAAGACAAAAGGCACAGTAGAAGGCAGTAAGTTGGTGTCAGTCCAAACTCTGGGTATTGAGGAGTCTGATAGCTTGGGGGAAGAAACTGTTACATAGTCTGGTCGTGAGATCCCAAATGCTTCAGTGCCTTTTCCCAGATGGCAGGAGGAAGAAGAGTTTGTGGTCCTTCATAATGCTGTTTGCTTTGCAGATGCAGCGTGTAGTGTAAATGTCCGTGATGGCGGGAAGAGAGACCCGATGATCTTCTCAGGTGACCTCACTATCCGCTGCAGGGTCTTGCGATCTGAGATGATGCAATTTCCGAACCAGGCAGTGATGCAGCTGCTCAGGATGCTCTCAATACAACCCCTGTAGAATGTGATGAGGATGGGGGGTGGAAGATGGACTTTCCTCAGCTTTCGCAGAAAGTAGAGACGCTGCTGTGCTTTCTTTGCTATGGAGCTGGTGTTGAGGGACCAGGTGAGATTCCCTGCCAGGTGAACACCAAGAAATTTGGTGCTCTTTACGATTTCTAACGAGGAGCCGTCGATGTTCAGTGGGGAGTGGTCGCTCCGTGCCCTCCTGAAGTCAACAACCATCTCTTTTGTTTTGTTCACGTTCAGAGACAGGCTGTTGGCTCTGCACCAGTCCGTTAACTGCTGCACCTCCTGTTTGTATGCTGACTTATCGTTCTTGCTGATGAGACCCACCGTGGTGGTGTCATCGGCAAACTTGATGATGTGGTTCGAGCTGTGTGTTGCAGCACAGTCGTGGGTCAGCAGACAAGGGTCCTGCATACACAGTGCTCCAGACAGATATCTCTGATGGGTGGAAGAGAGGCCCCGATGATCCTCTCAGCGGTCTTCATAATCCCTGGTAGGCTCTTGCAGTCAGATGCCTGACAATGTCTGTACCAGATGGTGATGCAGTTGGTCAGGAAACTCTAAGTGTTGGTCAGGATGATGGGCAGGGCCTTACTTGCCTTAATCTCCTTAGGAACTGGAGATGCTGCTGTGCTTACTTGAGATAGTGCTGAGGAAGTAGGCGAGATTGTCCGTCCAGTGAAACACGATGGTCCTAACTCTCTCCGTCAGTCCTGCAGCTTCCTCAAGCTCACAGCCATCTCTTTGGTCTTGTCCACACTGAGGCTCAAGTTATTGCATCTACTCCATTCTACCAACTGCCCTACCTCCTCTCTGTACACCGCCTCGTCATCGCTGTTGATGAGGCCACTGTTGCCTCATCAGAAATTTGATGATGTGGTTTAAACTAAATCCAGGAGTGCAGTCGTGCGTCAGCGACGTGAACAGCAGTGAGCTGAGGATGCAACTCTGGTGCTCAGTGTGATGGAGTTAGAGATGTTTCCATCAATACCTATGACTGTCCATATCACCACCAACATTCGCATCATCTGCAAACTTACTAACCCACCCTTCCTTATCCAGGTCATCCATAAAAATCACAAGAGTAGGGGTCCCAGAACAGATCCCTATTGAACGCCATTGGTCATCGGCCTCCAGGCAGAATGCATTCATCTACAACCACCCTCTGCCTTCTGTGGGCAAGCCATGCAGCCAAGTTTCCCTGGATCGCAAGCCTCCTGATCTTCTGAATAAACTTCTGATGGGCAACCTAGATGAAGGCCTTACTAAAATCCATATACCCCACATCCACTACCCTATCTTCATTAATTTGTTCCTCACTACCTCAAAGAATTCAATTGACACGAGACATGACCTGCCCCTCACAAAGCATACATACAGACTATGCTTCCCCAAATGCTTATAAATCCTGTTTCTAACAATCCTTTTCAATAATTTGCCCAATCCTAGTCTATAATTTCCAGGATTACCTTTATTGAACAAAGGAATAATTGCCATCCCCAATCTTCTGATACTATTCCAATGACTAGTGAGGATGCAAAGCCCAGAGGCACAGTCATCTCAAAGTCAAAGTAAAATTTATTATCAGAGTTCAAACATGTCACCACATACAACCCAGAGATTCTTCTGCAGCGGGCATACTTAGCAAATCTATCGACCAGTAACTGTAAACAGGATCAATGGACAACAAACTGTGCAAATGTAATAAGCAACGAGCATGAAATAACAAGATAAACGTGTCACCAAATGAGTGTAGTTCCCAGTTTATGGTCCCAAGCCCTGCCTAATAGCGTCATAATTCACCCTTCCCCAATTAAATGCCATCTGCTTCTATCCCTGAACAATTGTGGCCACTGTTCGCCCACTGAAATATCTGTCACCTGACCAGGTTCATTGCTGAGCACCAGATCCAATGTGACCTCTCCTCTAGTCAGCCTGTCAGGAATCCTTCCTGGACACAGCTAATAAATTCTGCCCCACCTAAAACTTCTGACTCAGGGGGTGCCATTAGAGATGCTGACATTACTCATGGCAACATCCTGCTTTTTTTCCAAAATCTGTTCCTCAGTGTTTCCGTTGGAGTTCTGTGGAATACTCCCAAGTAGAGTGGTTGCTCTCTTCCCATCTGTCAGCCGTCCACGCTGACTAACTTGACGATCCCGCCGAGATGTTCTCCCTTTCTGCAACTGTGATACAATGCCTGAATGGTAATGCCACTCCCCATCTCCCTCCCTAGATGGGCCAAAGGGCCTGTTTCTGTGCTGCACTTCAATGACTCTTGAGCCAAAGCCTCAGATCCCCATTCTAACTCTCTCCAAACACATTATGGCCACTAAAGCTGGAGCTAAAGTGAACATTGCAAAGCATCATTTCCCTCCCACATTGATTCTGCCTGACCCCATTTCCCAAGAAACCATTACCTCTTCTTCAAAGATACCAGCATTTTCCCTGTTACTGATGTCAGGATAACTGGCCATGGTTCCCTGTTTCCTCTCTTCTTCCTTTCTTAAATAGTGGTGTTACATTTGCTACATTCCAAACTGTGCAAACCATTTGAGAATCTATGGAATTTTGTAAAGTGATAACCAGTGTATCCACCACCTCTTTTAAAATTCCAAGATGCAGATCAAGTTCAAGATTCTTGTCATTCATTTGAAGTCCGGAGGCCGAGGTCCATTGGCCGGAGCCCCAGGTCTGTGAATCTCTGAGAGTCCGCTGGGGAAGTCAAAGCCTTCAGGGAGAAGACAGGACAGTGGGGTTTGAGATGGATAATAAATCAGCCATGATGGAATAGCGGGGCAGGCTCGATGGGCTGAATAGCCTCATTCTGCTTTTAAGTCTTATGGTCTAGCCATTGTGGACAAGCCTACGAGCACAGACAAGGCCTCAAGAACTGCATCCTGATGCCTGTTCTGTATAGCCCTAGTGGCTTTCGGAGAGTTTTCATTGTCAAAGACCTTTGCCTCTGTCCCTATAAGTTTCTGATGATCAGAGACAGTCGAAGTTGAGTGTAAATTAATAAACAATTTCATATGTAAATTAATTTACATTAATATCATTATAGAGGCGGATAGGGCCCTAATTTAATGTCTCAACTGAAAGAAACTACAGTAATTGCATTCCACTCATTCCTGAAAGCGAATGCCAAATACTGAAAACCGTAGTTACATACTCACGTGTAAGTATCAAGACCTTGGCAAGAATTGTTCCTCCACGCCAGCAGGGGCTGCAATCAAGAACAGACAGTTTGAGGAGGGTGGTTTCTGCGGTGGAGGAGGAGGAGGAGAAGCCGGTGGGAAGACGAGCGGCTGGTTGGGAGTTCAGAGGTAACAAGCTCGGTTCGATTGAACGGTGAGGCGCAACACAAAAGCAGAGAAAGCCCCGCCCGCCGAGCGCTACCGAGCCGGGAGACATTGAAAGAGAGACGGTGAAGTGGGAGAGAGGTAATGTAAATTTAATCATACATTTATTTTAAAAGTTTGAGTTTAACAGATTCTGCTTCCGCGTGCACTTTAAAATTATTAATTGTCCGACTCTACTTTGAGAGAGTCGGTTTGGTTCCCATGGTGAAGCGTTATCCACGCTGCCATAAAAAAGTCGTGACTTACAGAGGGTTTTAGTGCTCGTTGTTTTGCATGAGATTTGGGTTTTAAATCTTGGTCTTTTTAAAAAGGGGCAGTTTTTTCCTGTTGCAGCTGCGTTTTATATTTTACCTCCCCTCTTTCCATTCAATGGGGTGCTAATGGCGGGCGATGTCTGTGGAACGCGTTGTGGCGCTCGGGTTTGTTGGGATGAGTCAGGGATCCAGTCAAGAAGGAGACGGGGTTGTTGTGACTTGTTCTGAGCGCAACTCTCGATGCGCTATTGGGTCGGTTTCCCTTGTGCTTTGGAGTCGCCCACAGGAGACAGTTTTAATCAGGAATGTACATCGTTGAGGCTCTCGCACCCCGTTTGTTTAATGCAAGGCGCTTTCTCTGTGGCGGCAAGCACTTACTCTTAGCTCTGCTTTCTGTTACCACCTCGAAGGCATGAGAACGATGAGCTTCTTCATTCGGGCGGTGCAGTTAAACAACTACCGTGGAGGGGCCGCGACGATATAGATTGGGAAATCACAATAATAATAAACATCTCTCATCTCTACCATCCCAACGCATCCGTCTATTTTCAACGAAGAGTAACGTAGCCACCCCCGTTGTCCTCTGGACCCCAGTAATTTGTGTGAGATTAAAAGCGCTATTTGATGTGATCCTGAACTATTACTGTAACTTCGGTATGTCCCTTGAAGCTACATAACGTTTAATCACACGCGGCAGTATAAATATACCCAGTTTACTCTCTCGAGAATAATTTATGTCCCCTGCTCCTGCTGCTGGAGTAGTTTGCTTTTCTGCTCAACGCCGCAGTTATTTCGAGGCGAGGACTAACTGCTAATAAATACATTTAGGGAGAAACGTGTCTCTATCAACCCGTGTGCTTGTGGTCCCAGCAACACTCTATAGATCGGTAGGTAGTCAGTATTTCGAAGTTGTCAAGTCTTGCGAAAACAGTTCTTGTTACACAGTGTACAAACACAAGCATTGCTGCGTTGACATGCTGGTAAAATTTACGATCTCCCGCCTGGCATGTCACAAATTATGTTTCCCTTACTTGTCAGTGGCTTTTAAAAAAAAATGAAGAATGAAGTTTGCATTCACTGTGCGTAAAGTGCACCTCTGTTCTGAGGTCGTGATTAATTTTGACTCTACATTTTTCGGAATCAATTTTTTAAAAAAAAATACAGTACCCTTTTATTTCATTGTCCTCTGTGTGTATCGGGGCTCATCTGACTGTGCAAACAACATGTAGGATATCTTGATCTAAATATATATTAAGAAACGTCCACACCTCTCTATCTGCTGGCTTTAACTTCCTAATCACAATCAGTAGTAATGCTGGCAAGAATGTGCAAGACTCTGCATGTTTCTTTTACAGAAGATAAAACCTCAGGCAAAAATATAATACAAAGACCTGGATAATAGGGGCGCATCTTGGCACAAAACCGAAGATTCTTGGGAAATTTCAGAAACCACACAAACTCTGGTCGATTATTTGCAAACGGAGTTATTAATAAAATGATTTTTTTTTATCGTCGTGATATAATGACTAGACGGACTTGCCGGTGTAACAGCTATTGTTAGTTGACAAATAGCAAACTGAAAGACACTCAGCTAGTTGAAGGTTTTGTATTTTGTATTGTTTCATAATGTCAATGAAGAACAAATGGGGCTACAGTGTTTCTGATTTGCACCAGAAATATGGAATGAATGTATTCAATGTATAGAATGTCTCCTCCTTTACTTTGAAGTGCTCCACAGTCTGGACTCTGGTCAGTTCTAATCTCTGGCAGGTATACAACTGACTTTAGTTCTGAATGACATCTTTTGTGCCCCCCCCCCCCCCCCATCCCACTCGCCCCACTCATCTTTGGGAATTTTGCCTCTTACAGCATTGGAATCCTTTCTGTTAAACTTTGCAGCCCTCATTTCAGATACTCCTTCAGCTGCATCTGTGGCAATGCCTTCTGAGTGAGGCCTGTTTTAATGTCTCCCTGTTTTTTGGCATGCCGACAGTTTCTTTGCAGCATAGAGGAGGTGGGTCATCCCACGGATTGATGCTTTTGGCTTTAGAACAATCCCCTCAGTCCATCTCCTCCCCCGTGCCCTTTAACTTCCCTGATTCTTCCGTTGCCTGCTTCCCCTGACGGACGCTGCACCCACAAGCAGCGTGTCCGAGGGATGTGGGAAGAAATGGGAGCGTCCTGGGGAAACCCTCGCAGCCAGAGGGGATAAAAGTTCAAACTCCACACACAGACAAAGCCTAAAGAAGGGGTCCAGGCCACTGGAGTCGTGCGGCAGGGGGCCCCGTGCAGCTGAGAGATGTTATTGTTCCTTCCTGTGCTTGGTTATCTGATGGAACCAAGCCCAGATAACGTTGACCTAAGATGTACACATCTCGTGTTCAGGATAAAGTACTGATGGGTCGTGCTATCCGGAATCTCCCCAAGCAGATCCCTTACTCCCAGTTGAAGGAAGGTCAGCGAGCCCCTGGTGGGCAAAGGAAATGCTTCAAAGATAACATCAGAAGCAGCCTGAAGGAATTTAGCATTGGAGCTAAAATCTGGGAAGGCAGAGCTCTCGATTTCCTGGAGGAACTCTGTTCAAGGGGGAGCTGAGCAGCCACAGGGAACGAGAGTCTGAGCAATTAAAGGACCACTTCCTCTTGCCTACACTGTAGATCCTGGATTTGCCTCTACCGACACCTGAGGAGCCCCTTAGAAGAACCTCATGCTCGACCCGATTGATTGCAGGTCACCGTAGTGTAAAAATTTAATCTAAAATCCTGACCTGACAAAGGGTCTTGGCCTGAAACATCGACTGTGTATTCCTTTCCACACGTGCTGCGTGCTCTCCTGTTCTCCTGTGTGTGTGTGTGTGTGTGTGTGTGTGTTTTGCTCTGGATTTCCAGCATCCGCAGAATCTCTTGTGCTCGCGTTCACTGTGTTATGTTCCCCACATTTGAGAATATTGTTCAAGGATGGATCTGGTCTCTCTGACTATGCTGGTCTTGGCAGTCACTTATTGAGAAGGCAGAATGGACTGGTGCTGTCGGCCAGTGATAGCAGATGTCAGGCATGGAAAGGGAGAAAGTTGCTTGACGTGTGGGCAAAGATTAAAAGTATTGATTGACACAAGAAGTGTGACACAATGGCAGACTAAAAACAGAGCTGTGAGTTCCTGTGAAGCAGCTGCAGAGAGTGTGTCTAAAAACACTACACGAAAAGCCAGAGGAGAGGAAATACTCCCAGTTCTCTGCTGCCTTTCCCTGCCCCACGGTATCTCAAAGTGCCTGACAGCCGTGAGGCAGTTCTCAGTTGTACTCACTGCTGGAATGTAGAAAATGCAGAAGGAAACTTGTCCCACAGACAAGAATTAAACACAAGCCCAGTACTTGTGTCCTGTTTATGCAGCCTTGGAGCAACCAAGTCCTCTCCTTTGACGATTATGGGTCTTTTTGTTTCCCAGAGAAAAGGGGAGAATTCGATTAAAATGTTTCAGGGTAGTACCATGCCCTCTAGCTCGTGATGAATTTTAACCTACTGTATCTAGCTAAGATCAATCTAACCCTTCCCTTCAACATAACCCTCTATTTTTCTATCATCCATGTGCCTGTCTAAAAATCTCTTGCATGTCCCTAATGTATCAGCCTCTACCACCGCCCTGGCTATGCATTCCACGCACCCACCACTTGCTGTGTAAAAGAAACCTCTCTCTGCTTCTGTCTGTAAAAACCACCAGTAATCTTCAATTTACTTAATTCTTCCCTAAAGTTAAAGCTTAACAGAGATTCAGAAACTATTGAGAGAGCTGCAAGACTGACCCAGACACGAGATTCTGCAGATGTTGGAAATCCAGAGTAAACCACACAAAATGCTGGACAAACTGAAGTACTGATGAAGAGTCTTGGCATGAAATGACGTCTAATTATTCCTCTCCACAGATGCTGCCTGACCTGCTAAGACCAACACAGATACAGTATACATTGATGTTTTTTAGCAATGGATTGTAAACCTGTACCTTAAGCGTAACTGCCACCTGCTACACCACGTCTTCAGCACATGCTAATACTCATGTTATGGTGCGTTTTCACCAGTGAAAGTCAATTTGCAGTCTGTGTGTGTTGCTTTCTGCATGTATTTTGCCTTTCATCGGGTCTGCCTCTTGAACGGCTCTCAATACCAGGGGACACGCTGTGTGGGGAGGAAATTGTAGGGGAGGTGTCAGAACTAGGTGTCTCTCACAGAGCCACCGGCAGTGGTGAGGCAGGTACATTAGGGAAATTTAAGTTTCAAGATTGTTTAATATCATTCCCAGTACACAAGTGTAAAGGAGAATGAAATAATTGTGACTCTGGATCTGATGCAACAAAAAAAGCACAGTAAGATAAAGAACACAATAAATACTGTATAAATATGTAAGATAGCTTGTATACATTGTATGTCCATGAAGTGCTGCTAGGCACGGGAGTGCCATAGGTAAGGGGACTGACTTGAAATGATAAAGTAGTGGGGTGGACTGATGGGTGGAGCTGTCTATCTAAGAGTCTCTTAACTCAAAAGCAGTTACTACTTCCTTAGCTTACTGTTTGGGAAAAAATAACTGTTTTTCGAGCTAAGAGACTTGGATAGATACAGTGATATAAGGATTCTGGGCTATGTAGGAGGGTAGGGTTAGATTGATAGTGGAGTAGTTTTAGTTAGGTCGGCACATCATCATGGGCCGAAGGGCCTGTACTGTGCTGTACTGATCTACGTTGTATGTTCTGCCATACTTTGCTCCTATCACCTTAAAACGATATCCCTTCTATTAGTCATTTCTGCCCTGGGAAAATACCTCTGGCTGTCCACTCAGTCTATGCCTCTCTTCATCTTGTAAGCCTCTCATCCTGCTTCGCTCCAATGGACACACTTCTGAGGGTGGTTGTGATACCATTGACCTTGTCTCTTTTGACATGGTTGAGTGATCGACAGGAATTTTGTTTTCTGTGTAATGTAGAATATGGCATCTTGCAGTTTCTGATTGTAATCACTCTCTCATTGAGTTTCTGATGTCCTAAGCCCACTCCCAATTATTCTTCTCAACAGCTCTCTTCCATTTGAAATGCTCATTAAAATCTTGGACCAAGCGTTTGGTCACCTGTTGTAATAGACGCCTCCTTTATGATACTCTGACTGATAACTCTCTAGTGAACAGTCACAAAATATCTGACTGCATTAAAAGCGAGATACAAATTTAGATAATCGTTTTGTGTATCCTACCACAAAGAATTTCCTCCAGCAGGTTCAACCACCAGGGTCACTCACCTCAACCCCAAATCCATTTACATTTTATGAATTGACTTTCAAAGACTCTACAACACATATTCTCAGTAATACTTACTTATTATTTTTGGATTTGCATAGTTTGTCTTTTGCAGATTTGCTGTTTGGCAGTCTTTGTGTGTAGTTTCTCATTGTCTCCATTGTATCTCTCTTTTTTGTTGTGAATGCCTGCCGGAAAATGAATCTCAAAATCGTATATGATGACGTATATGTACTCTGATAATAAATTTACATTGAATTTTGATATTTTTGAAATCTTAGGTATTTTATTGAAATTAGTGTCACAGCATCATTATGAGTGCTGAGGTATACAAATATTAGAAGAGAAGTAAGAAAGAATAAAAAATAAGTTAGTTCAAGCAGTCTAACAGGAGGGGGTCATCACTTCCCCGGCTATAGGTTGACTCATTATAGAGCCTAATGGCCAAGGATAAGAATGACCTCATACAGTGCTCTTTGGAACAGCGCATTTGTCTTAGTCTATCACTAAAGGTTCTCCTCTGTTCAGCCAAGGTGGTATGCAGAGGGTGAGAAACATTGTCTAGAATTGCCAGGATTTTCTGTAGGGTCCCTTGTTCTACCACAGCCTCCAGTGTGTCCAGTTTGACTCCTATAACAGAGCCAGCCTTTCTAATCAGTTTATTGAGCCTGTTGGCATCAACTGTGTTGACGGCATTGCTCCAGCACACCACCGCATAGGAGATTGTACTGGTGACAACAGACTGGTAGAACATGTGAAGGAGAGGCCTGCAGACTCCAGCCGACTCTGGCCCTGCTTGTACACAGCCTCTGTGTTAGTGCTCCACTCAAGTCTGTCACCCAGATGCACCCCCAGGTACTTGTAGGTCTTCACCACATCCACGTCCTCACCATCAGGGAGCAGGGAGCAGTGCAGGCTTTGTCTTCCTGAAGTCTATTATCTCCTCTGGCTCACTGCCGTTGAGCTGCAGATGATTCGGCCTGCACTGTTTGATAAAGTCCTCCACCAGGGCCCTGTATTCACCCTTCCGTCCTCCCTTTATGCACCCAACTATTGCTGAGTCATCAAAGTAGTTATGGATTTTAGGTAAAAGTGTGATGATTCTACACATGGGCAAATACCAATTTAATAGCTCAAAGTTAACTTGAAAGTTTAAGTATTTAAATTGTGTTCACTGTATTGCATCAACCATAAAACTAGTGCTTTTGTGCTTAAATAAAGTAAAGTGAGTGAATCTGTGGAATGCTCTGCCACAGACTGCAGTGGAGGCCACGTCCATGGGTATATTCAAAGAGGAAGTTGGTCATTTCCTGATCAGTCAGGGCATCAAAGGATATGGCGAGAAGGCTGGTGTATGGGGTTGAGGAGGATCAGCCATGAAGGAATGGTGGAGCAGACTCGATGGGCTGAATGGCCTAATTCTGCTCTTTTGTCTTATGGTCTTAAGGAAGGATCTCTGCTGAAACGTTACGCGATTGAGGAGAGAAGGCAGAAGAAAGCAGTCATGAATAACAGCAGGACCAGAGTGGGAAAGGTGAAAGCACAGGCAGAGGCTCGTGGGGCAGTGAAGAAGGGCGTTAAAGCAGACAAGGGCAGTTATGTAGATGGCCTGGCAGAAGCAGCAGTGGGGTGCGGCAACATGAGGAAGCTGTCCAGCAAGTACTGTAAGCCTGAGAGGCCAGTCGTGGAAGGGGATGAAAGGACATAGTGAGGACAAAGCAGCAGCTGAACAGGAGTGGTTGAACGCTTTGGAGATGGTCTGAACAGACCCGTACCTCCATCCCTCCAGTCAGTACTGACCTGCCTACCAGAGAGGAGATCAGGAAAGTGAGAAAGCTGCTAAAGAACTGTAAAGCAGCCAGTCCAGGTGACATTCCTGGAGAACTTCTCAAGACAGACCTGGGCACTACAGTAGTGATTCTGTACCCTCTCTTTTAGAAGATCTGGAAAGAAGAGCAAGTACCAGCAGACTGGAAAGAGGACTACCTCGCCAAGATTCCAAAAAAGGGGAGACCTTAGTAACTACTCCATCTAGAGAAGCATCACACTCTTGTCCCAGGGGAAGTCTTCTACAGGATAATACTAGAGATGATGCAATATGCTGTAAACACTGGACTAGGAGAAGAACAAACAAGCTTCCACGAGAACAGATCACGTAGCCGCACGATGCATCTTAGTTGAGCAGTCGCTTGAGTGGAATTCATCTCTGTACATCAACTTTTTTGATTATGGAAAATCCTTCAACAGCGTAGATGGAGAGTCCCTGTGGAGTATCCCCGTGGCACTACTGAGTACCAGGCAAGATGATCAAGAATTCGTACTAGGGAACGTTTTGCAGAGTCAACCATGGCAGACAGCTCACCAACAGCTTTCAGGTGAAGACAGGAGTCCGGCAAGGTGTCTGACATCCCCTTTCCCGTTTCTCCAGTCATCGACTGGATCATGAAGACACAGAAAAAGAATGGGATTCTGTGGACTCCATGACCTGATGATATAGCTTTCTTGTCCCGTACCCACAAACAGATGCAGGGGAAAAACAACAGACCCAACAACCACATCGGTGTAAGTGGACTTTAACATCCACAACGGGGAAGCCAGAGTCTTCAAGATCAACTCAACCTGTGTCATCCTTGAGGGAAGTCCTCTTGAGGATGGAAAAGCTTTCACCTACCTGACCAGGGTGGCATTGATGCGATGTCAAGACAAGGGTCGGCAAAGCTAGGGCAACTTTCATCCAGCTCAAGAACATCTGATTATAGAACATAGAACTACAGCACATTACCGGCCCTTTGGCCCACAATGTTGTGCCGACCATGTAACGTATACTAGAAACTGCCTAGAATTCCCCTAGCACATAGCCCTCTATTTTTCTAAGCTCCATGTACCTGTCTAAGAGGCTCTTAAAAGACCCTATCGTGTCCGCCTCCACCACCGCCACCGGCAGTGCATTCCACACACCCACCACTCTGTGAAAGTGCATTCCATGGACCCACCGTTCTATAAGTTACAATGAGAAATAAGTTAAAATAAATAGTGCAAAAAAGAGAGCAAAATAGAAAATTGATAGTGTTCATGAATGGAAAGATAGGGGCAAGGACGTGGTTTCCACTGGTCGGTGAGACTGGAACTAGGGAAATGGCCTCGAGTTTCCGGGGAATAAATTTGGGACAGAAATGAGCTGAAACTGCTTTTTCCAGAGAGTAGTGAATCTGTGGAATTCTCTGTCCAGGGATGCAGTAGGGCTTATCTCGATGTCATTGTGTGTGTATGTAATAAAGAACTTCAGTTCTTTGTGTGCAGTGTGGACAGTTCACCCGGAACCAGAAATGATGCTGGTGACAGGACACACAAGCTCTTGGCGGGCTGGAGTGTCCCGAGTAAAATGTGGTTGAGCTGAAGTCATTCTGTAAATCTATGTATAAAATAGTTGTAGCGTATTAACCCTTGCAAGTGTCTCCAAGAATCTTAGTGCACTAAGATCTGGCTGTTCAACCCTACCATGAAGACAGTTCTTCTGTAAAGAGCAGAGTCCTGGAGGACAACAAAGATGATATTTAGGAAAGTGCAGACCTTTATTAATAACTGTCTGAAAAATCCTCCAGACTCTCTGGCCAGGGGTCATCAACAACGCCAATCTATGGCAGAGAACATACCAGCTAGCAGCAAAAGTAGAATTAAGGAAAACGAGATGTGGATAGATAGGACACACGCTCAAGCCAAGTACCAACGTCACCAGGCAAGCGATTACATGGAATCTCAAGGGAAAGCAGAAGAGAGGATGGCCAAAGAACAGCTGGCGACAGGACCTTAAAGATGACACCAAACAGATGGGCTGCACCTGGAAAACTGGCCCAGGACAAAGGACTCCAGCGAGCTGCTGTTGGCAGCCTCTGCCTCAGTAGGAGAAATGGGACGATAACTGAGACGATATGCCTGGCAAGATTTTTCTTAAAACAAAAATTTCCTTTTAGCAATTATATCTTAATGGACTAAACTTTGTATGTGTTGATTTCTGGTCTCCTAGCTGAAAGGTGATTGTGACTCTGACGGTGGAATGTTTTATGTAAAGTATGTGGTTTTTAGGAATTGTTTGGCAGCTGTGACATTTAGCTAGGAAATGGTCCTGCTGGTTGGGTACTGTTATACTTTAACAAACCATGTTGGCTGGAGAAGAATTGCCAAACTGTTCATAGTGGGCTAGTAATGTCAATGTGTCTGCGGTCAAGTGCTAAAAGTGCCCGATGTCTCTTTCCTTTAAGATAGCAAATAACTTTGCTGTTCAGATCTGGGTCTGTGTTGGATGAAGGGCTCAATTTTGATTAAAATAGGGTCTTAAACAATCCTCGGTGTAAGATCAGCTTGGAACTTTGTTTTCTGTTACTGTGCTCTGCTGCACATGGTGATTAGTCAACTGCGAATCACTCTGTGGTGGAATAACTTGTCACCATCACTTTAGATGTGTATTGAATAAATAATGGCTAGGGGATTGCATTGCAGCTGAGGAGAGGATCAAAAAACTACAGTAAAAATAATCGTCAATCAAGTAGTGTTGGTGGCACAGTAGCGTAGTGGTTTGTGTAGGGAGTTTGTACCGCTCTCCCCGTGACCGTGTAGGTTTCCTCTGGGTGCTCTGGTTTCATTCCAACGACGTACGGGTTAGTGTTCCGGAAGCACGGCAACGCTTGTGGGTTTGCTCCCAGCACATCACGAACGATGACGCAAGTGATGCAGTTCACTGTGTGTTTCAACGTACGTATGACAAATAAAGCTATTCTTTAAAAGACCTTTATCTTTTAGTTACTCCAAGTCCTCATTCGTCCTGAGGGATAGGGGCAGTGCAAAACAGAGAGAGAGGCTTGAATGCCACCACGACCATCAGTAATGACGCTGAGGCCGCAGGGGCGGTCGGTGCTCAACCCCTTCCGCAGGAGGGACAGCTTCTGCCCAAGTCTCAGCTAAAATGTACAATGACGCTGATTCTCACCCTGGCTCTGTCTGCACAGGGGCTATTGACATTGCCAGCACGGGTTGTAGAGAGGGTGCTTCCTATCATGGGGGAGTCCAGGACCAGCGGGCAGAACCTCAGAATAGAAGGGCATCCCTTTAGAAGAGGGGTGAGGAGGAATTTCTTTAGCCAGAGGGCAGCGAATCTATGGAATTCACTGTCACAGATGGCCGTGGAGATCACGTCATTGGGTGTATTTAAGGTGGAAGTTGGTAGGTTCTTGATTAGCAAGGATGTCAAAGGTTATGGGGAGAAGGTGGGACTCTGAGGCTGAGAGGGATAATAAATTGACCCTGATGGAATGGCAGAGTAGGCTCGATGAGCTGAATGGCCTAAATCTGCTCCTCTGTCTTGTGGTCTTTTGGTTGTCCAATGAGGACCATCTTGTGGCAAGCAGGGTTGACTGGACACCACTGGCGCCAAGTTTGGGTTCCTCCTCGATGTCGAAGGACTGTGTTACGGCGCCGACACTAACGACCTAAAGAAGAGGTGCAAAAATTTGGGTGAATTGTACAGCTCTGATGTTGATGGACAGCAGCTATATGAAGAAATTCTGGACTGCAGAATGTTGCCATCAAGGTGGGTCGACGTGAAAATATCAAGACCTGAAGAGCTTCTTGAATTTATTGTTCAGTATGGAGATGAGAGCATCTTCCCCAATCTTCACATTGCTATTCAGATAATGCTAACCATCGCAGTTTCCATCGCCAGCTGTGAGAGATCATTCAGCAAGTTAAAACTAATACTTTCGTATTTGAGAGCCTCCATGGGTCAAGGCAGACTCTGTGATCTTGCTCTGCTGAGTGTAGAAAGAGAAGAAACTGAAAAAACTGACTTCGATCACATCATAGACCAATTTGCATCAGTAAAAGCAAGGAAGGTGCAGTTATAATTTTCACGTAGTGCCATAATTTGTTAATTAAGAGATTAACGAGCTTGACTTATACTTTTGAGCTGATATTCTGGTAAAGTTATCTAAAAGATGGGTGTCAGATGTTTGGACAGGGGTGCAATTTCCATGCTTGCCCTAGGCGCTATTTTCCATAGATACACCCCTGCACCGCAGGAGTGTATTGACCCTCGGTGCTACTTGGCTGACCTCGCGAATTTTCAGACCCTCAGGACTGACACACTCGGGTGTGAGGAATGGAAGTGCAGTCTGATTTAGAAATTCAGATTCAAATTTATTTATCGCACGTACATCGAAATATACGGTGAAATGTGTTGTTTGCATTAGCAACCTGAACACCTGGACAGCCCCCAAGTGTGGCCACACATTCTGGCACTGGCGTAGCGCGCCCGCAGTGTTCACTGTAATGACGCAACACGAGCAGCAGCAACGGGGGGAAACTAGACGGCAACAGCAGCAAATCAAGCCCCTTTCCCATCCTCCCACCCCCTCGCGCACACACAAGGCCTCCAACCCCAGGGCAGGCCACCTCTGGGCTTCCAGGCCCTGTTCTGGATGCCCAGACTCATAGACACTGGGCCTCCAGTGTCCAGTCTCTGACCTGGATGCCCAGACTTGCAGATATTGGGCCTCCTCCTCCCAGTCTCTGGCCCGGACTTGCTGATTTTGATCTTCGGCCTCCTGATTTGCCTGGCTCTGGACTTCGGCATTCAGCTTTGGCCCTCGGGCTTCACTGGCCTCGGGGTGTCGACCCCAGGACTTGTCTACCGTGGGCCTGATCTTCGGGCCTGTGCTGTCATCGGTACTGAAAGGTGCCACACAGTTAGGGGTGTTGTGTTTTGTGTGAGATACTACAGTAGGGTTTCCCAATCCATGGTCCGCGGACCCCTTGCTTAATGGTATAGGTACGCGGCAGTAAAAGTGTTGGGAAGCCCTGCTTTAGAGCTGAAACTGACTCCTCAGGCAAACATTAAAGAGCCCACGATAAAGGGAGTTCTTCCCCAAGTCAATTACTTAATCCTTGTTCCTCACACTAGTCATTATGAAATTGCTGACTGGCAGTTGTGTGCAAATTTGCCACAGCTTTTCTGTCATTGTGATGCTGGCTTCAGGGAACGGTCTTTGATGATGCTCAGATTGAGAATGGTGCTAGATTTTCTGCTGGGCACTCTTCTGGCTCGGAGAGGGGTCTTCACGTATGCCAATATAAGTGTTTGGTTCATTTGTTTTAATATTTTGCCCTCTACAAAACTTAGTTTGTACCTTCAGAAAGGACATTAAGGGTTGATAGGGTTGTTAAGAAGGCATTCGATTGAGTTCAACAGTCACGAGGTAATGTTACAGCTCTGTAATAGCCACACTTGGAATATTGTGTTCAGTTTTCGTTGCCTCATTATAGGAAGGATGTGGAAGCTTTAGAGAGGGTGCAGAGAAGACTTACCAGGATGCCGCCTGGATTAGAAAGCATGTCTTCTGAGGAACAGTTGAGAGAGTTGGTGCTTTTCTCTTTGGAGCGAAGGATGAGAGGAGTACAAGATGAAAAGAGACATAGATTGAGTCCATTGTGGCTTCTCTCCATGCCATTGGGTGGCAACCTTTCCGTTTCTTTAGCATTTTTGAGGCCGAGTTGTTAGCTGTACGCTCAGCCCAGCACGGGTTGAAAGCATGCCACGACTCGGCCAGATTCGCCTCGAAGTCTGGTGTCAATGCCACTGCACCACCGGCCGCCTATTGAATTGACAACCTGAGTCTATTTCCCAGGGCAGAAATGGCTAATACAAGGGGGCACAATTTGAAAGCAATTGAAGGAAAGCACAGGGCGGATGTCAGAGATAGTTTTTTTTTTACACAGAGTGGTGTGTGTGTGGAATGTCCTGCCAGGGGTAGTCATAGAGGCAGATTCAGTAGAGACGTTTATGAGCACTGAGTTATGTAGATTCATGGATGATATAGAAATGGAGGGCTATGTGGGAAGGAAAGGTTAGATTGATCTTATTGTAGGCCATCGTGCTGTAGTGTTCCATGTTCTATCCATGTTCACTCCTTTTCCCTGGAAAAAAAATCACCCATAATCCTCAAGTAGAAGGATTGGGTGCTCCAAGGCCCCAACAAGCAATACAAGTTCAGCACAGAATTGTGGGATGAAGCTGTAATCGGTTTAAGATGGTGCTACTGAACTTGAGTGACTGCTTACTGGTAGTTCAGAAGGCAAGAAATACGACTAAAAACATCATCAATAGTACTTTTTATGAGGTAAATTGTGGTATACTATCACTGCAAACAGTGAAGAGGTGAGCAGAGGTGATGCTGTCTCGAGAGATGAGCTGTGATGATGCATTGCAAAGTCAGTGCACAAGGCGTTTGAGGTGTTTCCGAAGATGGAGTTGGAGCGAACGATTCGAAGAGCAGTTGAGGCAGAGAAGGTTTGGTGCCTGTTGATCTAAACCGGGTGTGAGCCGATTCGGAGAGGTTGAGAACGGCCTTGGGCTGGGCGGCAAAGTCTAGGCCCTGCTCTGGGGCCTGGCAGGGCACGACCCTGTGTTTTGGATGACTTAAATGCCGGCCCTGATAGACTGGAAAGGCAGGGTCCTGGGACCGGAGGCGAGGGGTGAGCCGATTTCGCTTGCTCTCCCGTGATGTTCACTCCTCCCTCCGCAGCGCTGAGGCTGTGAGTCTGCTCCTGTTGCTGTGCGCTTCGCGGCAGCTTGCCCTGCTATATGATAACCTTGAGACCGAGGCTTTAGGCCTACTCCGGCTGCTCCCGGGATTCAGGTCTACAGACTCAATTTGGTTCAGAATGCTGCTGCTTGCTACTGTTGCTTGCATAATTTGTGTCTTTTTTCCCGTCTCCGTGCATTGGTTTTTCTTTTTTCCATTGGGTTCTTTAGGGTTTCTTGCTTTGTGGCACAAGCATGCAGACAAATCTCAGGGTTGTGTAATTTATACATACTGTGATAATAAATGTACTTTGAATCTTTAATGTTCTATAAAGTTGTATGAAGTTATCGAGGGTCGGTGCATTTCTTGGATGCAGTGAAATAACTAACTCTAACTATATCATCTTGATCATTGGAACAATTACAAAAGTGCCAGGAACACGGAGCTGGTTAGGTACCCACCACGGAGGGAGGGAGAAGCTGAGTTAATGTTGATTTGCCCTTTATGCTGTTGTTTATGGGAGTCTGGATGCTCTATCCCATCTGAACGTGTCATTGCTGATACAGTGAACTCCAAAAACCCGTACTTACTCACTTTATTTACTCGTGCAGGAGAACAGTGTGGCCCCATCACCAAACCATTCGGAAGTTTGAACAGAGAAATGCTGCTTTTATACAGAGTTGACTAGCAGTTACAGATATTGACCATTTGATAACTTTGTGTATGTTCGCAATCCTTACTTGCCCACAAGGGTAACTCGCCTTCTGGCACCAACATAGCATGCCCACAACTCAATAACTGTACATCTTTGGAATGTAGGAGGAAACCGGAACACCCAGAGGAAACTCGTGAGGTCGCAGAGAGAACGCACAATTTGCGGTTGGGGTGACTCAGGTCCCCAATGATCCTTCGGGCCCTTTTTACGCAGCTGTCTCTGTAAATGTCCTGAGTAGTGGGAAGTTCACAGCTAGAGATGCACTTGGCTGCCCACACCACTTTCTGCAGAATCCTGCCATTGAGGGAAGTACAGTTCCCGTACCAGGCAGCGATGCAGCCATTTGTTTGAAGCTGTTAACTGGAAATTTTTTTTAGATCTGCTCACAAATTGTTCAAACTGCAGCTGAAAGCTCCAGAGAATTTCCCTTTCTGATAACCTCGTTTTCTTCCTCCTCCCTCACTTTGGAACTCAAAGTTGCAGTGCACGAGTTCAATGATCTCACTTGCTCTTGATTGTTCTTTAAAGCAGTATTCATACTGTTGTTGCAGACAGCTGGGTGGTGCTATGGGATGGATGAAGTAGAGCAGGAGAAGTACGTGTCCCAGCTGAAGGATGTGTTTGACAGCTGCGATGCCACGGGGACGGGATACCTGGATCAGGAGGAGTTGACTGAACTCTGCCAAAAGCTTCACTTGGAAGCCCAGATCCCCCTCCTTCTGCAAGTACTTCGGGGCAGCAAACTCGATGCCAAGGTAAGCCTCCGTCTGCGTGGAAACATGAGGTGACTTTGCACTCAACACGAGTCCCTCTGGTGCGGTCTGCTAGTGCTGCTGTGATATCTGCATGTGGATCCCGAATTGAATTTCATAAAACCTGGTGTACAAGTTTAGAACGTAGAACGTTACAGCACAGGCCCTTTGGCCCACAATGTGCCAACCTTTTAATGTACTCTAAGAGCAATCTACCCTTCCCTCCATTTTGCTCTCGTCTATGTGTCTGTCTTAAGAGTTTCTTAAATACCCCTAATGTATCTGCCTCTACCACCACCCCGGCAGAGCATTCCACGCACCCACCCGTCTCTTTAATGAATTTACCTCTGACATCCCCTCCTATACTTTCCACCAATCACCTTAAAATTATGCCCCCGCCCTCGAATGAGCTACTTCTGTACGAGGACAAAGTCTCTATCATCTTGTACACTATCATCCAGTCACCCAGTTTACTTTCTAGAAATTTTTCGGAGAGTCTCATGAAAGGGGGGCAACTTTTAGATCAGTGCAACATGAAACCAGTTTATAAATGTCTGCCACATAAAGTTAGGTTTGGTAGAATTCAGCTTTTATTTTTTCGGAATGTGGTGGTGTGCTGAGCTTTATGCTTGTTCAGATTTTGCTGGAATTGGTGAAACTGTAAAACAAAACAATAGGATTTCAAGACTTTGTTATTACAGTAATGCTCATAAGGAGAAATTATTTGTTTTCTGTTGAGGACAGTTTATCTGTGATGGAAGCACATAAAGGTGGGGGGGGGTGGTGAGGACAGTGTAAGTGATATCCTTGTGTAAATTTGCTTCAGATGCTTGGAGTTGAGGCTTTGTCTGTTGTGGTAGAGGACTTGAGAGTCTGCTCACTGGAGAGGACTGAAAAGAATCTTGTACCCCAAATGAGGATATTTGGCCCATTGTGCCTGCTCAAGTTCTTTTAAAAGAGCTATCATTAGCTCCTGTTTCCCATTTTATTCAATGATATTGATGTCATACCCTTCAGTGATACAAAATGTCGTGTGGTCCACAGGACCATTATCCCACATAAGGAAACCTCAGGGCAGGTGGATTCTGAGGAAAATATTTACAAGGATGTTGCTGGGACTTGAGGACCAGATACAGGGAAAGATTGAATATGCTAGAACTTTTTTCTGGAGCGTAGGAGGGAAGATTTGATAGAAGTATACAATATTATGAGGGGCTTAGATAGGGTAAATGCAAACAGGCTTTTTCCAGTTGGGTGAGACTAGATCTAGGTTAAGGGTGAAAGGTGAAATATTTAAGGGGAACACGAGGGGGAATATCTTCACTCAGAGAGGGTGAGAGTGTGGAAAGAGCAGCCAAAGGAAGCGATGGATGCGGGTTCAATTTCAGCATTTCAGAGAAATTTTGATAAGTATGTGGATGGGAGGGGTATGGACGGCTGTGGTTGATCGGTCTAGGCAGAGTAACTGTTTGACGTTGACGAGATGAGCCTGCTCCTGTGCTGTTGTGCCCTTCGACTCTATGAGAACCTTAGAGAGGGCTGGAGAGCTGGGAATTCCAGACCTCATGGCTTAAAAATGTGAATCTTGTTGCTTGTGCTCTTTCTCCCGCAAAGGAACTGATGCTTTTGAAACTTTCAGGTGAACTTTGAGGAGTTTAAGGAAGGTTTTGTTGCCGTGTTGTCTACTGGTATCGACCACAGTACCTCAGAAGATGAGAGCAGTTGCTTAGAACCGGGTGAGTACTCCTCACAGCATCAGCGCTTCTTCATTCAGACAGGCAGACATACTTTATTGATCCCGAGGGAAATTGGATTTCGTTACAGTCGCAACAACCAAGAATAGTGTAGAAATATAGCAATATAAAACCATAAATAATTAAATATTAATAAGTAAATTATTCCAAGTGGAAATAAGTCCGGGACCAGCCTATTGGCTCAGGGTGTCTGACACTCTGAGGGAGGAGTTGTAAAGTTTGATGGCCACAGGCAGGAATGACTTCCTATGACGTTCAGTGTTGCATCTTGGTAGAATGAGTCTCTGGCTGAACGTACTCCTGTGCCTAACCTGTACATTATGGAATGGATGGGAGTCATTGTCCAAGATGGCATGCAACTTGGACAGCATCCTCTTTTCCGACACCACTGTCAGAGAGTCCAGTTCCACCCCCACAACATCACTGGCCTTACGAATGAGTTTGTTGATTCTGTTGGTGTCTGCTACCCTCAGCCTGCTGCTCCAGCACACAACAGCAAACATGATAGCACTGGCCACAACACAGACTCGTAGAACATCCTCAGCATCGTCCGGCAGATGTTAAAGGACCTCAGCCTCCTCAGGAAGTAGAGACGGCTCTGACCCTTCTTGTAGACAGCCTCACTGTTCTTTGATCAGTCAAGTTTATTGTCAATTCATATCCCCAGGTATTTGTAATCTTCCACCATGTCCACACTGACCCCTTGGATGGAAACGGGTCACTGGTGCCTTAGACCTCCTCAGGTCCACCACCAGCTCCTTAGTCTTTTTCACAGTAAGCTGCAGATGATTCTGCTCACACCATGTGACAAAGTTTCCCACCGTAGCCCTGTACTCCGCCTCATCTCCCTTGCTGATGCATCCAACTATGGCAGAGTCATCAGAAAACTTCTGAAGATGGCAATACTCTGTGTTGTAGTTGAAGTCCGAGGTGTAGATGGTGAAGAGAAAGGGAGACAGGACAGTCCCCTGTGGAGCCCCAGTGCTGCTGACCACTCTGTCTGACCCACAGTGTTGCAAGCGCACGTACTGTAGTCTGCCAGTCAGGTAATCAATAATCCATGACACCAGGGAAGCATCCACCTGCATCACTGTCAGCTTCTCACCCAGCAGAGCAGGGCAGATGGTGCTGAACGCACTGGAGAAGTCAAAAAACATGACCCTCACAGTGCTCGCCGGCTTGTCTTCATACTGAAGATAACAGCGGGTCCCATTTTCTCTCTCTTCAGGCGTGGAAATGCTCTTTGCTATTGTTAGGGCAAGAATAAAATTCCTGAGAATGTGACTCAACAGTCTCTTCTATTTGAAATGATTATCTTTACGTCCCTCCCTTTGCCCGGAACATCGTGTTTGGGAAGTGTACTATCCAAACGTTGTCTTCAGAACTGAACACTTGTGAGTTCTGCAGTGGACAATAGAATGACCTCCAGTCCTCACCCCTTACATTAGAGTCGGTGGAGATAATCACATGAAAAATCAGTAGGCAGACGCACATCTCACCCGTCAGTCTAGAATGCTGGAAACTCTTACCTGGTTGGGCAGTCTCCGAGGAGAGAGAAATGGAATCAATTTTTCAGGCTGGTGATGCTGCCTGACATTATCTAATGTTTCCAGTGTTCTTTCCTATTTGCTATTTCAGACTTGCAGCGTCTGAAATTTTTGTTCCTTCAACATGTTTTATAGACTGGATATTAAAGTCGTGTCCTGTCAGCAGTTTCCAGTGGAGGTAACAAGATCTGTGCAGGGCGATACTTATCCTTGTAAGCATTGCTGAAACTCTGTTATCTGTTCATTATCATACTGAATTTGTACAGTCAGTGGCCACTTTATTACTTACCTTCTCTACCTCATAAAGTGGCCACCAGGTTGTGTTTATGGTCTTCTACTGCTGTAGCCCATCCACTTTACGGTTCGATGTGTTGTGCGTTCAGAGATGCTCTTCTGCACACCACTGTTGTAACGTGTGGTTACCTGAGTTGCTGTTGCCGTCACATCAGCCTGAAGCAGTCCTGCCACTCTCCTTGAACCTCTCTTATTAGCAAGCCATTTTGACTGACAGAACTGCTGCTCACTGGATATTTTTTTTTCTCTGTAAACTCTTGAGACTGTTGTGTGTGAAAATCTCAGGAGATCAGCAGTTTCTGAGATACTCAAACCACCCCATCTGGCACCAACAATCATTCCGTGGTCAAAATCACTTGGATCACATTTCCACCCCATTCTGATGTCCGATCTGAACAACAACTGAACCTCTCGACCATGTCTGCGTGCTTTTATACATTGAGTTGCTGCAACGTGATTGGCTGAGTAGATATTTGCATTAATGTACAGGTTGTAATTAATGAAGTGGCCACTAAGTGTTATTAATGTGCAGCAGAAATCAGAAGTGCTGTCCTGTGGCTCTGGAAGCAGGGTGTTATTGCACTGGAGAGAGCACAGACGTTGGCTGGATTGTAGCACTTCAGTTACGGGCGGAGATTGGGGTAGGTTGGATTTGTGAGTGAAAGAGACTGAATGGTTACCTGATGGAGGCGTACACGACCATCAGATGGGATAGGTAGCTACATCCTGCCTCAGAACCTGACTTTGGATGTAACCTGCATAGAATTCAGACGTTTTCATGGTTCAGCGGGCTGCTTCGGTTCCCTCCCTCAAAGAAGTGTGGTTTTGTCGGAGTAAATTACCAGTAGGGCGTGAGTGGGTGGAGGAATCCGGGCAGAGCTGATAGGAAAGTGAGGGAGAATGAAGAAGAGGAATGAACTGATGATTCTGCTCTATGTGGGGCCACGCATGAAGGGAACAAATGCACTCCAGTATAATAACCAAGTGGGGTTAAGAGTATTCAGAGATTAGCTTTAATCTTTAAAGTTTATCTTTACATTGAAACATTCAACGAAATGCATCCTTCTGCATCGGCAACCAGCACAGTCTGAGAATTGGGGTAGGGGCTGCCTGCAAGTGTTCCGGTGTAGCATGCCCACAGCTTACTAACACCAACGATCTGCGGAAGCTGGGGGAGCCCACGTGGTCACAGGGAAACAAAAACCTACAAGCTCCTTACAGACAGCGGTGGGAATCGAACCCCGATCAGCGATTGCCGGTGCTGTAAAGCAACTGTGCTAACCGCTAAGCTACCATGCCAGCCGCAGTCCTGAAGGAATACGTTGGCCAGTGTGGACTGAGTTGTCGACTCAGTTCATTCTGCAGGTTTAATATAAAATAGATATGTTCTGGTATGTTTCCTACTTCAAGTCCCTTTGCAGTCTGGTTTGGTTTTGTGACTAAAAATGCATCATAACTCCATTTTGAGTTTGAAAGTCTCCAGTTCCTTGCGTTCTCAAATATGTAAGTGTGTTCGATGATGATTTATCTCCAGGGTGATCGGGAAAGGTTTTGTAGCCACTGAATTTGGGTGTTCACATTTTTTCAGCAGTTGTGGAGGAGGTTCAGCCAAAGTATGTCAGGGGATCAAAACGATATGGACGCCGGTCCTTGCCTGAACTCCTCGATTCCGAGATCGAAACTACAGGTGACTTGGAGGAGCCACTTCACTTTAAGGCTGAACCCTTTGTGCAAAAGACCAAAAGAAGTCAGTTGAGACGCTCAGCATCTCTTGAAAGTGTAGAGGTTTGTACATTCTCGCTGTGATCGGGTGGGCTTCCTCTGGGTACTCCGGTTTAAGACCATGAGAATGAGGCCATTTGGCCCATCGAATGTAGTTTATCCCACATTCCAAATATGTATGGGTTAGTTGGTTAATTAGTCACATGCGTATAATTGGGCAGCGCAGGCTCGTTGGGAGGGGAGGCCTATTATTGTGCTGTATCTTTAAATAAAAAAAAATACTGTGGAGACACTCAGCAAGTGAGGGAGGAGGGGAGGAAGGGAGAGAGGGGAAGAGAGAGGGAGAGGGGAAGGAAGAACATTCATGTTGACCCTTTATCAGGACTGACAATTCATTGACCTTAACTGTTGACTCTCACTGTAGATGCTGGCTGACTTATTTGCTATTTCCTGCGTTTCCTGTTTTTACGATACTGTGCTAAAGTTATAGTTACCCTAGCTATACCTATGTACCTAAGACTTTTGCACAGCACTGAATATCCAATTTCCATGTCCATGAAAATAGGCAAAACCACAAATGCTGGAAGCCTGAAATAAAATTAGAAACTGCTGCCTGACTTCCTGAAGGTTTGAAACAGATTTTGTTTTTATTATGTTGCACTTTTTTATTTGCACTGTCGTTATAATCTTTATTCCTACCGACTCAGCTTCATTCTTGGACCAGCGACACCTTGAATTTACAAAACTTGTATTCAAAGGGACTGTTTTCACCCCTCTGTTTATCTGTAATTTTCTTTGTCCAGACAATGTCCTTAAAACTCTGCACTGCTCTGCTGGTCTGGTGCACATGGGACCTCCTACGTTCCAGCTCGGTGACTGTGCCTTAAGGTGTCTAGCCCCGTTCTGTGTTGTTCATCTCGGTCAATGCACACAAACTCCTAGAGCTGGGTTTCTCAACCTGGGGTCCAGGGACCCCCGGGTTAATGGTAGGGGTCCGTGGCATCAGAAAAGGTGGGAACCCTGTTCTAGAGGACCTCAACAAGTCAGGAGCCATGGAGGGAATAAACAGTTAACCTGTTGAAGGGTCTCTGCTCAAAACATCGACTATTTATTCCCTTTCATAGATGCACCTGATCTACTGAATTCCTCCTACATTTTGTGTGTGTTGCTGAGGATTTCCAATATCTGCAGAATCTCTTGTGTTTATGTTCTTCTCTTTTACCTTTTGAAGGTGAAGGTTAAAGTCGGCTTCCAACTTTGCCCAAGCAGTTGCTCAGTATTTTCTGTGGAGTTATTTTCCAGCTTTGTTTAGTTGTGCTGTGTATTAATCTCTGTTTAATTTCCTCCTTCTGTGACCAACCCCAGCTGGTCCGCAAGGACTGTGTCTGTTTGTCCGTTCTTTCTGTGACCACGTGGGTTTCCTGTGTGTGCTCTGGTTCCCCCCCCCCCCCCCCCAAATTCCAAACGTGGCCAGGTTACTGTTAGCGTTGGTAAGTTGTGGGCATGCTGTATTGGTGCTGGAAGCAGGTTGGACCCAGCCCATCCAAATCCACACCCACTACTTTCACTGGCAGCTCATTTCGCACTTGCACTGCCCCCTGAGTGAAGTTCCCCCTCAGTTCCCCTTAAATATTTCACCTTTCACCCTTGGCCTATGACCTCTGGAATTAATCTCACCCAATCTCAGTGGAAAATGCCTGCTTGGACTTGTCCTGTCTATACCCCTCATAATTTTGTATCAAATCTCCCCTCATTCTCCAATGCTCCAGGAATAACATTCCAACCTTTTCAGCCTTTCCCTATAATTCGAGTCCTCAAGTCCCGGCAACATCTATGTAAATTTTCCCCGTACTCTTTCAAGCTTATTGATATCTTTCCTGTAGATAGGTGCTCAGAACTGGACACAATACTCCAAATTTGACCTTGCCAATGTCTTATACAATTTCAAATCAAATCAAGTTTAATTATCGTTCAAACCATACACAGATACAGCTCAACGAGACAATGTTCCTCTGGGGCCAAGGTGCAAGACATTCAAAATAACAAGCAAACATTCAAAATGGCGAGTAACATAATTAAAAAAAATTGAGCAAAGAAGCCTATTCACTCAAAAACACAGGAGGTAGCACAGATAGGAGAGACCGGCCCCCACCAAGCATGGATGCCATGCTGTAATGTTTCTACATCTCCTCAGCTGGTCTGCAGTAGCAGGCAAGCCCAAGGCTCGAGGCCTAGTGTTTGCTACAGCCGAGGCTACACAGCTCCCGCATTCTCTGTCCCTCCACCAAGCAAGGGTAACAGGCCCATGGCAACTTGCATTATCACTGTCCTACAGAGTCTTGCGATCGCAAGTGAACTATCCTGGACAATTTCCCATGGTTTTACTGCACCAATTCTGGAGCTGCCAAGTAGCAGGCAGCTCGAACAGCTCCTCCAAGCCCACACCAGCTCCTCTGACATCCTGACTGGCCCCTTTCCGTTTAACCTGGCTGGCTCCTTTTCCAACATCCCGGCCCGCACCA
This sequence comes from Hemitrygon akajei, assembly GCF_048418815.1. Taxonomy (NCBI): domain Eukaryota; kingdom Metazoa; phylum Chordata; class Chondrichthyes; order Myliobatiformes; family Dasyatidae; genus Hemitrygon; species Hemitrygon akajei. Next base: position 96,241,219 of record NC_133130.1, on the reverse strand, counting down.
CCCCACACCTCGACACCCTGGCCGCCTCCGCCGATCAATGAGCAGCTCACTGATGGAGTAGTCTTTGGTACTTGAAGTTCTTGGAATAGAATTGTCTTTGGATCATAAAAAAACAAAAATTTCAAACATTTGTTTGGTCCCCGAGAGGCCACTGCGTTTGCATGCACCACCATCTTACTGGAAGTCACAAAACTCTCAATGTATCATCCCATCTCCTGTGCTTAATAGTCTGGTTTATTAAAAGCCAGTGTGCCAAAAGTTCTCCTTACGACCTTATCTAGCTGTGATGCTACTTTCAAGGAATTATGGGTCTGTATTCCTGGATCCCTGTGTTCTGCCGCACTCCTCAGTGCCCTACCATTGACAGAGGCTGGCACCGTGATGGCCAAAGGTGTGGGGGTGGGGCAGACAGCCTTAGTTGATAGAGTGCCGAGATTATCAGTGTTTAACTCCATTCACAAGTCCTCAGCGAACGGAGAAGGCGAGGCCTGCGTGCAGGAAGACCGTGGTGAGAGACAGCTGCCCCACAAAGGTGCTGGCAATCTTCAAGGAGAATCTTAACCATCTCCCCTTGACTTCCAACAGCTCGATGGAGCTGGGACAGATTTTGGAATTAAAATCTCTGATGAGTCAAACCCGTTTTACAGGGAGATGCCACCTCAGCACAGCAGGACTGCTTTGAAAGCACAGACTGGAGCATATTGAGGGAAGCAGTTGCCTGCGATCACTACGTCAACGCTGATGAACAAGTGGGATCGGTGACTGGCTATGTGGGAAAGTGCATTGAGGACATTACCATGATTAAACACTACACTGTCAGGGCAAACCATGGCTGACTGCAGAGGTCCATCCAGTGTTCAGGGATTGGGACGCTGCCTTCAGATCGGGGGACAGGACGACTCTGAGGTCAGCAAGAGGCGTGTTCTCCCGTGCCATCAGGAAGGCAAAGCATGAACATGCACAGTAAATCCAGACACCTTTGTGACACCAGGGACACGGCGCATGTGGCAGGGTGTACAAACCATAACTGATTACCAGTCCATCCCGTGCGTCAGCGACAGCGATGCCGCCGTTCCTGATTGGCCGAATACCTTCTATGCATAATATAACGCAATGAGTGATGTGACATTGAGAGGAGGCCCCTCTCTCGAGGAGCAGGCACCCTGTCTGGTCACAGCTGAGGTGAGGATGATCTTAAGCCAGGGTAAACCTACACTAAACTGTGGTGCTGGACAACATGTGCTGAGGGATGGTACCGCCCAGATAACGAGAAGTCTTAGTGGACTTTTTTAATATCTCTTTGAAACAGTCCATTGTCCTTGTAGACGTCAAAGGCAGCCATCATCATTCTGCTGCACAAGAGAGTGATGGTGACCGGCCTAAATGATTACTGCCCAGTGGCTCTGACTTCAACAATCATGAAGTGTTTGAGCAGCTGGCAATGGATCATATGAAATCCCACCTTCCAGCTACATTGGCTTCTTTCCAGTTCACCTCTTGCACAGACCAATCCCACTGAGGATGCCACTCTGTCCTGTCCCACCTAGAAAATACACCAGGATGTTGTTCTTCAACTCCAGCTCGGGGTTTTAATGCAATCATTTCTCAGGCTGGTGGGTAAACTGTCCTCGTAGGGACTAAACTCCCCTCTCCATAACCGGATCTTGCACTTCCTGACGGAGAGACCCCCGTCAGGCCAAGTTGGCAGCGATATCTCCAGCTCCATCGCACTGAGCGTTGGTGCCCCCAGGGCCGAGTGCTCGGTCCACTGCTGTTCACACTGTTGACTCACGACCAGACAACCAGGTCCAGCTCAAACCTCATCATCAAGTTCACTGACGATACTACAGCGTTGGCCTCATCAACAGTGAGTCGGCACACAGAGAGGAGGTAGAGAGGCTTGTCAACTGGCGAGAACAACAACTTGAGTCTCAACGTGGACAAGACTAAAGAGGTGAGTGTGGACTTCAGGAAGGTGCGGGTCGACCGCTCTCCATAACCTGGATGTGCACATAACCTGGACCCACAGCACCTCCTCATTAGGCACAGTAGCACCTACCCTTTCTGATGAGATTGAGGTGGGCAAGTCATCCAACCCCCATTCAACCAGCTTTCTACTGGAGCACCATCGAGGGTATCCAGTCTGGCTGCATCACTGTAAGGCATCGGACTGTAAGACCTTACAGAGGACAGTAAAAACCTCTGAGAGGATCACCGGGGTCTCCCTCCCTCCCTCCCTCCCTACTTGTGACATTTACTGGGAGTGTTGTATACGAAGGGCCCACAGCATTGTTGAGGATCCCTGCCACCCACCCCACAATCTCTTTGACCCACTTTGTCCCCATTTCCTTGAGGTACAGAAACATCAGGACTGGGACTGCCAGACTGGTAACAGCTTCTTCCCTCTGGATGTTGGACTAATGAACACCTTTTTATCACTAAGGTCTCGTCACCAGGACAGTGAGCTGTTTACTGTTTACCTATGCTGCACTTTCAATGACATTTTATTAATTTATTTGTGGTGATATTTTGTGTTATGTGCTGTGTGTGAAGTATGCTTTGTTGGTGCACCGTAGTCCGGAGGAATGTTGTTTTGTTTGCTTGTATATATGTACAGTCGGATGAAAGTACACTTGATCTTGAAGGGGTAGTTAGGGGGTTCCATTGTAGTTGCCTGGAATCGGTAGATATGGGTCCCAACACCTAAGCCCTGAGCTGGATCACTTGCTGAGTGCCCTCCCTCCGTGAGGCTCCCCACAGTTTAGCTCGTTCTGAAGTTATTGTGGTCATCTTCTGTTACAGAGTCTCAAGTCCGATGAAGAGCTTGAAAGCCATCAAGAGCCTCAGCACGAGACCTTCGAAGCACTGGGTAATTAAAAAAAAAATTGAAGTGCAACTTTTAACTCTAGTCTTTTTAATGCAACAATTGTACGAAACGTTCATTGGAACACATGTGGCACATTGTGTACAGTTCTCTGGTCACCGCACTAGACGATTAACCCAGAGAGGGTGCAGGAAAGATCCATGAGGCTGTTGACAGAACTCAAGGGCTCGATCTCCAAGGACAGGCTAGATGAGCTTTGGGACTATTGCGTCCAGAGTGCAGGAGACTGGACGTGGCGTAGCGGTTACCGTGGTGCTGTTACAGCTCGGGACATCGGAGTTCAGAGTTCAATTCCGGCGCCGTCTGTAAGGAGTTTGTACGTTTTCCCTGTGACCGTGTGAGTTTCCTCTGAGCGATCCAGTTTCCTTCCACATCCCAAAAACGTACTGGTTAGGAGGTTGATTGAGCATTGTAAGTTGTCCTGTGATTAGGCTAGTCACATAGGTGAGCCTTTGGGCTGGAATGGACCTGTTCAGTTCTGTGTCTCCAAGTAGTAAATATGACACTGGAGAGAGATTTACAGGATTTTGAAGTCTAAAATAAGAGGGTACGGGTTGATGGTGAGAGTGGAATGGTTTCAGGGGATCTCGGAGGTGGGCTTTCCACGTCGTGGGTGGTGAGTGTATGGAATGAGCTGCTAGACGACGTAGTAGGGGTAGGGACAATTGTAACATTTGAAGGACATTGGGAGAGGTAGATGGAAAGGGAAGTTTTAGAGGGAGATGGGCCAAGTGCAGGCTAGTGGGACTGGTTTAGATTGGCATGAAAACCGGTTTGAAGGGCTGTTTTCACGCCGCGTGACGCTGATAACCTCAGCTTGCAGTTTTTACAAGCCAGTTGCTGGAGGGTCTCAGCATCTGTGGAGGGAACTGGAATGCCAGCATTTTAGGTCGAGACCATTCCTCAATCAGGCCGAATTCCAGCATCCATAATCCCTTGTGTCTTGCACTCTTGCAATGGCTTCAGCTTAGCGGGACGCCCCAGAGCTCTGCCTAGCCGCAGCCTGCCCCCTGGCCCTTCACGTGTTGTACATTACACACAGACGTTACAGAGGCAAAGTGGGAGATGGTGGTTGTGGTGAAGAAAAGCTCGGGCAGAGCAAGGAATGCCTTGGAGTGGAACAGGGAGAGGTTTAGCAGGCCAGTTCTGGAATTTGAGGCTGATTCAGAGGAAGGGACGTGCCAGGTGTGGAATGGAGTGAGTGGGCAGGTACTGGAGACAGCCGTACTCTGATTGAGATTCATAGTTATTTATCACACGTACGTGGAAACAGAGTGAAATGTGTTATTTTTGTTAACAAACAACACAACCTAGGGATGTAAGTGTCCCCACACCACACATTCCAGTGCCAATGTAGCATTCCCACCATGCTCCGCAGAACACAACAAACAGAAAAGTAAGCCCCTTTCCTCCTTTGCCCCTCCCTCTCACTCACCAAATGCATGGAGAGGCCTCCAACTCCACGATAGGCTTCTGGTCCTCTGACTTTTGGCATCGGGCTTCGACTTCCAGACTTCTGATTGATGTTTGGGCTCCAATCTTCAGTGTGAACTCCTGGACGAGCCGATGGCGGGACACCAGGCTCCAGGCTCCAACTCGGTGTGTGACGATTGATCCCTCCTTGTCCCTCCAACTCGCGTGGACCCAACCGGGCTTGGAACAGCTGATATCCATGGATGTCCTCTGTCGTATCCCGAAACCCCATTCTGACCCAAACTCCCCTCATCGCTGTCCCCAAACCTAACTTGACCCTTAACTCCACCATCACTGACCCTAAACAGAGCCTGACCCCCAACCCTAATTTGACCCAAACTCCCCTCATCGCTGTCCCCAAACCTAACTTGACCCTTAACTCCACCATCACTGACCCTAAACCGAGCCTGACCCCCAACCCTAATTTGACCCAAACTCCCCTCATCGCTGTCCCCAAACCTAACTTGACCCTTAACTCCACCATCACTGACCCTAAACAGAGCCTGACCCCCAACCCTAATTTGACCCAAACTCCCCTCATCGCTGTCCCCAAACCTAACTTGACCCTTAACTCCACCATCACTGACCCTAAACAGAGCCTGACCCCCAAGCCTAATTTGACCCAAACTCCCCTCATCGCTGTCCCCAAACCTAACTTGACCCTTAACTCCACCATCACTGACCCTAAACAGAGCCTGACCCCCAACCCTAATTTGACCCAAACTCCCCTCATCGCTGTCCCCAAACCTAACTTGACCCTTAACTCCACTATCACTGACCCTAAACCGAGCCTGACCCCCAACCCTAATTTGACCCAAACTCCCCTCATCGCTGTCCCCAAACCTAACTTGACCCTTAACTCCACTATCACTGACCCTAAACCGAGCCTGACCCCCAACCCTAATTTGACCCAAACTCCCCTCATCGCTGTCCCCAAACCTAACTTGACCCTTAACTCCACTATCACTGACCCTAAACCGAGCCTGACCCCCAACCCTAATTTGACCCAAACTCCCCTCATCGCTGTCCCCAAACCTAACTTGACCCTTAACTCCACCATCACTGACCCTAAACAGAGCCTGACCCCCAACCCTAATTTGACCCAAACTCCCCTCATCGCTGTCCCCAAACCTAACTTGACCCTTAACTCCACTATCACTGACCCTAAACCGAGCCTGACCCTGAACTAGCTGCTGACATAAAAAACCCTATAAATGACGTAATAAACTGCAAAAAGAAGGAATGGTGAGGTAGGGTTAATGGTTCATTCAGAAATCAGATGGCAGAGCAGAAAAAACTGTTTCTGAATTATTGATTGTGGTTCTTCAGGCTCCTGTGCTTCCTCTCCAGTAGTAATAATGAGAAGAGGGATTGTCCCGGATGGTATTGGTCCTCAGTGCTGGTTGTTGCCATTCTGAAACATGCTCTCCCTATGAGCATGGTGGCTTCCCTCGAGTTATGTGTTTCTTGTCACAAAAACGTGCTGGTTGGTTGCTTCCTCCCGTAAAGGTCTGGTTGGAGAATCCGCCTGGAGCCGTTGGGAATGTGCAGAAGTCTGGTTTATGGCAAAGTCAGGGGCCCCTTCCTTAATGGTATTGGTCTATGGCACAAAAAAGGCTGGCAACCCCTGGCTTAAATAAATGGGGCAATCCAGCTTTCAAAGACTGAATGTACCCACTCTGTGTGGTAAGGAAACACGAGAAAAGCCCTCAAGCCAATCGTGGTACTTTGCTGTAAAGTTATTTTTCTTTGGCATTTTATGAGTAACACTAGGTTCTTCCATTGATTAGCAATTCTAATTCTGTAACTTGGAAACTATGTACGTAACCCACCTCATTACAAGTTGCTGTTCCAACTGCTTTTCCATTTTCCCACCCGCTTCTCAGGTACACTTTGGTGGCAAAACAGGTTTCAGGCCCCCTGTTTCCTGTGCTTACCAGAACAATGTTTGGGAGTGTCCCAGGGAGACCTGGTTTTTCCCACTTCCCTGTTGAAAGCACACCCTATGTAAATATTCTGGAGCAGTTCGTGGAGTTTTCATCAAAACCTGATAGCTGAGTGTGTTTGGTGCTGGATAAGCCTTTAGCAGACATCTGTATTCTCATTCTGGGTCCGGGCTGTGTGGCATGTCTTCAGGCTGCCCAGTGATGTGGCACAAAGTTGTTTTCGATGTTGAGTCCACTGAAGAAGTAACATGGGTTTAATATCTGAGCTTATCCAGCTTTCTGGAGGATTTAAGGTGCTATCTATATCTTCTTAAGCATAGTGGTTGCTCTTGTAGGAGTAATGTGATCTCTCGAGTTGAGTGGGATGTTCTCTTGAGGGGTGGATTCCTCTGTGACTTTGGTTAATGTGAGGAGGCTGATACATTCGCAGCCAGCACAAGGTCCTTGACATTTTGAGGTCAGGTCCAGTGACATGGAGTGCAAGACTGGGGACCCGCCAGCAGCTTTTGTCCACCATCACTGCTGTTGTGATGTGTCATTGTCTTCCACCAGCTCCACTGTTGCAGTCTTAGTTGGATCGCTCTTTGTCTGGAGACTCCCCCTGTTCCGCCATGCATGACCCTGGCAGGAGCCGAGTCCCAGATGGAGAGAGAAGCTCTCTCTACCAAAACCTCTCTCCCTCAGACACCCTTTCCACACAGTCTTTCCCACATTCTTTCCCTCAGGTTCCCACAAAAAGCCCAGCATTCCAGACAGCCGGCGGGTGAAGTTTAATCCTGTGAGTTCCATTCTTTGTAGCACAAAGTCTTCGTTCTTCCCGGCTGGAAGTGTTCCCAATGTGCAGCACTGCTCTCAATTTCTCCAGCTCTGAAGCACAAGTGGGTTGAGTGTCCTGTCTGAGGTGTTGCTGACAGTTCCACGATGTATCTCGACCAGACCCTGTCCTCTTTCATATCACGTCACACATCACCTCATTGTGCATTGTGCATCACATCGTATATACTGCTTTGTTCAGTGTCTCGTATCATCATATCATGTGTCATATCGAATATCGTCTCTCAGCTTGCTTCTCGTGTTTTGTCATGTCATGTATTGCGTCAGGTTTCATGTCACAAATCTTATGTCATGTCATACTGTATATCAGTACTCGTGACTTATCGCGAGTCTGATATCGTATATCATGCCATACCATACCTTGTGTCTAGTGTCTCACTGTAGATCGTGTTATCTCGTGTTGTCTTATGTCATGTATCGCGTGTCATTGTATATCGCGACTCATCGCATATTGTGCATCGTATCATACTGCATATCAAGGTGTTATATCATGTGGCATTAAACATTGTATATTGTGTCATTGTGCCATTAGATCTCATTGTTTGAATGTCAGATTGTATAGAAACATAGAAAACCTACAGCACAATACAGGCCTTTCGGCCCACAAAGTTGTGCCGAACATGTCCCGACCTTAGAAATTACTAGGTTTACCCATAGCCCTCTATTTAACTAAGCTCCATGTACCTATCTAAAAGCCTCTTAAAAGACCCTATCGTATCCGCCTCCACCAGCATCACTGGCAGCCCATTCCACACACCCACCACTCTCTTGAATAAAAAACTTAACCCTGACATCTCCTCTGTACCTACTCCCCAGCACCTTAAACCTGTGTCTTCTTGGGGCAACCATTTCAGCCCTGGGAAAAAGTCTCTGACTATCCACACGATCGATGCCTCTCATCATCTTATACACCTCTATGAGGTCACCTCTCATCCTCTGTCGCTCCAAGGAGAAAAGGCCGAGTTCACTCAACCTGTTCTCGTAAGGCATGCTCCCCAATCCAGGCAACATCTTTGTAAATCTCCTCTGCACCCTTTCTATGGCTTCCACATCCTTCTTGTAGTGAGGCAACCAGAACTGAGCACAGTACTCCAAGTGGGGTCTGACCAGGGTCCTATATAGCTGCAACATTACCTCTCGACTCCTAAACTCAATTCCACGATTGATGAAGGCCAATACACCATACACCTTCTTAACCATAGAGTCAACTTGCGCAGCTGCTTTGAGTGTCCTATGGACTCGGATCCCAAGATTCCCCTGATCCTCCACACTGCCAAGAGTCTTACCATTAATACTATATTCTGCCATCATATGTGACCTATCAAAATGAACCACTTCACACTTATCTGGGTTGAACTCCATCTGCCACTTCTCAGCCCATACGTCATATTGGATATTGCTTCACATCAATGTCATGCGTCATCTCATTGTGTATGATCTCATATCGTATCTCATTACATATAGTATATTTTGGATATCACAGCAAACAGCGCACATTGCTTATTGCATTGTATTTTGGTGCCCTGTGATGAACACAATCTGGGAAGGTGAAGTATAAACTTAAAACACAGTGCTGTCTCCCATCATACATTAAATCAGAAAGACCCCTTTCTCAAAGGTAGTGGAAATCTTAAGCTGTCATGACCCCAGATTCTGTGTAAATTGGGTCAATTGGAGCTTTCACAACTGGCAGGTCAGGTAATTAGGTGTATGAGCATGAAGAGGTGTGTAGAGTATTGCTTATATAGTGGCTGTGAAAGATAGAATGGCCAGCGTTTGATTGAAGCTGAATGAGTTCAAAGGAATTGCCATTCTGTACGGGAAGATTGAAGGCATTAAAACAATAAGTGAAATGCAGTGATTTGAAATCAGAATATTGGGATCACTGCATATACAGTATGAATGAAACTTGGCATCAAAGGGTTAAGTATATCTTCAGTATTTAGAAATACTTTTCATGTATTAAAATTAACTAGATTTTGCATGACTACAAAACATAGTCAAATCTTGTGGAATGATTTTACTTATCCCTAAGGAACATTGAATTGTGCAGGTTAGACTTTGCATGTAAGGCAGATGAATAATAGTTCCCATTGAAAACAGCATTGAAATTCAAGCTGCTTTACACCTGGATGTGGGTTATATCTCTATTAAACTATACAAATCTTCTAGCCAGTGTAATTGGGTGCAACCAAGGCACCAACACCTTTATGTCAATACACTAAATTCTGCTAACCTCGTATCACTAAGCTCACTGACCTTGTTTACTAATCTACTGGCTACATAATCACACAAAATGCTGGAGGAAGTCGGCAGGTCAGTTAGCATATATGGGAATGAATAAGCAGTCGGTGTTTGGGGTAAAAACCCTTCAGGATATAGCATCTACACCAGGACCAACAGACTCAAAAATAGTTACTTTCCCCGAGCAGTAAGGCTGATCAACACCTCCACCCACTCACCCACCCGGCGTCACCCATCAGCCACCCACTCACCCACCCGGCATCACCCATCAGCCACCCACTCACCCACCCGGCGTCACCCATCAGCCACCCACTCACCCACCCGGCATCACCCATCAGCCACCCACTCACCCACCCAGCGTCACCCATCAGCCACCCGCTCACCCACCCGGCGTCACCCATCAGCCACCCGCTCACCCACCCAGCGTCACCCATCAGCCACCCGCTCACCCACCCGGCGTCACCCATCAGCCACCCGCTCACCCACCCGGCGTCACCCATCAGCCACCCACTCACCCACCCGGCGTCACCCATCAACCACCCACTCACCCACCCGGTGTCACCCATCAGCTAGAATGTACTCTTTCCTCTCCCCCATCTTTGGCTTCCTCCCCCTTCGTTTCCAGTCCTGATGAAGGGTCTGTCTGAAACGTCGAGTGTTTATTCATTTCCTAAGGTGCTGCCTGACCTGCTGAGCTCCATCTGCTGAATCTCCAGTATGATTGCAATCAGGAAAGTGGGGTTTGTGCTGGCCCCTCCCACAACCATTTCCACAGTTCAGTGATGTGTCAACTGGGAGAATAAATCCGGTGGGATGCTGTTTTTCACGGCTGGTGGGGGGAATGAATGCTTGGATGGGACTGCTGGTGGTGATCCGAGTACTGCAGTGGATGGGGAGAGGGGTGGGGCAGGAGCATCTGGAAAGTTCTCTTCACCTTGGTCTTAGCCAGGACCCCATCTCTACTAACTTCAGCTCATAACGCTGACTCAACTGCAATTCTGATTTCCTCCCTTTTCAAAGTGTTTGAATACCTTCTGTATATAATAAATGGTCACTGAATGTATATGGTTGTCTCCTGCTGTAGCCCATACAATTCAACATTTGACATGTTGTGCATTCAGAGATGCTCTTCTGTATATCACCGTTGTAACAGATGGTTATCTGAGTTTCTGTCACCCACCTGTCAGCTTGAACCAATCTGGTCATTTTCCTCTGACCTTTCTTGTTAACAAGGCATTTTCACCCATTGAACTGCTGCTCACTGGATGTTTTCTGTTTATCACACCATTCTTGGTAAACTCTGGAGACTGTGTTTGAGATTCCCAGAGGTCAACAAACCACCGTCTGGTACCAACAATCATTCCATGGTCAAAGTCACTCAGATCACATTTCTTCCCTATTCTGATGTTTGGCTTGAACCTCTTGACCATGTTTGTATGCTTTTATGCATTGAATTGCTGCCACACGATTGGTTGATTAGATGTAGCATTAAAGAACAGGTGTACTGGTGTTCCCAATAAAGTGGCCACTGATTGTATATTTGACTGACACTCCCCCTCGTGTTCCATTATCCCCACAACCTCTAGTACAGTTCTAGAGACAGAAGGATGCAGGGCATAAGCATTGCGTGTTTCAGAATCTTTTCTATCCCAAAGGACGGCTTGGGGTTAGCACAATGCCATCTGTGTGATTGGTTTCATTTCTCGTCTCTGTAAGCAGTTTGTACTTTCTCTCCGTGGTCACGGGGAGTTCTCTCCAGGTTTTCGAGATTTCTCCCACATACCAAAGATGTACTGGTTAGGGTTAGTGCATTGTGGGCATGCTATGTTGGCATCGGAGAGTGGCGACAAGGGCATAGGGTAACAGAGGAAATGAAACAGATTGACATTAGGAAGGAAACGGTGATGAGTAGACTGATGGGACTGAAGGCTGACAAATCCCCAGGTCCAGATTGTCTGCATCCTAGGGTACTAAAGGAGGTGGCCCTGGAAATTGCGGATGCATTGGTAATCATTTTCCAATGTTCCTTAGATTCAGGATCAGTTCCTGAGGATTGGAGAATGGCTAATGTTATCCCACTTTTTAAGAAAGGAGGGAGGGAGAAAACAGAGAACTATCGACCTGTCAGCCTAACATCAGTAGTGGGGAAGATGCTAGAGTCCATTATTAAAGATGAAATAGTGGCATATCTAGATAGCAGTGATAGGATTGGGCCGAGCCAGCATGGATTTACCAGGGTAAATCATACTTGACTAATCTATTGGAGTTTTTTGAGGATGTAACCAGGAAGTTAGACAAGGGAGATCCAGTGGATGTAGTGTACCTCGATTTTCAGAAGGCAATTGATAAGGTCCCACATAGGAGATTGGTGGGTAAAATCAAAGCTCATGGCATTGGGGGGAAGACATTGACATGGTTAGAAAACTGGTTGGCAGATAGAAAGCAAAGGGTAGCGGTGAATGGGTGTTTCTTGGAATGGCAGGTGGTGACTAGTGGGGTGCCACAGGGCTCGGTATTGGGACCACATCTGTTTACGATTTACGTCAACGATTTAGATGAAGGCATTGAGAATAACATCAGCAAGTTTGCTGATGATACAAAGCTGGGTGGCAGTGTGACATGTGATGAGGATGTTAGGAGAATTCAGGGTGACTTGGATAGGCTGGGTGAGTGGGCAGATACTTGGCAGATGATGTTTAATGTGAATAAGTGTGAGGTTATCCACTTTGGGAGTAAGAACAGGAAGGCAGATTATTATCTGAACGGTGTAAAGTTAGGTAAGGGAGAAATACAAAGAGATCTAGGAGTCCTTGTTCATCAGTCACTGAAGGTGAATGAGCAAGTGCAGCAGGCAGTGAAGAAGGCTAATGGAATGTTGGCCATTATTACAAAGGGAATTGAGTACAAGAGCAAGGAAATCCTCTTGCATTTGTACAGGGCCCTGGTGAGATCACACCTGGAGTATTGTGTACAGTTTTGGTCTCCAGGGTTAAGGAAGGACATCCTGGCTGTAGAGGAAGTGCAGCGTAGATTCACAAGGTTAATTCCTGGGATGTCAGGACTGTCTTACGCAGAGAGGTTAGAGAGACTGGGCTTAATGTACACGCTGGAATTAAGGAGATTGAGAGGGGATCTGATTGCAACATATAAGATTATTAAGGATTGGACAAGATGGAGGCAGGAAATATGTTCTAGATGCTGGGAGAGTCCAGTACCAGAGGGCATGGTTTCAGAATAAGGGGTAGGTCATTTAGGACAGAGTTAAGGAAAAACTTCTTCTCCCAGAGAGTTGTGGGGGTCTAGAATGCACTGCCTTAGAAGGCAGTGGAGGCCAATTCTCTGGATGCTTTCAAGAAGGAGCTAGATAGGTATCTTATGGATAGGGGAATCAAGGGATATGGGGACAAGGCAGGAACCGGGTATTGATAGTAGATGATCAGCCATGATCTCAAAATGGCGGTGCAGACTCAAAGGGCCGAATGGTCTACTTCTGCACCTTTTGTCTATTGTCTATTGACACTTGCGGGCTGCCACAGCACATTCCAATGCAAGCAGTGCATTTCACACAGTTTGGACACTTCCATGTACTTGTGACAAATAAAGTTAATCTTTAATCATATTGTGTTGTATGAGGCAGTTCAATTTGACAATGGAAAGATAATGATGTTTATAGAAGTGAAGGGAACTCGACAGTTAACCTTTGACTTCCACATGCAGTGTATTGTGATGTTTTCATTTGAAGGTAGACATACTTAAAGTGAAGATGTATTAGGTTTATGCAGATTACATTCTGCATTACTAAATTGGATTATTACAGCAATGTGGAATATGTAGCAGTGAACAGAAAAACAACCAGCAGAAGTTAAGCTAAATCTTTCAGTAACCGGTTGGGCTTTGTCCGTTTCCAGCAGACATTAATGGTGTTTTCAAGGGCTTGATGAAGATGTAGGGGAGAGTTTCTGGTTCGATACCGGTGATGAGAGTTTTGAGTGGACGGTTGGATGACAAATCTGGATTTATTTGCCTTGCATCAGTGAGAGTTGGAGCATAAAATGGTACAGCAAAGGAACAGGTCTTTAGGCCCACAATGGTGTGCCAAACTAAGACTAGCAAATAAATTTTGAAATAAGCTAATCCCTTCTGCCTATACAATGTTCATGTCCCTCCATTCTCTGCATATTCATGTTCAAAGTAAACTTATTTTCAAAGTACATATGTCACCATATACAACACTGAAGTTCATTTTCCTGTGGGCATACTCAATAAATCTATAGAAAAATAACCATAACAGATTAAATGAATGACTGCACCAATTTAGACGTTCAACCAGTGTGCAAAAGACAAATCGCAAGTACAGAAATCTCCTGAGGAATTGGAGGTGCTGCTGTGCTTTCTTCTAAATAAATAAATGAGCAATATATATTGAGAATGAGATGAAGAATCCTTGAAAATGAGTCCATTGGTTGTGGGAACATTTCAGTAAGGGGACGAGTGAAGTTATTGCCTTTGATTCAAGAGCTTGTTGGTTGAGGAGTAATAACTGTTCCTGATCGTGGTGGTTTGAGTCCTGAGGCTCCTGTACCTTCTTCCTGATGGAGCAGTGAGAAGAGAGCATGACCTGCGTGTTGGGGGTACCTGATGATAGATGCTGCTTTCCTGTGACAATGTTTCGTTGGTGAGGAGGGCTTTACCTGTGATGGACTGGGTCGTATCCACAACTTTTTGGAGGATTTTCTGTTCAAGGGCATCAGAATCAGACTTAGTATCAGCGGCATATGTCGTGAAATGTGACATTCGTGTTTTCATACCAGGCTGTGCTACAGCCAGTCAAGGTACTCTCTCCATGACCTATCTATAGAAGTTTGTCAAAGTTTTAGATGTCAGCCGAATCTGTGCATACTCGTAAGGAAGTAGAAGCTCTCTAAGTGATCGTGCTTGCGTGCTGGACCCAGGACAGATCCTCTGAAATGATAACACTGAGGAATTTAAAGGTATCTATGTGTATCTAAGAGCCTTTAAATTCCTCTATCGTATTTACCTCCACTACCATCCCAGGCAATCGCCACAGTCCTGAAGAAGGGTCTCAACCTGAAATGTTGACTATTTACTCTTTTCCATAGATGCTGCCTGACCTGCTGAGTTCCTCCTGCATTTAGTGGGGGTTGCTTTGGACTTTCAGCATCTGAATTTATGACCCACTACTCGCTTTGTTTTGAAAGTAAACATTTCCATACACATCTCCTTTGAACCTTACCCCCTCACCTTAAATGCGTAACCTCTAGTAAGAGACACTTTAACACTGGGGAGGAAAGTACAGGCTGTTTACTCTATTTATGCCATTCATAATGATTTAAACGTCGGCCAGGTCGTCCCTCAGCCCTTGGTGCTCTAGGAAAAGCAACCCTGGTTTGTCCAGCGTCTCCATCGAGCATGTGCTCTCCAATCCAGGCAGCATCCCAGTAAACCTCTTCAGTACCCTCTGCAAAGCCTCCATCCACATCCTTCCTGGGATGGGGCGATCAGGATTGAGGAAATGTCTGCGATGTGTGTTTGAGGAGGGCTTTTCACTGGCAGGGACTTTCACTAGAGGACACAGATTTAAGAAGGAAGAAAGTAAGCCCTGATCCAGGATGTGCTGTTTGAAAAGGTGCAGGAAGAAGATTTAATAGAAACCTCCAAAAGAGAATTGAATCTGAACAAGTTCATAGTTCAAAGTAAATTTCTGATCAATGTATATGTCATCATATACTACCCTGAGATTAATTTTCACTGTAGAACAAAAAGTACAATAGAATCAATGAAAAACTACACTAACAAAAAATAACTAATGTGCAAAAGAAGTAAAACTGTGAAAATACAATAATAATATTAAATAAGTAGTAAATAATACCGAGAACATGTTTTGCAGTGTTCTTGAAAGTGAGTCTATGGGTTGTGGAATCAGTTCAGTGTTGAAGCGAGTGAAGTTGTCCACGCTGGATCACACTGGTTGAAGGGTAAAAAGATGGAAAAGGGATCATTTGGCCGATCACAAACAGGAGAAGATCTGCAGATGCTGGAAATCCAAGCCTGCTGAATTCCTGTGTGTTGCTGTCATTTGGCGGACTCTAGTTAACGAGCAGAACTGGGATAACTTGGATGGTGATTCTACCAGGGCCATGGAACGACTCCCATGTGTTGTTTGCCTACCATCGCAAAGTATTTGTTTATACCTCCATCTCATTATCTGTGAGAATTGCCAACATTGGCCAGTGCTATTTACGTTTAAAATTCTCGTGCAGGTCAGCTGAGCCGATGCGATCCCAATGGCTTTGACAGTCCCCAAAGGTCGTCCACTCCGTGCCCTGAAACCACAGAGGACCACGTGCAAGCTGTGTGGGAGGACCTGGGTGTGGGCAAGAACGGCTACCTTCACCGAGAGGAACTGGTGACAGTCTGCAAAAACATTGGTCTGAAGGACCTCAAAGACCAAGTATGTGTGTCGACCTTAGCCCCTCTTACTGTGAAGTTGTTAATATGGCACTGAAGTTCCTCAAACATCAGGCTTGCCAGGATATTTCAGTTACAAACTGGCGTTCCAAATTCGTTTTGTTGAGTGGGTGGGCAGTAAGTTTGTCTCCAGGGTCTGTGATGACCACTGATCAGTTGGGCAATGAGTTAGTGCCAATGGCTGGCCTCTGGGGAAATTGTTCATCTCCAGCCATCACTCTTGTGCTGACATCCTGTGTTTGTGTCCTTCAACGAGAGCCCCCTCTTGGGACGTGCAGAATGCAAACGATGTCAACTACTTAAAGCCATGGTGGAAGGGGAGGTGGCAAGCTTATCAGCACATGGGGCAAAAAGGAAAGGCTCTGCTGTCCAGTCCATTAATTACCCCAGACACAAAACTGTCGGTCACACTGCTCTTTTGTGAGAGCTTGCTGTGCACATATTGGCCGGCACAGTTTCTACTTTGAAAGTGCCAATTTGGGATGTGGCAAGTCATGGGAGCCGCTAATTTGATCAAAGCCGCCCAGTCTAATGGTGTAGACTCTGATTTGGTGATATTAGCTACGGAATGTGCCTGTCATTTTCAGATGCTTGTGAACTTATTCCACAGGACATTGACAGTCTTTTCAGGAAGCTGGACAAAGACGGTGATGACAAAGTGAGTCGCAGTGAATTTCTGCATGGCCTGTTTCGGCATGGACCCCCAGTTTCGACGCCCCCCAGCAAGAGATACCATCGAGCCCACAGCCAGGTAGGCTTACCTTCGCACACTCAGTGGCCACTTTATAAGGTATCTCTATTCCCAGTGGGTGAAAACCCCAGAATGCACAAGTTTCTGAGATACTCAAACCACCCCATCTGACGCCTACAATCATTGCATGGCCAAAGTCACTTAGATCACATTTTACCCCATTCTGTTGTGTGTCCAAACAACAATGGAAACTCTCGCCCATGTCTGCATGCTTTTGTGTATTGAGCTGCTGCCACAAGATTGACTGATTAGATATTTACATTAAAGAGCGGGTGTACCTAATAAAGTGGCCACTGAGTACATGTATAGCTCTTGCACTTTTAAATCCCTCCCCTCTTCCTCCCAAACTTGTTACCTTTGGCATAACCAGGATTAACTGTTGGGAGGCCAGAAAGACAAGGTCATTTTCACTCACTGGACTCTTGGACTTGCACTCGAGCAAAGGATGCTTTTTAGCGAATACAGTTCTGCCTTCAACACCATACACCCCAACAAGTTGACTGTTAAACTACACATTCTGGGACTCAATACATCAACTTGCAACTGGATTCTGGGCTTTCTTACCTATTGCACCCAGACAGTCAGACTAGGCAAGTACACATCGACCTTTTACGAAGATCTCATTCACAAGACTGATGGACTGAATAGGACCAGCGAAAATTTAATATTAATTACATTTCCCCCTTTTTCAATATGCTATTGTCAGTTAGAGAACAAAATGTTTGATTTTTAAAAAAACATAAGCTCAAGAGAAATGCAGAGTAACACAAATGCTGGAGGAACTCAGCGGGTCGGTCAGCATCCATGAAGGGTAATGAATGACGAAGGATTCAGGCTGAAACATCGAGCATTTTATTCCCTTCCGTGGATGCTGCCTGAACTTCTGATTTAATTCTGTATTATGTCTTGACATAAATGTCACTGACGTCTTGTGGAAAGCCTGAAATCTTGATTTTAGGAGCTTTTATAGTCAAAGAAGTTCATATCAGTCGACAAACATAATTGAGGAGTGTGAGAAATACAATTGCTCGAGAATCATCCCTGGTGATGGTTTATTAATGTGCATCATGAAATTAACCCTTTTCCTCCCAGGGTCCTGATGGGAACAGACACAGAGCTGCAACTCCATCTTTAATATCAACTACGATGTGTTCGCAGTTGTTTTCTGCTCTCGATGATGGCACTGGTTATGCATCACCTGAACAAATCATTAACATGTGGCAGGAAAATGGGATTAAAAACAGTCACGAGATATTACAGGTGAGGCTTCACTCTTATTACCTTTTGACGTGCTACCTTGATGTTGTTTTACGGTCTTTCTGAGGTGTTGCTGCTTCTCCTTGGGCTGTCCCTCAGCACCGGGAGTGCCTTTCGCTTTTGCTCCTTCCGGCGCCGTGGGTTCTGAAGTGTGGGAACTGCAGACACTTCCACCGTTAGGGCACAGGGTGCCTGATGGAGAGGTTGGGGGCCTGTCAGGGTGGTTGGGTGGGTGGGATGGGAAGGGGGCTTGTTGAGCTGTTGTTGTTGCTTGTGTTGTTCTGTGGAACAAAATGGACTTGCTATGTCAGTGTGGTGACACTGGCGGCCTGCCCCAGCACATCTTTGGGCTGTGCTGGTTGTTAACAAAAATGATGCATTTACATTGGTAAATAAATCTGAATCCGGGTATTTTGTGAGGTGGTACACCCCATCTATGGTTTAAACAGAGTTGCTGTCTTCCAATAGCATCCTTCTCTAGAGTCATAGAGGAGTACACCACAGACAGGCCTTCAGCCCATCTAGTCCATGCTGAAACCATTTAGACTGCCTACTTCCATCGACCTGCACTGAGACCATAGTCCTCCATGTACCTATCCAAACTTTGCTAAATGTTGAAATCGAGCTCATGTGCACCCTTGCTCTGGCACCTCATTCCACACACTCATGACCCTCTGAGTGAAAAAGTTTCCCCTCATGTTCCCCTTAAACCTTTCACCTTTTGCCCTTATCTCGTGACCTCCAGTTGTAGTCCCACCTAAACTCAGTGGAAAAAGCCTGCTTGCATTTACCCTATCAGTACTATTTTATAATTTTGAATACCTCTAGCAAATCTCCTCTCGGTCTTCTACATTCTAAGGAATGAAGTCCTAACCTATTCAACTTTTCCTTGTACCTAACTCAGTTCCTCTAGACCCATCACCATCCTTGTAAATATTCTCTGTACCCTTTCAACGTTATTTACATCTTTCCTGTAGGTAGGTGACCAAAACTGCGCACAATACTCCAAATTAGGCCTCAGCAAAGTCTTATACAACTTCAACATAACACCCCATCTTCTGTACAATGAATTGATTTATGAAGACCAACATGCCAAAAGCTTTCTTTATGACCCTATCTACCTGTGACGTCACTTTCAATGAATTCCCAGATCCCTTTGTTCTATTCCACTTCTCAGTGTCCTACCACTCACTGTGTAAGATCTGCTCTAGATGGTCCTACCAAAGTGCAAAACCTCGCACTGTTTGCCATTTTTCCAGATGATGCAGCTCCATCTGTAAGGCATGGTAGTCTTCCTCGCTGTCCACTACGCCCCCAATCTCGGTGTGATCTGCAAATTTGTTGATGCAGTTCACCACATTATCATCCAAATCGTTGATATAGATGACAAGCAACAACAGACCCAGCACCGATCCACTAATCACAGGCCTCCAGTCAGAGAGGTGACCATCTACACCCACTCTCTGGCTTCTCCCAGAAAGTTCACGTCTAATCCAATTTACTCCCTCATCTCG
This sequence comes from Hemitrygon akajei, assembly GCF_048418815.1. NCBI lineage: Eukaryota > Metazoa > Chordata > Chondrichthyes > Myliobatiformes > Dasyatidae > Hemitrygon > Hemitrygon akajei. The sequence continues at coordinate 96,221,827 of NC_133130.1, read as the reverse complement.
AATGCTGAGCGGCTGACCCTTGTCAAATGCCTTGCTGAAGTCCATCTACTGCCTTGCCCTCATCCACTTTCTTGTTAACTTCCTTGAAGAACTCTATAAGATTGATTAGACATGACCTACCAGGCACAAAGCCATGCTGACTGTCTTTAATCAGTCCCTGTCTATCCAAATACTTACATAACCGGTCCCTTAGTGCTTTGGACCATCATCAGCTAGCGTAGTGGTCGCCAACCAGTTGATTGCGATGGAGCGGTCGATCTTTGAGACTTTCCCAGTAGATCCCGAAAAAAAAAAAAAGGGAAAAAAAAAAAGACAAATACTGTTGTAATGTGAGCATTATAAAAATAAGTAATACTAATTAGGATAATGCTAATGTAGCAATACTCCCGCTACGGAAAGCTGTTTGTAAAGAGAGGTTGCGGGTTTTTACTTGCATTCTTTCTGCGCGTGTGTGTATGGCCCCTCCGCCATGCAGTGCGGTTCAGCAAAAACCTCTGTATGCTAAATACAGGTTTTGCCGTCCCAGATAAAGTTGTTCCTTTGGGCATGAAGTTGTCGAGTGGTCCTTTTTCAAAGAAGTTACTACAAGTACATTGTGCCTGATAAACCTTCGAAAGCAAAAGCAAATTTTACCCCTTGGGCGCATATGTGGGTCGTTTTTAACCCACATTTAGTTGCTTTCCCTGGTTATTGTGTTTCTCTTTTTCCGCTGCCCAGCGCCGTGCGTCACACGTGTGCTGACATCATGTGACTGTTGTATTTTTTGCAGCGTAGCTTGTGCTGCATCAAAGTGACCAATTAGATTAGATAAGAGTACAGACCGTCGCAAACATCAATATACGGCACTCGCTGGTGATATCCTGCAAGGTAGTGTTGGGCTTGAAATTCTGCCCTGTATTCTTTTAGGAAGAGAGACAACCAACACCGGAATATAGCAACACGTGGCTTTATTGGCTGGAATCGTAACTGGTACAGCGAGTCGACGGAATCGCTGGAGAAGGCGCGCTTTCTGGCCTCTCCTTACAATCTGCTCTTATTTATATCCCTCTTTCCCCCCACCACAATACCCCGTTACATATTAGGTAATATCAGGTACTCGTGTCCATCTATTGGCCCATAGCCAGATGCTCACGAGTTTCTTTTGTTTACTGTATCGCGTGACAAATAGTATCGGTGTAGCGGGGTCCCCAGTTTCGCTCCCCCTCCCTCGCATTCCAGCTAACATGATGTGCGTTACGTGAGCCACTCCTGACCTGTAATGGTGGTCCCGAATTAACCCCGACACAAATTAACCCCACTACTAATTAAACACCCAAATACTAATTAAACCCAACACTAATTAAACCCACCACTAATTAAACCCAACAGTAGCTAGCTAGAAAGAAGGCGAAAATGTACAAATTACATTCAGAATGGGAAGAGGAATTTCTGTTTACCTTGGTGAAAGACAAGTGTGTATGTATGTTGTGCCACCAAACACAAGCACTGATTAAAAGAGGGAATCTGGAGCGGCACCACAACACTACTAACCACCAGAAATTTAAAGACCCCTACCCCACCCCCCACCAAAGAGCGCAATCCGTGCCAGGAAAGTTGAGGAGCTGAAATCAGGGTGAAGGCCCAGCAATCGTTCTTCACAAAACATGCTGCTGAAAATAAGGCTGCTGTTGAAGCATCATTTCGTGTTAGTCACCTAAACAAGAAGCCTTTTACAGATGGCGATTTATTCAAGGAAGCAGAGACTTTCTAATGACTTTAAAAACCAAAACTGCAATACGTAATATACTGCTTGGCCCTGCAGCAGGGACAAGGAGGGTAGTAGAGTCACTGTCAGAGGACGTGGATCGACAAGTGTTAAAGGACTTGTGAGTATTTTTCACTACAGTTTGATGAATCCCTGGGTGTAAGGCAAACAGCTCAGCTTGTTGTATTTGTTAGAATGGCTTACCAGGATTTTACAACAAAGGAGGACTTCCTCACTCTTTTGCACTTAAAGGAGAGAATGAGAGGTGAGGATATTTACAATGTTTAAAAAATATGTCCATGAACATGACATCCCCATTCATAAACTGGTGGCAATTACTACTGATGGGGCTCCAGCAATGTGCGCGTTGGATAATCACTGTGTGATTCATCAGCAGGCCTTGTCTGGGAAGAATATTGCTACATTTATTTCAAACCCATTTCTGCCAATCAATATAGAACAGACAGCAGCCAAATTCCAGCAAGTATTTGGTGTGCCAAGTGATATTGAAATGGAAATAATTGATTTGCAAAATGACATTGAGCTTAAAGCAAGATCGAGGGACGGTGACTTTTGGGGGCTTGTCAGCAGGGAGAAGTTTCCTCATCTCACCACATGTACACTAAAAGTCAGTGCCTACTTCGGATCAACTTATCTGTGTGAAATTGTATTTTCACAGATGAAAATTATTAAATCTAAGTACAGGAGCTGTCTTACTGACGGACACCTCACAGACTGTCTCAGACTGGCTGCCTGTAGTTATGAGCCAAATTTCAGGGAACTAGCAGAAAGTATTCAGCTCCAGTCATCACACTGAGTGCAACAGTCAATTTTTATTCATTTATTTTTCGTGTTGAAATAAAATTAAATAATGAAACTTGGAATTAAAGGTATGAAGTATTGTAATATTCTTAAAGAAAGACAGCTATGGCCTGTTTGATATGCTAGTTACAGTGTTTTCTTGGTTGAATTAATCTGAAAGTTTGACACAAGCACTTTATGTAATTCAGATACAATTAGCCCAAATAAAAGGCCTCAAGTTGGAAGCACAATCTGAGCTGTTTTTTCTCTAAATGATTGAGTAGGTCGATACACGAGGAAATCTGCAGATGCTGGAAATTCAAGCAACACACACAAAATGTTGGTGGAACGCAGCAGGCCAGACAGGATCTATAGGGAGAAGCAATGTCAACGTTTCGGGCCGAGTCCTGACAAAGGGTCTCAGCCTGAAACGTAGACAGTGCTTCTCCCTATAGATGCTGCCTGGCCTGCTGCGTTCCACCAGCATTTTGTGTGTGTTGTCTAGTAGGTCGATCTTGTCTTTCACTAAGGCCGAGCTAGGGGATCTTGGGCTTAAAAAGGTTGGTGACCACTAGGCTAGAGGTTCTCAGCAGTTAATGGGGATGTTCCATTTCTGGAGAAGCGTATGAACACATCCACGATTCCTTTTTCCTGTGTCTAGTAACCTTTTCATGTGGAGAGCTCAGAACAGGATGTTGGTTTTGGGGGCCTGGTGTTGGGTTCATGAATGTCTCTGGTTCTATTTAATGTTATTTTTGCAACAATCTGTTTTGACTGTGTTTTGAGAACCTGACTAGTGGTCACAGAAGAGCCAACTCGTTCACTTTTGCAGCAGAAACATTTTTGCTGGCGAGGGTGCCAAATCTAGCATTAAAGAGGCTGTGATGAGAAGGTGCAGAAACCAAGTGTTTCTGTCACCGCTGTTACTTTTGGGTGAGAACTTGCTGAAGCTTTGGGTGTTGGACTGTAACTGCTAGCTGCTGGTATTGTTTAGTGTTTAATTAACGATGGCAGTGAATTGCAAATGTTTATGGATTTCTTAATTTTATGTCATGTCAATGAGAAAACTGGCTTACAACTGGACACCCTGTAAGTTGGTTAGAATGCTTCTTGTGGAGAAGAAGAGATTCTGCAGATGCTGAAAATCCAGAGCAACACATATGTACACACACAAAGTGCTGGAGGAACTCAGCTGTATCTCTGGAAAGGGGGCAAACCCGATGCAAGGCCCGAAACGTCCATCTTTTATTCCTCTCCATAGCTGCTGCCTGACCTGCTGAGTTCATCCAGCATTTTATGTGTGTGTGTTGCTATTCTTCACAAGAGAGGACTGTGACCAGGTCATTCAGCCCTGTAACTTGTGCTGCTTGTTGACAAAATCTGGCCCTATTTCATTTCCATTTCAATCTGAGTTGATGAAGCCTCGGCAGCCTATTTAGGGAGATTATTCTGAACTTCAACTATGTGCTCTCTGAAGAAGAGCTTTCTGACACTAATCTAGAAGGGTCTGGCTCTTAATTCGGTGTTCTTCAGCTGTGTACTCACTTGCCAGAAGAAATGGCTTTCTCCATATAAGCTACACTAAACTGTACAATAAACGTAGATGCTTCTATGAGACATTCCTTGGAATGTAGACAGCCAATTCAACGGTTAAACCACTGAAACTGATACTTTTCCAGTCTGATGTAACTTCCTGAGCTGTAGTGCCCAGAACTGACCAGTTTGAGAATAGCTTTCTGCAGGATTGTATCCGTTTATACAGTCCAGCCCTTCGAGCCTTGCCAGGCCAGTGACCCCCGACAAATCCGATATAACCCTAGCAAAATCACGGGACTGTGGGAGGAAACCGGAGGACCCAGTGGAAACCCACACCTTCCACAAGTGAGACGTACAGAGGCTCCCCACAGATTGGCGCTGGAATTGAACTAGGAACACCAGGATGTCCTGAGGTGTAATGGCATCGCCCTGACCATAGAACATTGAACAGTACAGGCCATTCAGCCCACATTGTTGTGCTCACCCTTAACTTAATCCAACATCAATCTAATGCTTCCCTCCCACATTTTCCTTTCATCCATGTGCCTGTCCAAGAAGAGCTTTAAATGTCCTTAATACATCCGCTTTTATAACCACCCTGGCATCGCATTCTGTTTTTAAAAAAACTCTACCTCTGACATCCCTCCTATGCTTTCCACCAGTCGCTTTAAAATTATGCCCCCTGTATGAGCCATTTCTGCCATGGGGGAAATTTCTCTGGCTGTCCACACTGTCTGTGTCTCATCTTGTCAAACCTCTATCCAGTCACCTCTTCTCTAATAGTAGCAGAGTCTTCAGCATATTGTATGGGGGGCAGAGAGGGGCTTACCAGCTGCTGGTGGGCAGAGATTTTGTGAGAAGTGTGGGCCGGGTGAGGTGATGAAAGAATGAATTTAAATATTGTATGAGGAGTTTTTGACAGCTCTGGGCCTGTACTTGCTGGTGTTTAGAAAAATGAAGGGGTAACCTATTGAATATTGAAAGGCCTAGATGAGTGGATGTGGAGAGGATGTTTCCTATAATGGGGGAACCTAGGACCAGAGGGCACAGACTCAGAACAGAAGGTCATCCCTTTAGAACAGAGATGAGGAGGAATTTCATTATCCAGAGGATCGTGAACCTGTGGAATTCATTGCCACAGATGGCTGTGAAGGCTAAGTCATTGGTTGTATTTAAGGCTGAGGTTGATAGGTTCTTGATTGGATAGGATGTCCCAGGTTATAGGGGAAGACAGAAGAATGGGGTTGAGAGGGATAATAAATCAGCCTTGATGGAATAGGCTCGATGGGCCAAATGATCTTATGATACCTACTTCCTTTCTGTTAAATACTGCCAATTGTGATACAATTCTTCAGCACAGAAAGCACGCTGTTTGCTCGGAACAGCAATAGTTGGATGCTGTTGGACACATTAAGTGGATCATTGATTTCACAGAAAGAGGTTATTTGACAGTTCATGCACTGCTGCACTATGACACTCTATGAATTTGCTAACCCTCTGCTTTGCCCCTTGCTATCCAAAATGTTCCTACGTATCAAATTCCCTTATAAAAATGATGAAGGGTCTGTTCCATCACCTTTTCCAGTCAGTTTACTCCAAATAACAATTCACAGGCTAAGTAATATGCCTCTTTCTATCCCGGTTACATTCCCTTTGTGACTGAACCACCAGTTAAGTTCTTTAATGAAATCTTCTGTACGTTTGAATACCTCTATAAACTCTCACCCTCATCACCTTCTCTGCTCCAAATGTGAATACCTTTGAATGTCAGAACAATGCCATTGCTAAATCATCCCTCCACCTCATCAGTTCCAAGGGAGTAATCTCTCAGAGACTCACAAAAACACGATTCTCTAATTGATGCAGAAAGCTTCCTGTTTTCATCCCTTGCTGTCTCCCTCCCTCTGCGTGTCCCTTTAGCAACTACTCCCTTTCCACGCAACTCAACCTCCATCTCCCTCGATCCTGCTTTTCCCCAGCCACCAGCCCTCCCCATCCTGCCTCTGGTATCGATCTTGCAAAAAGGCCCAATTACAATGTAGTTTCTGCCCTTCTGGAGGTACTGCCACATGGACCTCATCACACCAATTATAAGACAGATGCTGTGAACAAAGGCAACTCTTATACTTGGCTTTCATAGATCTGACAAAGGCATTTGATGCAGGAGATCATCAAGCTCTCCGACATACACGATCAAGGCATGGCTGCCCTGAAAGAACTCACAGATACTGAATACTACTGCATGATGGCATGTCAGCCACAGTACTCAGCAACTGCTTCACTATTCAGGCAGGAGTCAAGCAGGGCTGCGTCACCACACACCCTCAGGGGTGTGTGCTTAGCCAACTGCTCTACTCTCTATATCCATGACTGTGTGGCTAGGCATAGCTCAAATGCCATCTATAAATTTGGTGACGAGAGGGCGTACAGAAGTGAGATATGCCAATTAGTGGAATGGTGTCGCAGCAACAACCTGGCACTCAACGTCAGTAAGATGAAAGAGCTGATTGTAGACTTAAGGAAGGGTAAGTCGAAGGGACACATACTAATCCTCATAGAGGGATCAGAAGTGGAGAGAGTGAGCAGCTTCAAGTTCCTGGGTGTCAAGATCTCTGAGGATCTAACCTGGTCCCAACATATCGATGTAGTCATAAAGAAGGCAAGACAGTGGCTATACTTTATTAGGAGTTTGATGTGATTTGGTGAGCATTCTGACAGGCTGCATCACTGTCTGGTATGGGGGGGGGGGGGTGCTACTGTACAGGACTGAAAGAAGCTGCAGAAGGTTGTAAATTTAGTCGGCTCCATCTTAGGTACTAGCTTACAAAGTACCCAGGGTATCTTCAAGGAGTGGTGTCTCAGAAAGGCAGCGTCCATTATTAAGGACCCTCCAGCACCCAGGGCACGCCCTTTTCTCACTGTTACCATCAGGTAGGAGATACAGAAGCCTGAAGGCACACACTCAGCGATTCAGGAACAGCTTCTTCCCCTCTGCCGTCCGATTCCTAAATGGACATTGAACCCTTGAACACTGCCTCACTTTTTTAAGATATACCATTACTGTTTTTGCACAATGTTTAATCTATTCAATATACGTATACTGTAATTGTTTTTTATTAATATTTTTTCTCTGCTAGATTACGTGTTGCATTGAACTGCTGCCGCTAAGTTAACAAATTTCATGACACATGCCGGTGATAATAACCCTGATTCTGATTCTAACATCATTCTTTCTTTTTGTCAGACCTTGGATTTCACTCTGGAGGAGAAAGTGAATCTTGCAGAACTCACTCATGCGCTGGAGAACGAGTTAATGTCCAGCAGAAATAGGATGCACTTGGCTGCGTTAACCTGCTACAGGAATGAAATCGACCATCTCCAGTAAGCAACTTCAGCTTGCGACCAGTGACTATTTTTGCCGTTAACATGTGTCACCTTGTAAGTGTGAGGCTACTGCTCGAGGGAGGAGCTCGTGGAGCTGATGCAGTCGCAGGTGGAGTGCTGGTGACCAGAGAACAGGAGGGAGAAATGGATCAGGTTTCCAGATTGGCAAGGAGCATCTCGTGGGTTGATGCTGGGATTGGTGTAGTTTATTGTTAACAATCTATGCTCAGTGGCAACTTTATTAGATACTCCTGCTCCTTAATGCAAATATCTAACCAGCCAATCATGTGGCAGCACCTCCATGCATAAAAGCGTGCAGACGTGGCCAAGAGGTTCGGCTGTTGTTCAGAATGGGGAAGAGATGTGATCCAAGTGTCTTTGACCGTGGAACCACGTGGGGTGGTTTCAGTGTGTCAGAAACTGCTGATCTGCGACTTGCAGAGAATGGTGCAAAAAACAAAGAAACACCGAGTGAGTGGCAGTTCTGTGGGTGAAAATGCCTTGTTAATGAGAGAGGTCAGAGGAGAAAGTTAAAGCTGACAGGAAGGCAACAGTAACTAAAATAACCATGTATTACAGCAGTGGTGTGTGTAAGAGCATCTCTGAACACTCTGAAGTTGATGGGCTCCAGCAGCAGAAGACCACAAACGTACTCTCAGTGGCCACTTTATTAGGTACAGGAGACATTACACTGAGTTTGGAGTTTTGATGACAGTCTTGGGGACTGAGTGCCTTGTGGACATGGTTGGTAACAATGAAGGGTATGTGGGAAAGCAAGTCATGAAGAGAAGGCTAAAGATTTGCAAATGTCTATAGAAAGGTGAAGCACGTGGTCCCTAACCACTGGGCCGCAAAGCATGTGCTACTGGGCCACGAGGAAACGGCATGATTTGGCGATATGAAACGATACGAGTCAGCTGCACCTTCCCTCATTCCCTGTCACGCCCACTGTTGAACTTGAACACACGCGAGGTCATCAGTCGCCTAAATACAGTGATACCCTTGCGCCAGGGATCACTGGTTGGCCTCGGGTAACCAGCTGCCTCGCGCGTGGAGCCTGCCTCCTGGTTGGTCCAGAGCGCGGACAGATGGACGCCGACTCTAAACCTGCTTAGCACACTGAATGTTCGTGGGGAACCCGGTGCTAAAATATTCGCAGACGACCTAATTCGGGCTCAGGATTTCATAAGTAGCAGAGCAGCTACCTTGCTGCGATCTACTGAAAGTCATCCCTTGAGACAAAATTTTGTCGGTCGATTGATCCTACAAGGGGGCGGGCACGCACCCTGTAGCACTCCTCGTTCAGTCGGTCGCTCTCTCCAGACTGCGACCACTGCGGTCCATGTCCTCTCACTGGTGTGTCGCAATAATTTTATATGTTCATACGAGGAAAATATACGCTGAGCGTTTAATATTAAATTTGTTAGAAAAAACCCATTTAGGAATGAAATTGATTGTATTAGCCATTTATAAGTGACTTATAGTTGACTTAACACCTATATTCCAGTCGTGATTAACACCACACTCCCCCCTATTGGCCGGTCCGCAAGAATATTGTCAATATTAAACCGGTCTGCGGTGCAAAAAAGGTTGGTGATCCCTGCACTAAACAGGTGGAACACGATTTTGGGGGAAAAACATGAAGTTACTCACTTTGTTAAGAAGAGTAGGAACAGGTAACAGAGAGACAGCCGGACGCAGTATGGAGGGATGTGTGTGTCCTTGTACATAGTAAACAGCATCCAGCCACAGTTAATCATTTTTTCCAGGGAAAGGGAACAGGGCAAAGGTTGGAGGTGAGAAGGGAAAGATTTTAAAAGGAACCGGAGGGGGAAGCTTCTACACCACCTTGTGGAATGAGCTGCCTGAGAAAGTAGATCCAATAAGAATATTTTTTTAAAACCTTTGGATAATGACAGAAAGGCTTTGGGGTATATGGGCCAAATGTGGGCAAAATGACTAACATAGATGGGCGCACTAGTCAGCATGGATGTGCTGGGCCGAAGGGCCTGTTCCCCTTGCTGTGTTATTCTGACTCCAGTTCAGAAGGTCACTCTTATGTTGGCCTTTATTGGAAAGGGGTGGAGTGTAAAAGTAGGGAAGTCTATCTAAACTAGGCAGCACAGTGGTGAAACCACACTTGCTGAATTGTGTCTAGTGTTGATTACCTTATAGTTACATTACTTTCAAAGACTCTACAGCTCATGTTCTCATAATTATTTTTGAGTTTAGAGCCCTTAAAAGTGAGCCCATGGGTTGTGGAGTCAGTTCAGTGTTGAGGTGAGTGAAGTTATCCACACCGGTTCAGGAGCCTGATGGTTGAAGGGTAATAACTGTTCCTGAACCTGGTGGTGTGGGACCGAAGGCTCCTGTGCCTCCTTCCTGATGGAAGTAGTGAGAGGACAGCAGGGCCTAAATAGTGGGCATCCTTCCCGATGGATGCTGCTTTCTTGTTGCAGTGCTCCTTATAGCTGTGACTGGGCTGTATCCAACATTTTTTGTGTCGTTTTCCATTCTTGGGCATTGGTGTTTCCATACCGGGCCACAGTGAATATTCTCCACACGCAAAGTTTTAGATTATGTGATGAATCTGTGCAAATTTCTAAGTAGATTCTCCCTGTGATCTTGTGGGTTTCCCCCAGTTGCACAAGTTTCTTCTCAAATTCCAAAGACGTGTAGGTGGGTAAGTTAATTGGCCCTAGTGTGTCAGAGCGAGAGGATGTGGGGAGAGGTTGATGGGATGTGTTTGATCAGCACAGTCTTGGACAGAAGCACTTGTTTTAATGTCCCTTGAGTAACTGTTTTCCGAAATACTGTTTCAGAGCCCTTGGTCCACACTTGTTTAAAGCAACATTTTAGTCGTTACCATCGAAGTGCTTAATTAGCTGCATTAAATGAGCTTGCGAAAGAGCCCGCAACACTTTGTGAACTGAAAATGTCGAGCTCTTTTGCGTGCAGTATTTCTGCCTCTCGCCAAATCTCCCGTGTTGGTTTGTGCCACTTGGGAGACTGCAGCTGTTAAAGACACTTTGCAAGTTCGTAGGTACTTGCAAGGCTGTGGGTTGTAGGCTCGCTGTTTCCTGCTCCATCTGTTGGCTGTTAAAGGTATTTTTCCTCAGAGCTACAAACCCGGCTGCATGCTCCGTTGCTTTTGAATCGGAATCAGGTTTATTATCACTGATGTATGTTGTGAAATGTGTTGTTTTGTGGCAGCAGTACAGTGCAATACTACAGCGAGAAGTACTATAAATTACAATAAGAAATTAATATACTTGTCTATCAAAGTTCAAAGTAAAATTTATTATCAGAGTACATTAATGTCAACACGTACAGCCCTGAGATTCATTTTCCTGCGGGCACACTCAGCAAATCTATAGAACGGTAACTGTAAACAGGATCAATGAGAGAGTAAGAGAAAGTTCATGGGTTCATTGTCTGTTCAGAAATCTGATGGTGGAGAGGAAGAAGCTGTTCCTAAAACATTGAGTGTGTGTCTTCAGGCTGTCTGGTAGCAATGAAGAGAGGGCGATCCTCTCCTGGGTCCTCTCCAGGGCGATCCTGGGTGATTAATGATGGATGCCACCTTTTTGAGGCATCGCCTTTTGAAGGTGTCCTGGATGCTGGGGAGGCTGGTTTCCATGGTGGAACTGGCAGAGTTTGCAATCCTCTGCCACTCTTTCCATTTCTGCACAGTGGCCCCTTCAGTTAGACTGCTCTCCGTGGTACTTCTGTAGAAATGTGCAAGAGTCTTTGGTGACACTTAAAGTCTCCTCAAACTCCTAGTGAAATATGGCTGCTGTTGTGCTTTTTTTGTAATTGCATCAGTATGTTGGGCCCAAGATAGATCTTCAGAGACGTTGACACCCAGGTGCTCACCCTTTCCACTGCTGATCCCTCGATGAGGACTGGTGTGTGCTCCCTCAACTTCCCCTTCCTGAAATCCACAATCAATTCCTTGGTCTTACTGACGAAGAGTGCAAGGCTATTGTTGTGATACCAGCTGATCTACTTCACTCCTATATGCCTCCTTGTTACCATCTGAAATTTTGGCAACAATAGTTGCATCGTGAGCAAATTTATAGAAAACATTTTTGCTGTGCCTAGCCACACAGTTAGAGTGGCTAGTGAGGCACAGTTAGTGCAGAGAGAGTAAAGCATTGGGCTGAGCTCGCAACCTTAATGTGCACCGGGGTTTATTGTTGGTGAGGAGAAGATATAATTTCCAACCCACTCTGCTGTGGTCTCTCGATGAGGCAGTCAAGGATCCAGTTGCAGAGGGAGGTACAGAGGCTCAAGTTTTGGAGCTTGTTGATTAGAACTGAGGGACTGTATGTGCTGAACGCTGAGCTGTACTCAGTAAACAGCAGCCTGACGTAGGTATTGTCCAGGTGATCCAAAGCTGAGTCGAGAGCCAGTGAAATTTCATCCACTGCAGGTCCAGATCCATGCTTGGACAGGAGCTGATTCTAGCCTTGACCAACTTTGCAAACCACTTCATCACAGTGGATGTGAGTGTCACTGGCTGAGTCATTGAGGCAGCTCATCCTGAGCACTCGTGTGATTGTCACCTATTTGAAGCAGGTGGGAACCTCCTACTGCAGCAGAGAGAGGTTGAAGGTGTCCTTGGACACGTTGGACAATTCGCTGGCACAGGTATTCAATGCCCTTCCAGGTACACCGTCACCACCGTCAGATTTTGCTCTTTGAGATGCCGCACTGCATCTTAATTCTCTAATACGTTATGCAGTAGGGTAATGAATTTTCCAATGTAGCAGGGGAGTTTAACAGGGACACTGGAAACGGGACCCCTGCTGTGTTTAAAGAGGGCACAGGAAACAGGAGCCCAGTGAGTTTAAAGGGAATGTGGGGAAATGGGGGAAAAGGAAGGGGCCCTAAGCCAAGAGTGGAGCCATCGGGATTTCCAAATGATCCAACAGTGGCTTAAAAGCGCACTTTCCTGACTTGGGAACACGGACTACCTCAGCAGAAACAATAAACATTAAAACGTGAGTGGTTTCTTCCTCCATCCTCTCCAATCCTGATGGAGGATCTCGGCCTGAAACGTCGACTGTTTACTCTTTTCCATAGATGCT